>NW_024080603.1:2666238-2880255 GCF_014754425.2 Oryx dammah | reverse complement strand
TAACTGAGACAGGGGACTCAGGATTGAGATCAATTCTTTTGAAGGGGACAGCTAACAAATGTTGAGTGCTGATTGCCTGCTGGGCATTTTTTCATACATTACCTTATTCAATTATGAGAACTTGCTATCATTTATTATCACTTTATAGGTAATTAAACTGAGGATCAAATCAGGTTGGTAACTAGTGTCCAGCCTTCATTCTCTACTGATAAAAACATTTTTTCTTTGATGGAGGAATATTTTTTAACTTACATTTTAATTATACAGGTAATACATGAATATAATCTCATAAAACATAATTTCACATTATTTATAAGGTCTCTTTCAATTGATCTTACACACCTTCCCCAATCATCAGAGAAAATGGACTTCAGCAATTTGGTGCACATCATTTCAGAACCCTTTGCTAAACCATTGCTGTGTGTACCCATGGAAAAGAGACTTTTATATGCACTTTCATATGTATATATGTATTTGCCTATTCAAACAATATTTACTGAATATTTACAATATACAAGGCATTAGCAAACTTTCTGTAAGGGGCCAGATAGTAAACATTTTAAACCTTGCTGACCTCATTTGATCTCTAGGACATAGCCTGCTTTGTTTTCCATATAGTCCTATAAATATATAAAAATCACTTTTAGGTCAGGGGGTGGGGCCAGGTTTAGCCTGTGGGTCTTATTTTGTTGACCCTGTTCTAGGAGTTGGCAGTGCACCACCGAACAAAATAGACAAGAGTCCCTTTTTCTCAACACCGTATCCCTGAAACATTTTCATCTTCTTTCCTGCAGTTCTCAATCTTTTTCAAGGCTGCATGGCATTTCTTTTTGAATTCTAATTTTATTTTTTCATGTATTATTTTAACTAATTTTTATTGGAGTATAGCTGCTTTACAATATTGTTACTTTCTGCCATACAGCAAAGTGATTCAGCTACTTGTTTACATATATCCTCTCTTTTCTGGATCTCCTTCCCGTTTAGGTCACCAGGGAACACTGAGTAAATTTCCCTGTGCTATACAGTGTGTTTTCATTAGTTATCTAATTTATACATAGTCTCAATAGTGAAATTGTACCATTTGCAGCGACATGGATGCACCTAAAGACTGTCATACAGTCTTTTCTCACAAAGAGGAAAACAAATATTGTATACTAATGCATATTTGTAGAATCTAGAAAAATGGCATAGGTGATCATATTTGCAAAGCAGAAATAAAGACACAGGGGCAGAAAACAAAGGTATGGATACCAAGGGGGAGACGTGAGGGGTTGGGGTGAATTGGGAGATTGGGATTGATATATACATACTATTGATACTATGTAATTAATTTTCAAGTCTAGCTTTCTGACCCCTCCTAATATCAGCTGCTTGAGGACAAGAACCATGATAAAGCCCTCTTGGTGCTTCAGATATTCAGCATAGGGCTTGATACAAAATGATTGTCCAAAGAATATGACTTGGTTTGTTCTACCTATACAGGGCAGGTGCCCTGAAAATTTTCAGTGCCTACAAGTCTGTTAGTCACTCAGTCGTGTCCAGCTCTTGGTGACCCCCTTGGACTGTAGCCCATGATTATTCTCCAGGAAAGAATACTGGAGGGAGTAGTCTTTCACTTCTCCAGGGGATCTTCCCAACCCAAAGACAGAATCTGGGTCCACCACATTGCAGGCAGATTCTTTACTGTCTGAGCACCAGGGAAGCCCTACAAAGACGGCCCTAACTGCTCTTCCCCTCCTCTGAGAAGCAAAGCCATATTCTTCCAAGTTGAAAAGTACGGAGATGGGTGACTATGTGGTCCGCCCTGGTAAACACTGTCTTTCTCGGTGTGGTCCATATGTATCCCACATCTCATGTCCCCCAAATGTCCTACATCTCATGCCATGAAAATTCATAAGGCCCTTCAGAATCATTGGCGAAGATTCTGGGACATTCTGAACACGTGGTCATAACCCCCTTGCTTACAAGCCAGGGGACCTTTAAACATTTCTTCCCACTCTCTGGGTGACAAATAACCTTAAAAAAAAAAAAAAAAAGCAGAAATAAGTCAGCCCTGTGGCCTTTCTGGGCCAGGATATGGTCTTCATGCAACTTCTTAAAAAAGTCAGGAGGCCACTGACTTGGTGGTTTTTCATTCTTCATTTTATGAGCATTTTCATTCATTTGTTTATTAATCCAAGCAACATCTCATCCTTTTAATTTCTACTGTGAATATGTGTGTTTTAAAGTGTAAAATATGTTATTACATATTTTATATAGACATACAATGTGCAAGGTAAAAAACATACTAAAGGAAATGTTCATTTTCTGTTTCTTTTTTTTTTTTAATGATACTGCCATGTGATCAAAAATATTCAGATAGCCCTGGGGGAATACAGGGAACTCTAGGAATCTGGTCAACCTTCCTAGAACCTCCCACACACCTTTGTACATTTTCCTACTGAAGTATTTAAAATGTCTTACAATGATCTGTACAGGATCGTGATAAAGAAATCAAGCTCTCGGGCCTGGAAGACTTGGGTTTACTATCTCAGTGACCAGAGTCCCTAGCCTCTTGAGTCCCTGTTATGGGAATTCCACAACCCCATACATGAAAATCCCTTGAAAGGGTGAGTACCTGTAAGACTCCAGAATATACATTATCCCCATTGACCACACCAGGTTGAGAGCATGTCTCCCCAGGGCTAGCGTGGGGGTCTGTATGTAGCAGAGAGACTTGTGTTGGCCAAATCTCACAGCTAGAGTGGCTTTAAGTTTTTACCCATCAACAAATACCAAACGCCTCATCAGCAAATGGAAGTGAGCCACATTCAAGAGACGTTCTCTCATTTAAGCCCAGAGACATGTATGGTTCAGGAATTCCATTTCATCCCATCTCAGGTGTTAATTACAAGCTTCTAGTGAAGAAGGCAGAGCGCCGAAGAATTGACGCTTTTGAACTGTGGTGTTGGAGAAGACTCTTTTTTTTTTTTTTTTTTAATGATGAAGGCCATTTCCATCAAGGTAAAGTTTAAAGATCAATGAGAAACTGGAATCCCTTGGACTGCAAGGAGATCCAACCAGTCCATTCTGAAGGAGATCAGTCCTGGGATTTCTTTGGAAGAAATGATGCTAAAGCTGAAGCTCCAGTACTTAGGCCACCTCATGTGAAGAGTTGACTCATTGGAAAAGACTCTGAAGCTGGGAGGGGTTGGGGGCAGGAGGAGAAGGGGACGACAGAGGATGAGATGGCTGGATGGCATCACTGACTCAATGGACGTGAGTCTGAGTGAACTCTGGGAGTTGGTGATGGACAGGGAGGCCTGACATGCTGCGATTCATGGGGTTGCCAAGAGTCGGACATGACTGAGCGACTGAACTGAACTGAGCTGAAGCAACCCAAAGCTCTGAAACAACACCAAAGAAAGGAAATTGCACCATTTTTAGCAATATCTTGACAGCTATATTAACAGACAATATTTTTCTTGCCCAGCCACCAGCTGATCACCACTTGCCACCAAACAGACTGGCCTTTGGTTCTGCAAGGATAGGGAGAGTAGAGGTGGGGAAATTGTTGTTCTTTGGCGAAAAATCCCAAAGAATAGAGTCTATAATGATCTCAGTCGTGCCTTCTGCTCATGGCTTTGTGGAAGTCAGACCTCCTTTTCCATTTTAACCTGTAAAATCATTCAAGGGGCACAAAATGGTAAGATAGCCTAAGAACCAGCTGGGTCCCCTGGCCTTTCAGGTTCCCGCTGTCAAGCAAAATAAGTGGACTGGAAACGCAACCCTTGGAGACGTTAGGGCCAGGTGGAAAGTGGATAGCTTGGCCAGTTATTCTGTCTCTAATAATTACTTATGGGCCTTGTGCTGCTAATCACAGGCTCCCAGATGAACACAGGGAGGCTTTTTACATCCATGAATAAGGATGCTCATAATTTAATCACCAGTTCCTGGGTTCAGGGAGCCCCAGCTGTCAATGCTTATTGGTGCAGGGCCAACGTGGCACCCCCAGCAGAGGGGTGCTTGTGGTGGGATTAGCCAGGCCTGGATTTGTACCCCTTCCCAAGTGACATCAACCCACCTCCACTCTATGGAATTAGCAGTTACTCTTCAAAGTTCGGAAACAGTCATTTTATCAATAAGAATGAGAAGGGAACTAGGAAAAGAGAGAGGAGGAAGGCGACTTCTCTGGTGGTCCAGTGGCTAAGAATCCACCTTCTAATGCAAGGGACATGGGTTCAATCCCTGGTCAGGGAACTAAGATCCCACCTGCCTTGGGGCAACTAAGTCCGTGCAACAATTAGAGAGCCAGACCCAACACAGCCAAAAAAAAAAAAAGGAGCAAGGAGTATTCTTCTACTCAGTTTCTACTGAGGCAGAAAGAGTTTATCAAGATATGATTTCCAAAGAACAAAACAAACTGTTCCCATGATGATTTTATAACCAATGATAGTTTTTAATATTTGCCAGTGGTACTTCTGCAACACGATGATTTTTCCGACCTATACAAGTAAATACATTCTCAAAGCAACACAATATGGCAGTCAAGAGTTCTGGCTTTGGTGGTCAGGCAGCTGGAGTTTTATTAATCTTTCCTTGCTCCTTATCAGCAAGAAAGAGTGAATTAATTTCTCTGAACCCCTGAGATTGTAAATCATACTTAATTCAAGATAGTATTTGAAGAGTAAATAAAATCAGTACACTTTCTGGGTTTCACACATTAGTGCTTAGTGTTTGGGGTTAGTAAACACAAGATAAATAGTTGTTTTAAATAAAAAGGGTGTCTGTCAAAGGGACCCAGTAATGAACTAGGTCTTGTGAACTGTGGAGCTGATGTGCAGATTTTCCAAGGTTAGGCCACACCCCCAAAAATGCAGAGCTGGAGAAGACAGCACAGCTTCTCCATGGAGACTCACAGCCTCTCTGCCTCCAGAAAAAAGTGCCGATGAGCTGTCATATCTACCCACGAGGCACACACACATGAAAGGTCTGGAGAGAAACAACAAACCGGAACTCTGGAAATTGCTAAAAGTTCATTTGGGGCTCATCTCTCTGTGTCGAGACTCACTTGGCAAGTGAGCGTTTTGGCTCTAACTCACTCAGAAGTGAGGGCTGTTGGAAGTGTTTTTCAGAAGAGGTTGAAGCTCAAGCTCCCAGTCATAATTCCTCTCTGCTTGATGGGCTTCAAGGCTGATGCCTTTTGTATGGTGGAGAGATGCTTGTCTTTCTCTCTCGTATTTCTATTATGTGAAGCTGTAGATTCAGAGCTGCTAATTAACATATAACGTGATCTCATTTGAAGGCTTTCTCTTGTCCTTTGAGGGTAAGGAAATCTAATGTTTTAGATTCTAAGCTTCAATGTCATTTAAAGGCTGGATCTTCCTTTTAAAGAACCCCTCAACATTTTCCCTTGTCCTAGGCAGTCCTGAATATTAGTGGGCAAGATGTTTAAAAACTACTCTACCTTTGGATCGGGAAAGCACAGCAGGACAGCGGGTATGTGGAAGGGGGCTGGGAAACTTTAGTCCTAGGGCATCTAGGAGATCACGAATCTTGCCTCTCTCTAGCCTTTCTCTGCAAAATGACAGACTCTTTTTGCCTCACCAGATCTTGGCAGCAGCTGCCAGCCAGACCTCTGACATTTGCCAGGGAATTTTTCAAAAGGTTGGACTTTCCCTAGCATGAGCTCTTATGCCACTTGATAAGAACTTACACAGGTATTTATTATTATTTTAAAATTATCATCATCATTGTTATCACCATCACCCCATCATCATTTTATTAATAACCATTACTATCCTCCTCCTCACCATTATTATCACCACCACCACCACCATCATTACCATCATCACCATCGTCATTATTATAATACATGATAGTGGGAAGCAACATTTCATGATGGATGGGACACAGGCTCTGGAACCAGACAGGAGTGGATTAGGATCTCAGTTCCACCATTTACTACCTGTGTAATCTGGGTACAGATTCTTAATCTCTCTAAGCCTCAGATGAGTCAAACAGTGGTAATAATGGGTTCTACTTCACTAAGTTGATTTAAAAATTAAACCATTCATGTAAACCCTCAGGACAGCTCCGGATAGAGTCAAGTGGTCAATAAATGGTGGCTATATTATCCTTGGAATGAATGTTAGGTCCATGAATCAAGGTAAATTAGAAGTGGTCAAATAGGAGATGGCAAGAGTGAACATTGACATTTTAGGAATTAGTGAACTAAAATGGACTGGAATGAGTGAATTTAACTCAGATGACCATTATATCTACTACTGTGGGCAAGAATCCCTCAGATGAAATGGAGTAGCCATCATAGTCAACAAAAGAGTCCAAAATGTAGTACTTGGATGCAATCTCAAAAATGACAGGATGATCTTTGTTCATTTCCAAGGCAAAACATTCAATATCACAGTAATCCAAGTCTATGTCCTGACCGGTAACGCTGAAGAAGCTGAAATTGAACAGTCCTATGAAGACCTACAAGACCTTCTAGAATTAACACCCAAAAAAGATGTCCTTTTCATTATAGGGGATTGGAATGCAAAAGTAGGAAACCAAGAGATACCTAGAGTAACAGACAAATTTGGCCTTGAAATACAAAAGGAAGCAGGGCAAAGCTAACAGACTTTTGTCAAGAAAATGCACTGGTCATAGCAAACACCCTCTTCCAACAACACAAGAGAAGACTCTACACATGAACATCACCAGATGGTCAACACTGAAATCAGATTGAATATATTATTTGCAGCCAAAGATGGAGAAGCTCTATACAGTCAACAAAAACAAGACCAGGAGCTGACTGTGGCTCACATCATGAACTCGTTATTGCAAAATTCAGACTTAACTTAAAAACAGTGGGGAAAACCACTAGACCATTCAGGTATGACATAAATCGAATCCCTTATGAGATTATACAATGGAAGTGACAAATAGATTCAAGGAATCAGATCTGATAGATGCGTTCCTGAAGAAGTATGGACAGAGGTTTGTGACATTGTACAGGAGGCAGCGATCAAGATCATCCCCAAGAAAAAGAAATGTAAAAAGGCAAAATGGTTGTCTGAGGAGGCCCTACAAATAGCTGTGAAAAGAAGAGAAGTGAAAAGTAAAGGAGAAAAAGAAAGCTATATCCACTTGAATGCAGAGTTCCAAAGAATAGCAAGGAGAGATAAGAAAATCTTCCTCAGTGATCAATGCAAACAAATAGAGGAAAACAATAGAATGAGAAAGACTAGAGATCTCTTCAAGAAAATTAGAGATACCATGGAAACACTTCATGCAAAGACAGACAAAATAAAGGACAGAAATTGTGTGGACCTAACAGAAGCAGAAGAAATTAAGAAGAGGTGGCAAGGATACACAGAAGAACCATACAAAAAAGATCTTCATGACCTAGATAACCATGATGGTGTGATCACTCACCTAGGGCCAGACATCCTGGAATGTGAAGTCAAGTGGGTTTTAGGAAGCATCACTATGAACAAAGCTAATGGAGGTGATGGAATTCCAGTTGAGTGATTTCAAATCCTAAAAGATGATGTTGTGACAGTGCTGCACTCAATATGCCAGCAAATTTGGAAAACTCAGCAGTGGCCACAGGACTGGAAAAGGTCAGTTTTCATTGCAATCCCTAAGAAAGGCAATGCCAAAGAATGTTCAAACTACCACACAGTTGCACTCATCTCACACGCTAGCAAAGTAATGTTCAAAATTCTCCAAGCCAGGCTTCCACAATAGGTGAACCGTGAACTTCCAGATGTTCAAGGTGGATTTAGAAAAGGCCAAGGAACCAGAGATCAAATTGCCAATGTCTATTGGATCATAGAAGAAGCAAGAGTTTCAGAAAAACATCTACTTCTGCTTTATTGACTATGCCAAAGCCTTTGACAATAAAAACTGTGGAAAATTCTTCAAGAGATGGGAATACCAAACAACCTGATCTGCCTCCTGAGAACTCTGTATGCAAGTCAAGAAGCAACAGTTAGAACTGGACATGGCACAACAGACTTGTTCCAAATAGGGAAAGGAGAGCATCAAGGCAGTATATTGTCACCCTGCTTATTTAACTTATATGTAGAGTACATCATGAGAAACGCTGGGCTGGATGAAGCACAAAGTGGAATCAAGATTGCTGGGAGAAATATCAATAACCTCAGATATGCAAATGACACCACCCTTATGGCAGAAAGTGAAGAAGAACTAAAGAGACTCTTGATGAAGGTGAAAGAAGAGAGTGAAAAAAAAAAACTGGCTTAAAATTCAGCATTCAAAAAACTAAGGTCATGCAATCTGGTCCCATTGCTCCATGGCAAATAGATGGAGAAACAATGGGAAAAGTGAGATACTATATTCTTGGGCTCCAAAATCACTGCAGATGGTGACTGCAGCCATGAAATTAAAATATGCTTGCTCCTTGGAAGAAAAGCTATGACCAACCTAGACAGAATATTAAAAAGCAGAGACATTACTTTGCCGACAAAGGTCCATTTAGTCAAAGCTATGGTTTTTCCAGTAGTCATGTGTGGATGTGAGAGTTGGACTATAAAGTGCCAAAGAATTGATGCTTTTGAACTGTGGTGTTGGAGAAGACTCTTGAGAGTCCCTTGGACTGCAAGGAGATCCAACCAGTCCATCCTAAAGGAAATCAGTCCTGAATATTCATTGGGAGGACTGATATTGAAGCTGCAACTCCAATACTTTGGCCACCTGATGTGAAGAACCGACTCATTGGTAAAGACCCTGATGCTGGGAAAGATTGAAGGCAGGAGGAGAAGGGGATGACAGAGGATGAGGTGGTTGGATGGCGTCACTGACTCAATGATATATATACACATATATGTGTTATACATCTGGACTCAGGCCTGTGAGCGGGAAAGACACCTCTGTGTGGTAAGGATAATACACTTCAGTTCAGTCGCTCAGTAATGTCCGATTCTTTGCAACCCCATGGACTGCAGCATGCGAGGCTTTCCTGTCCATCACCAACTCCCAGACCTTGCTCAAACTCATATCCTGGGGTTTCCACTGAGCTTTCTAGCATCTCCTTCATTGGTACTAAAAACAGGCATTCATTTCTCTTGTCCTCTCAATGGCTCTATTACTTCTTTAAAGGCAGGGAGTCATCTTAGTCATCTCAACTTACATGCTGAGATTCAATCAAATTGTTTATTCTGAAAGCAGGGCAGTGTGACCCCATTAGAACTCCAAGTAGTTAGTTCTCTCTAAAGCATAGGGAAAATGGGGGTGGTGGGAAGGAAGATGGGGTGCTCTGATGTGGTACCCAACACCCCAAAGCATTGC
Organism: Oryx dammah; assembly: GCF_014754425.2. Taxonomy (NCBI): domain Eukaryota; kingdom Metazoa; phylum Chordata; class Mammalia; order Artiodactyla; family Bovidae; genus Oryx; species Oryx dammah. Next base: position 2,870,961 of record NW_024080603.1, on the reverse strand, counting down.
TTCCACAGTAAAATGGCAATGCAGCAGCTGTCTGAGGAGGCCGTCAGTGTTTTCTGGGGTTAGACTGAACCCCGTTGAGAGGGACATAAGAAAATGGTCTTTGAATGAATGGATAAGTGAATGAATGAATGAGTGAACATATCACCCATTTTGTCACTTAGTACTCTGTTTATGAAGACCTTCCTGAAAAACTTTCTAGAGCTCAGGACCAGGAAAAGCTTGTTTCTGCTGCAATACTAGAACTTCCATTTTCACTGGCATCCTGCCTCTTTAAGAACCAATTCATTGCCACCAGCAAGGCCCAAAGGACACCTATGCAGAAAAGGGCATTCACTAAATCCAGCCTTTACAGTTACCCTCATTCTCCTGTCTCTGCTGGTGCCCCAGGGACTCTATAGCTGCCCATCAACCAGAGCTCTAGCGGGGTCTTACAGTGAGCATCCCACACAGCCTTTTCAGCTCTCTGCCCCCTTTTTGGTTTGCTAACTGGCTTACTACTCATTCTGCCTCTCTGGAATGTGGTTCCTACACCCAACCTCTTTCTTTTTGTGATCTCACTCATGTCTCAATTCTCAATGCCGGTGATATTCTCCCATGAAAATCCCCTTCGCTACTTCAAAGGGCCCCAGTCAGACCCTCCTACTACTAGGCAATGAGAACTGTATAATCTATTCTGTTTCCCTCTTCTCTTTTGCTGCCAGGAAACTCAGAGCTACGTTTTATGCCCAGCAGTTTTATTCAGCTGAGGGTTCTAGATACAATCTTTTCACTGCCCTTCATTTCTTGACTCCTTTCACTTTTAACCTAGAATTTTTGTTTTTATATGTCTGTTCCATTTATTTTAGGCTACCAACATCTAAATAAAAAATAAAGTTAAAAAAAAAGCTCTAAGTATCTTTGAACCTCTTTAAAGTTTTATCCCCATCCCATACAACTTTTCCAGAAAAGGGAGAAAAGGAAATCCCCCTCTAGACTTAATGTAGCTTCCAAACTGTCAAAACACTCCCGCCCCCTCTGAGCCTCAATGTTCAAATCCTTTGCAAGCTGGTGGGTCAGTTCCAGCCCTTTCCCAGCCTCTAAGCACCCACTGAACACTAAGCCTGGCTCCAAGCCTTGGTTTTTTATCTCGTCTCCCTTCCTTAGCTCACTGCCCCTGATAATCTTCTGGCTCAGGAACCCCCACCAGAAGCATCACCCCGGGGGTAACCCTGAATGGGCACTATGTGACTTCATGCATGAGACCCTGGCAAAACATAAAGGCAGAGATCTCTGCTCTTCTTTAGCCGTATAGCAATTCCTGTGGTCTTTCCAATCATAATTAGCTGTATTTCCAGCTAAGTAATAGTAAGAAGAGCTAACTTATATTTAGAGTACATCATGCCAAATGCTGGACTGGATGAAGCACAAGGTGGAATCAAGATTGGTGGGAGAAATATCAATAACCTCAGATATGCAGATGACACCACCCTTATGGCAGAAAGTGAAGAGGAACTAAAAACCCTCTTGATGAAAGTGAAAGAGGAGAGTGAAAAAGTTGGTTTAAAGGTCAACATTCAGAAAACGAAGATCATGGCATCTGGTCAAATCACTTCATGGGAAATAGATGGGGAAACAGTGGAAAAAGTGTCAGACTTTACTTTGAGAGGCTCCAAAATCACTGCAGATGGTGATTGCAGCCATGAAATTAAAAGACACTTACTCCTTGGAAGGAAAGTTATGACCAATCTAGATAGCATATTGAAAAGCAGAGACATTACTTTGCCAACAAATCTCCATATAGTCAAGGCTATCGTTTTTCCAGTAGTCATGTATGGATATGAGAGTTGGATTGTGAAGAAAGCTGAGCGCAGAAGAATTGATGCTTTTGAACTTTGGTGTTGGAGAAGACTCTTGAGAGTCCCTTGGACTGCAAGGAGATCCAACCAGTCCATTCTGAAGGAGATCAGCCCTGGGATTTCTTTGGAAGGAATGATGCTAAAGCTGAAACTCCAGTACTTTGGCCACCTCATGCGAAGAGATGACTCATTGGAAAAGACTCTGATGCTGGGAGGAATTGGGGGCAGGAGGAGAAGAGGACGACAGAGGATGAGATGGCTGGATGGCATCACTGACTTGATGGATGTGAGTCTGAGTGAACTTCGGGAGTTGGTGATGGACAGGGAGGCCTGGTGTGCTGTGATTCATGGGGTCGCAAAGAGTTGGACACGACTGAGCGACTGAACTGAACTGAACATTTGTTGTCCCTTCTCTATTAGAAAGGTATTGTGCTTTGCATTTTGTATTCATTCTCTTTCTCAGTTCACTAATGAGGGAGAAGCCATTTTATTCTCCACTTCACAGACAAGAAAACAAAGGTGCACAATTTTTCTGTCTGCATGCAGAACAAAAACTCTAGGGCAGTAAGACCCTGGCTGATACTTTGTGCCCTTATCAGCATCTGTCACAGGACCTGACACAGACGCTCAATATGTAATTTATGACTTATCCATTTATTGATTACCAGAAGAAACATACACCCCCTATGGCAAATCATGAACACCTCCCCACTGGGGTGAGTTAGGTCATGGAGCTCTGAACCAGATGAGTTTAACTCTGCTGAAGGCCTTTCCAGCCTATAAGACTGATGGCTTTAATGTGACACTGATCAGAGAAGTGCTTTGGTGGAGGTCAGCTGGGCTGCACAACTCTGGAATTCCAGGGCAGGGTGCACAGCCTTGCTGGGGCCCAATGGCACTCCACTCCAGTACTCTTTTGCCTGGAAAATCCCATGGACAGAGGAGCCTGGTAGACTGCAGTCCATGGGGTCGTGAAGAGTCAGACAAGAATGAGCGACTTCCCTTTCACTTTTCACTTTCATGCATTGGAGAAGGAAATGGCAACCCACTCCAGTGTTCTTGCCTGGAGTATCCCAGGGACCAGGGAGCCTTGTGGGCTGCCGTCTATGGGGTCGCACAGAGTCGGACACAACTGAAGCAACTTAGCAGCAGCAGCAGAAACCTCCCCCTAGAGTAGGTCTTAGTGCCCTCTATCATAATTTTCTTTTACTCCCAGTTCCCTCCAGAAGATTATGGGTACCTTAGAGGATTGTCTCAGAGTAGAAGTCAACAACAGAAGGGTAGGAGGGAAGGGAGGGGAGAAAGAAAGAAGGAAGAAAAGGGGGGAGGGAGGGGACAAGTGGGTGGTTGTATGAGTTATGAGATGGTTCACATATTTGACTCCAACACTTTGCTTTTAAAAAGTAGAGTCATTACTTGATGGAAATGAAGAATAAGAATCCTGGGACAAATTAGCATAAGGAACCTTCAGGACAGGAGAGCTAAGAGAGCTAAAACCATGTTGGGGGAAGGAAGGCAGACTGGCAAAGACCAACCTGGGAACCCCACCCCAAAGCCACAATCAGTCCTCAGCTCTGAAATGCACCCTCTGTTGAAGTGAGATATCGATTTTTCATATTGCTGCTTTACACTCTTCCTAGATTTGGGGCTGATTAACTCCAATAAAAAGCACTGCCAACCAGTGAAAACTTAAAACAAAGGGTCTATACAAAAGCATCATATTCCCCCTCCCTTTCATTTATTTGAAGCAAGTTTACCCTCCCTAGTCGCCTATGGTTCCTGCATAAATTACTCTGCAAGACCAGCCTGCTGTGAGCATGCTTGCCTGACTGCCTCTGCTCCCCTTCAAATCTGTCAGTTAAGCTTTAAGCATCTTGAAAACGTATTGTCTGGAATGAAACAACCAATTATGCTTTCAGGTTTTGTGGCATAATATCGCAGAAACTAGCAATTACAGAATCAGAATGGCATCAAATGGGGTAGAAGGGAGTTAGCACGGATTATTCTTTAAATAGCAGTTACATGAACTCATAATAAATAGGTATTAAGTGTTAAATGTATGATAAGTAATTCTTGACAAAGTAATTATCCAAACAGAAGAGGGGAAAGTGGCAAGATGGCATTGTCAAAGTCTTTTGTGCACAGCATGCTGTTAGACTGAAATGGGGAGGAAATTTGTCTCTGTTCCAACCAGCAGTGGAGGTAAGAGTACAGATGTGGGCACTGAAGGGCGTTTGGCTGGGTCCTAAGGAGCTGGTATATTTTCAAAAGAGCAAAGCCCTTTTTGCTAGGGCAGGATATGGTTGACCAGAAAACTCCACGGCAATGAGCTCTGCTTAATGCACAGCCAGGTAACCAAACATATATATTTAGGAAGCTCTTGTTATGAAATGACATGCAGGTTAGTATATAGACTGGTTCTTAGCAGAAAATAGGTGTATAGGAAATGTTGGTTGAACTTATCTGGCACTTAGAAACAGGGCTGCTATGGAAGATAGTATAGGTTGTGCACTGCACAATTCCAGGGAAAAGCATTTATATAGATGCAATGTGAACAGCTCCCCCTTGGACTTGGGACATGCTGTGGCCTTGTTTCAAGTGTCAACTCAATGGTCTTCAGCAGTATGATTTAATGATTAAACTGGAGGACTTGTGACCAGACTGCGAGTGTGCATGCTAAGTCGCTTCATTTGTATCCAACTCTTGAGACCCTCTGGACTGTAGCCCACCAGGCTCCTCTGTCCATGGGATTCTCCAAGCAAGAATACTGGAGTGGGTTGCTGTGCCCACCTCCAGGGGATCTTCCCAACCCAGGAATCAAATTTGCACCTCTTACATTTCCTGCATTGGCAAGCAGATTCTTTAACACTAATGCCAACTGGGAAGCCACTTGCTTACCATTACTTGTAGTAAAAAAGACTCAGGTATCACATACTCATAGAATTATAAAGCTGGATGGAGTCCATCTAGGCCAACTGTTTCCTGTTTCCCCATTATGTAAATGAGTAAACTGAGGCCCAAAGAAGGAGAGTGATTTGCCTGAGGCTCTGCTTCATGATACTCATGATCGCAGAAATAATCTTTCCTTCTGTATGAAGATACACGTTTGCCTATGCTAATGCAAAAACAGTTATGACCAACCTAGATAGCATATTGAAAAGCAGAGACATTACTTTGCCAACAAAGCTCCGTCTAGTCAAGGCTATGGTTTTTCCAGTAGTCATGTATGGATGCGAGAGTTGGACTGTGAAAAAGCTGAGCACTGAAGAATCGATGCTTTTGAACTGTGGTGTTGGAGAAGACTCTTGAGAGTCCCTTGGTCTGCAAGGAGATCCAACCAATCCATTCTGAAGGAGCTCAGCCCTGGGATTTCTTTGGAAGGAATGATGCTAAAGCTGAAACTCCAGTACTTTGGCCACCTCATGCGAAGAGTTGACTCATTGGAAAAGACTCTGATGCTGGGAGGGATTGGGGGCAGGAGGAGAAGGGGACGACCGAGGATGAGATGGCTGGATGGCATCACTGACTTGATGGATGTGAGTCTGAGTGAACTCCGGGAGTTGGTGATGGACAGGGAGGCCTGGCGTGCTGCGATTCATGGGGTCGCAGAGTCGGACACGACGGAGCGACTGAACTGAACTGAACTGCACTGAACTTCCAAGAGGTAGGACACATTGCCTGCCTCTGCACCACTGTAACAGCAGTGCCTAGAAGACAGTGCCCAGAAAAATACTTGTTGAGTGAACCTTGATATGTTAATATTAGATGTTGCTGTATTGTTAATGTTGTTCTTGTTGTTGTCATTGTTACACTCTGTACTAGGCCTTTTTCTTCAGAACCAAAATCCCACCACTCGCCTCCTTCACAAATCTTTCTTGAAATGTCTCTGGGATCCTCTTTTCAGAGGAAATAAACCCCCATATACACTTCCCAGAGGGCACTAATGGCAAAGAACCCATCTGCCAAAGCAGGAGATGTAAGAGACAGGGGTTTGATCCCTGAGTCAAGAAGATCCCTTCAAGGAGGGCATGGCAACCCACTCCAGTTTTCTTGTCTGGAGAATCGCATGAACAGGGGAGCTTGGCAGACCCCAGTTCTGCAAAGTCAACCACCCGTTCTGGGGTCGCAGAGTTGGACATGACTGAAATGACTTGCTATTCTTTGGAACTCTGCATTCAAATGGGTATATCTTTCCTTTTCTCCTTTGCCTTTTGCTTCTCGTCTTTTCATAGCTATTTGTAAACCATCCTCAGACAACTATTTTGCCTTTTACATTTCTTTTTCTTGAGGATGGTCTTGATCCCTGCCTCCTGTACAATGTCACAAACCCCCATCCATAGTTCTTCAGGCAATCTCTCTATCAGATCTAATCCCTTGAGTCTATTTCTCACTTCCACTATACAGTCATAAGGGATTCAATTTAGGTCATAGCTGAATGGTCTAGTGGTTTTCCCCCTCTTTCTTCAATTGAAGTCTGAATTTTGCAATATGGAGTTCATGATCTGAGCCACAGTCAGCTCCCGGTCTTGTTTTTGCTGACTGTATAGAGCTTCTCCATCTTTGGCTGCAAAGAATATAATCAGTCTGATTTCGGTGTTGACCATCTGGTGATGTCCATGTGTAGAGTCTTCTCTTGTGTTGTTGGAAGAGGGTGTTTGCTATGACCAGTGCATTTTCTTAGCGAAACTTTATTAGTCTTTGCCCTGCTTCATTCTATACTCCAAGGCCAAATTTGCCTGTTACTCCAGGTATCTCCTGACTTCCTACTTTTGCATTCCAGTCCCCTATAGTGAAAAGGACATCTTTTTTGGGTGTTAGTTCTAGAAGGTCTTATAGGTCTTCATAGGACCATTCAACTTCAGCTTCTTCAGCATTACTGGTTGGGGCATAGACTTAGATTACTGGGATATGGAATGTTTTGCCTTGGAAACAAACAGAGATCATTCTGTCACTTTTGAGACTGCACCCAAGTACTGCATTTTTGACTCTTTTGTTGACTATGATGGCTACTCCATTTCATCTGAGGGATTCCTGCCCACAGTAGTAGATATAATGGTCATCTGAGTTAAATTCACCCATTCCAGTCCATTTTAGTTCACTGATTCCTAAAATGTCGACATTCACTCTTGCCATTTCCATTTGACCACTTCTAATTTGCTTTGATTCATGGACCTGACATTCCAGGTTCCTATCCAATACTGTTCTTTATAGCATTGAACTTTACTTCCATCACCAGTCACATCCACAACTGGGTGTTGTTTTTGCTTTGGATCCATCTCTTCATTCTTTCTGGAGTTATTTCTCCACTGATCTCAAGTAGCATATTGGGCACCTACCTACCTGGGGAGTTCATCTTTCAGTGTCCTATCTTTTTGCCTTTCCATAGTGTTCATGGGGTTCTCAAGGCAAGAATACTGAAGCGGCTTGCCATTCCCTTCTCCAGTGGACCACGTTTTGTCAGAACTCTCCACCATGACCTGTCCATCTTGGGTGGCCCTACAGGGCATGGCTCATAGTTTCAATGAGTTAGACAAGGCTGTGGTCCATGTGATCAGATTGGTTCATTTTCTGTGACTGTGTTTTTCAGTCTGTCTGCTCTCTGATGGAGAAGGGTAAGAGACTTATGGAAGCTTCCTGATGGGAGAGACTCACTGAGGGGAAAACTGGGTTTTCTGATGGGTGGGGCCACACTCAGTAAATCTTTAACAAAAGTTTCTGTTGAAGGGCAGGGATGTGTTCCCACCCTGTCATTTGACCTGAAGCCAAACTATGGTGGAGGTAATGAAGATAATGACAACCTCCTTCAAAAGGTCCCTTGCATGCACCACTAAGTGTTCTGGACCCTGCAGCAGGCCACTGCCAACGCACACCTCTGCTGGAGACTCCTGAACACTCCTGGGCAAGTCTGGATCAGTCTTTTGTGGGGTCACTGCTCCTTTCTCCTGGGTCCTGGTGCATACAAGTTTCTGTTTGTGCCCTCCAAGATTCAGTTTCCCCAGTCCTGTGTAAGTTCTGGCAGTTCTATTGTGGGTTTAACGGCAATCTCCTCCAAAAAGGCTTATGCCATACCCAAGTCTACTGCGCCCAGAACCCCCACCCCTGCAGCAGTCCACTGCTAACCCATATCTTCACAGGAGACACTCAAACACAGTTCTGTCTCAGTCTCTGTGGGATCTCTGTGTCCTGATGCACATAAGGTATATTTGAATATACCTTCAATGTTCCAAAGAGTAGCAAGCAGAGATAAGAAAGCCTTTCTCAGTGATCAATGCAAAGAAATAGAGGAAAACACAGAATGGGAAAAACTAGAGAGCTCTTCAAGAAAATTAGAGATGCCAAGGGAAATTTTCACACAAACATGGGCACAATAAAAGACAGAAATGGTATGGACCTAACAGAAGCAGAAGATATTAAGAAGTGGCAAGAATACACAGAAGAACCATAAAGAAAGATCTTCATGAACCAGATAACCACAATGGTGTGATCACTCACCTAGAGCCAGACATCCTGGAATGTGAAGACAAGTGGGCCTTAGGAAGCATCATGACAAACAAAGCTAGTGGCAGTGATGGAATTCCTGTTGACCTATTTCAAATCCTGGAAGGTGATGTTGTGAAAGTGCTGCACTCAATATGCCAGCACATTTGGAAAACTCAGCAGTGGCCACAGGACTGGAAAAGGTCAGTTTTCATTCCAATCCCAAAGAAGGCAATGCCAAAAAATGTTCAAACTGCCACACAATTGCACTCATCTCACATGCTAGCAAAGTAATACTCAAAATTCTCTAAGCTAGGCTTCAACAGTATGTGAACTGTGAACCTCCAGATGTTCAAGGCAGATTTAGAAAAGGCCAAGGAACCAGAGATCAAATTGCCAAAATCTGCTGGATCATCAAAACAGCAAGAGAGTTCCAGAAAAACATCTACATCTGCTTTATTGATATGCCAAAGCCTTTGACTGTGTGGATCACAACGAACTGTGGAAAATTCTGAAAGAGATGGGAATACCAGACCACCTGACCTGCCTCCTGTGAAATCTGTATGCAGGTCAGGAAGCAACAGTTAGAACTGGACATGGAACAACAGACTGGTTCCAAATCAGGAAAGAAGTACATCAAGGCTGTATATTATCACTCTGTTTATTTAACTTATATGCAGAGTACATCATGAGAAATGCTGGACTGAATGAAGCACAAGCTGAAATCGAGATTGCTGGGAGAAATATCAATAACCTCAGATATGTAGATGACACTACCCTTATGGCAGAAAGCAAAGAACTAAAGAGCCTCTTGATGAAAGTAAAAGAGAGTGAAAAAGTTGGCTTAAAATTCAACATTCAGAAAACGAAGATCATGGCATCTGGTGTCATCACTTCATCAGAAATAGATGGGGAAACAGTGGCAGACTTTATTTTGGGGGGCTCCAAAATCACTGCAGATTGTGACTGCAGCCATGAAATTAAAAGACGCTTGCTCCTTGGAAGAAAAGTTATGACCAACCTAGACAGCATATTAAAAAGCATAGACATTACTTTGTCAAGAAAGGTCCATTTAGTCAAAGCTATGGCTTTTTCCAGTAGTCATGTATGGATGTGAGAGTTGAACTATAAAGTTGAGCACTGAAGAATTAATGCTTTTGAACTTTGGTGTTGGAGAAGACTCTTGAGAGTCCCTTGGACTGCAAGGAGATCAAACCAGTCCATCCTAAAGGAGATCAGTCCTGGGTGTTCATTGGAAGGACTGATGTTGAAGATGAAACTCCCATACTTTGGCCACCTGATGCGAAGAGCTGACTCATTTGAAAAGACCCTCATGCTGGAAAAGATTGAGGGTGGGAGGAGAAGGCGCCGACAGAGGAGGAGATGGTTGGATGGCATCACCGACTCCGTGAACGTGAGTTTGAGTAAACTCCAGGTGTTGGTGATGGACAGGGAGGCCTGGTATGCTGCAGTCCATGGGGTCGCAAAGAGTCAGAAATGACTGAGCGACTGTACTGAACTGAATCGACTTAGCCCACATACAAACCCCCGAATATTTGCAGCCTCTTTGATGAATCTTTTCCATCTTCCTCTTTAGTGGAACATTCAGTTTCTCCTGAAGCCACCGCTTTCCCAGCAGCCCTCGAAGTGAAGATGGCTCACCCTCCTAGATGCCCATTCCACAGGTGGGAACTGAGCCGAGCATTTCTCCATCCCCCTTCCTTCCACTTCTAGATTATGGCTTTTCAACCTTACATGAAACTCCTGTCCTTCACAGTCTTTTACTCCTCCTCACTGCCGGTCTCTCACCCATCATTCTCTCTCTCCCTGAAGACTCAGATTCCTGTTCCTGGCTTCCCCCTCCACTCCCCCAATCCTACCAGTGTCAAATTGATTCCAGCATCTTCATAGGCACCAACTGATCCAACTCCTTGGTTTCACCTAGGATATTCTTTTTGCCAGTGATGTCTACCTTCTCTCCCCTTGACTCATTCACTCCCAACGTGACTTTCTGGTCTCTGCATGACCTAGAGCTCCTTTTCTTAGGAAGTATTCAGCTCAGGCACCTAGCCTTCTGAACACAACCTCTTATCTTTCCAAGACTCTTAGGTGATTTCTTCTACCACATCTGATCTTTAGGGTTAGAGAGACCTCAAATCCCTCGACTTCTTGGCTTTCTTCTCATCATCCTTTGTGCTTGTCTCCACTTCTATCTCCAGAAGTCTGGACCTTAAAACTCATGGTCTTCACATCCCTCATTAGCTTCAACTCACTGAACCCGGTGTGCTTCTGTCATACCTGCTGGACAAGTTCTGACCTTTCTTGAATCCCACCATTTGACTTCTCCCTGCCCACGCCCAGGCTGCTGAGCCCTGTGGGAGGAAACTCCATCACATTGAAGATAAGTGCCATTAAAATCCAATGTCTTCAGCCTCACCTGAGACCTCAGAGCTTCCAGCTTTCTGAGTAAGCTCTCTCCCATCCTCTAGGACAGTTATTTCAAATTTCTCCACACTTTTTGAATTTCTTACCCCACTACCTCCCACTCACTCAAGACAGATAACCTCGCCTCCTACTGCACGGGGAAAAAATAGAAGGATTTAGATAGGAACTCTCTGAAAGTTCTGATTCTAGACCTGCAGAATAAGCTGTATCTATACCCATCCTCTTTCCTTCCCTTGATAGTGAAGGGTGATACCTTCTTCCTCACCCATGTTCTGAATTTCCTCTTCTTTTTCCCCCCAGGACCATACCTGACTATCCTTACTCTCTCCTACAACTTTAATTTATCCCTTTCTTCTTGATTCTTTAGTACATGGCTTTAACTTTCAAAGTCTTTCTGATTAAAAACAAACCCACCCCCCAACCCAGTAAACCCACACCAGCTGCAGCCTCACTCCCTTACACAGCTAAGATCTTGAACAAGGTGCTTGCTCTTGCATCCTCCATTCCCTCACCTCCTTCTCCTTCCTGAGCTCAGCACAACCCAAAATCTATGCCCTCCACCCTGTACAGACTGACCTCATCAAGGGTCCAACAACATCCTTAGCAATGGTTTGAATCCACCAAAACTCCTTTGTGCTCCCATACTTGACCTTTCTACTGTTGACAGTATAACTTTGAACCGTCATCCCTCCTATTTTCCATTGCAATTCACAAGCTGAGTATTCTTCCCACCTCTCTGGTCACTCCATCTTATTCTTCTTCATGAGGACTCATTCCGTCTGTCCCTTAAATGTTGAGGTTCCTCAGAATTCTGTTCTGGCTATTCTTCAATGTGGATACAGTACATCCCTCTGGCCCATTTTGTACATCCTCTGGCTTCAATACCTTCTCTATGCTGATGCCTCCAAAGTGAATGTCCCTGGCCCAGCTCTGTTTCAGACTTCCTGTACAAAAGCCTACTGGGCACCTCAATCTAGATGTCCCATCAGTCTATCAGCCCACCTTAAAACTGCCACTCTCCAGGTATTCCTATGTCAGCTGCCCCAAGGTGTTCAAACAGAACACCTGATATTTCTTTGGTTGACATTTTTCCCTTCATTTCTATGAAAGTTAGAGTGTTAGTCACCCAGTCCTGTCAACTCTTTGTGATTCCATGGACTGTAGCCCACCAGGCTCCTCTGCCCATGGAATTCTCCAGGCAAGAATACTGGAGTGGGTAGCCATTCCCTTCTCCAGGGGATCTTCCAGACTCAAGGATCATCTCTATACCCATGCTCAGTTCATCTAATCTGCACCACTACATATTTTGTAAATTCATCCATATCTCTCAAATCCCACTCCTCTTTCCCTATTTCACTACTATCTCTCTTGTATACTCCTGGTCTCCCTCTAATTCTTGCTATGGCCTAAGGGATTTTTTTCTAAAGTGTAAATCCAGCCGTGTCAGCCCGTTATATGATGCCCTTCCACAGTTCCTTGTTGCTCTTAGGAAAAAATCTGAATCCATTTAATGGCTCCTGAGACCAGTCATAGCTTGTGTGGTCCCGAGATACCTTTTCTAGCCTGGCTCTTGTCACTCCAAGTGCATATTCTAGGTTCTGACCACGTAGCACCATTTTCAGAGCCTTGAACAAGCCTAGAGTGTCTTGCCTCTGAGAATGTCACCCCCTGCTATTCTTTTATCAGGAAGGGTTATATATACATAACTTTATGTATGTATTTCTTTATTGTTTTTGGCTGTGCTGGGTCTTCACTGCTGTTCAGGCTTTTCTCTAGTTGTGGGGAGCTGGGGCTAACCTCGAGCTGTGGTGTGCAGTCTTCTCATTGCAATAGCCTCTCTTGTTGCAGAGCATGGGCTCTAGAGCATGCAGGCTTCAGTACTTATAGCACACAGACTGAGTAGTTCTGGCTCCTGGACTCCAGAGCACAGGCTCAGTAGTTGTGGTGCATGGGCTTAATTTCTCTGCAGCATGTGGGATCTTCCCTGACAAAGGATGAATCCAATCAGTACTGCACTAACAGATAGATTCTTTACCACCGAGCCACCAGAGAAGCCTGGAATACTTCTTTAGTACCATCTTTCTCCAGTAATTCCCATTTGTCTTTCTGACCTTGGTCCACAGGCCCACTCCTCCAGGAAGCCCTCTCTGTTTTGCCAGACTAGATTAAAGGCCTCTCCTCTGTATCCTCACAGCTTTCTCCACTTATCCTATCCTAGCAATTGGCACAGGGCTTTGTAAGAGATTCCCTATTCATCAAAATTTTCTATGGGACTGTCATCTTCATGAGGTCAACTCTTTGACTTCCCACTCCAGGATCCCAGGCACCCAGCACCAGGCTTGAGATGGATAAGGCTGAGTGAGCATTTAGCATTTAGCATTTAAAAATTAAATTAAGGAAAATAAATTAAGAGGGATCCAGGGTTATGAAAGGGGATTCCCTTGTGGCTCAGTCATAAAGGATCCACCTGCCAATGCAGGATCCCTGGTCTGGGAACACCCAGGGAACATGTCTGGGAACATCCCCTGGAGATGCTCCCAGGGGATGTTGCAAACCATAAAGAAATTGCAAACCATTCCAGTATTCTTGCCTGGGAAATCCCATGGACAGAGGACCCTGGGTGGGCTACAATCCATGGGGTCACAAAGAGTCAAACATATTTTGGTGACTGATCAATGAACAACATGTTTATGGAAAGACTGGACGTCGTCAATTTATTCTAGTATTTTCCTTCAGTTCTGTTCACCATCACCAAGAGGGGCTATAAACTGACTAGCTTACCCAAACTATCCTTTGGCTTTCACATCATCAAAACTATAGGGTAGATTGACCAGTAGTTTTGTGAAATGGACAAAGCCTTGGAGTCATTTTAGGTACCCCAAATATTTTGTGACGTTTAGTGTAATTTTTTTCTAATTTCAAACACAATATATGCATAAATTACAATCAAAATTTGCCAAACACAGGGAAAAAAAATACAATTAAATCACCCATATGACACCATACAACTAGAACTTGTTAAAATTTCAGTGTGTATCTTTTAGTATTTTTTACATTCACTTATATTCACTTCTTTTAGAAAAGCATGGGGCCTATGGCACACAGGGTGTAGCCTACTTTTTTTTAAATTAGCACTGTCAGAGTGAACATCTTTCAATGTCAGTACATGTTCTTCTTTTTGTCTGTGGTTTTAGCAAACACGTGAGTTTGTCTCATTAAAAATATATACATCCAATAGGTCCTTGTTGGTTATCTATTTTATATATAGTCATGTACATACTTTAATCCCAAACTCCTAATTTATCCCTCCCCAAGTCCCTTTTTGGAGAAGGAAATGGCAACCCACTCCAGTATTCTTGCCTGGAGAGTCTCATGGACAGAGGAACCTGGCAGGCTACACAGTCCATGGGATCGCAAAGAGTCAGACACAACTTAGCAACTAAACCACCACCACCGTCACTACCAAGTCTCTTTTGGTAACCATAAGTTTGTTTTCTATGTCTGTGAGCTCTCTATTTCTGTTGGAAATCATACTCAATATCTAGCAACATCCTATAATGAAAAAGAATCTATATTCTTTTTTAGATTCTTTTATTATGTGTGTGTGTGTGTGTGTGTGTGTGTGTGTGCGCGCGCATGTGTGTGCTAGTCACTCAGTGGTGTCTGAGTCTTTGCAACCCCATGGACTGTAGCTCCCCCAGGCTCCTCTGTCCATGGAATTCTCCAGACAAGAACATTGGAGTGGGTAGTCATTCCCTTCTCCAGGGGATCTTCCCAGCCCAAGGATTGAACCCAGGTCTTGCCCTATGGGAAGATTCTTTACCATCTGAGTCACCTGAGAAGCCTATATATGTAATTCAGTTATAATTACATTATATATAACTGAATTACAGTTATATATATATATGACTGTATATATAATTACAGTTATATATATGTGTGTATATATATATGTGTATATACATATATATGTATATATACACACATGTATATATACATATATATATAACTGAATTACTTTGCTATGACTGAATTACAGTTATATATATATATAACTGTATATATAATTACAGTTATATATATGTGTATATATATGTGTGTATACATATATATATATTACCCACATGTATATATATACATATATATATAACTGAATTACTTTGCTATACACCTGAAATTAAGACATTGTAAATCAATTATATTTAAATAAAAAATAAATACATATATGCATACACACACACACATAGATATTTGCCCACAAACAAGTCATGATTATCATTAAAATTTATATCGTTTATTACTAGACAGATTAAATACATTGAAATATATTTACCAGGCACACAATGATTCTATACTCTTGACTGTTGCAATCACTCTAGCTTAATATTCACAGTTAGAGAAAACTTAATTCCCACCACCCAACCTGACTTTCATGAAGTTAGGTTCATTTATGCAGGTTCTATAAGCATCTTTTTACATAACATGGAAGGGTCAACAAGATGGTCCTTTGGGAATGAATTCACTCTGCACTCATTCCTAGAGACCTGCCTGGTTCCAGGCCCCACTTGTGACAGGATCACCACAGTGAATGGAAAGCCAAGGTCCTCATTCACCAGATACTTACATTGCAGTATGGGAGACAGACAATAGAAAGTCAACAAATAAAGAAAATAAGGTTATTTTATCAGTGATAAATGGAGATAGAAACAAAAGATGTGTTGTGACAGGATGGTTGTGGTTGAGTCTGGGACATTCAGATGAGACCTCTCTGAGAAGGGGACATTTGAGCTGAAACTCAATGTCAAGAGATACCTCTACTGGGGTGTATGTGTCCCAGACAAAGAGAACAGAAATCACACAAGCTTGGCACATTTGAACATCAGAAAGATGTCTTTAAAATAGAGAGGGTAAAACAGAGAGAATGCTAGAAAATCAGGTCTGAGAGGTTAGAAAGGGGCTGGAAAATGGAGGGCTTTGGGGTCATGGAAAGGAATTTTGAAGGCTTAGTAAATAACCAGGAGATTTCAGGTTTCTAATTTCATGTTCTTTTCACAAACTCCTGACACTTTAGTACTTATATACCCACTTTATACATTCCCTAACACAAATCAAGCACTTGGTCCCAAACACAAATCAAGCACTTGGTCAATACTTGTTGAGAGAGGGGGCAGTCCTAAGAAGGTGGAGGAATAGGACGGGACACCACCTTCTACCCCACAAATTCATCAAAAGATCATTTGAACACTGAGAAAATTCCACAAAACAACTTCTGAACACTGAACACTGGCAGAGAACGCCAGGCTCCCAGAAAGGTAGCCCATTTTCTTTGAAAGGAGGTAGGACAAAATATGAAAGATAAAAAGAGAGACAAAAGAGTTAGGGGTGGAGACCCATCCCGGGGAGGGAGTCATGAAGGAGAAGAAGGTTCCAAACATCAGGAAACCCTCTCACCGGCGGGTCTGTGGGGAGTTTTGGAATCTCAGAGGGCAGCATAACAGGGAGGAAAAAATAAATAAAACCCACAGATTACGAGCCTAAATGCAACTCCCAGCAGAGAAGTAGCCCCAATGCTTGCATCTGCCACCAGCAAGCGGGGGATGAACAGGGAGTTGGGGGCTACATTGCTTAAGGTAAGGACCCGGACCTGAATGCCCTGAGGGCAATCTAACGGAACTAACGTGAGATAGCAACCCAAACTGTGGGATAGCCAGGGAGAAAAAAAGAAAAGAAAAGAAAAAGAGAGAGAGAGAGAACTTTCCCATGAAAAGCCCTAACCTAAGGCACTGCCAGGCCGCTCATGGAACAAAGGACTGAACGAATACCAGAGGAGAGCTAGCCAGCTGCAGACCGGCCCATCCCTTGCTGGAGGTAGAGGCAGGCGGGTGACAGCCAGAGCAGGTGAGGGGCAATCTCTCCCCAGAGATGGCATCTTCTACCAAACTGCAAGCAGGCTCCCAGTTGCTAACCAAGACTTCGTGGGATTTTGGATGGTTGACATCCGCCGGGAGGGTTGCAGCCAGAGATCAACTCTCCAGAGGAGACACACGACACACCTGAGATGCCGCTCCTGCTGCGCACCCAGGAAACTGAGCAGCTGGGATGGAGGAGGTGATAAGACTCATTGGCCCACCTAGGGAGAGTGCACTCGCCAAGCACCTGGCCGCCTGAGCTCCTCGGACCTGGCAAGGGCACAAAACGCAGGCCCAACCGAGTCTGTGCCTTTGTGGAGTACCCGAGAACCTGAACCTGAGCAGCTTAGGCCTGGGAAGTGCACGCAACCCAGGGCCCACTTTAGGCAGTTCCCCTGCAGAGCAACCTGGAGCCTGAGCAGTATAGACCAGGAAAGCACACATACTGTGAGTGGGGGCAAACCCAGTGTGGCCCAGACACTGGGACCACTCCCCACACGTGCCAGTGATGTTTGTTTGCAGTGTTCCTCCCCCCCCCCACAGCACAACTGAACAAGTGAGCCTAAATAAGTGACCACCTCTGCCCCCTTGTGTCAGGGTGGAAATTAAGCACTGAAGAGACTTGCAAACAGAAGAAGCCAAAATAAACAGAGGGAACCACTTTGGAAGTGACAGGTGCAACAGATTAAAATCCTGCAGTTAGCACCAACTACATTGGAAGGGGCCTATAGACCTCGAGAAGAAATATAAGCTGGAACAAGGAACTATCTGAAACTGAACTGACCCCACACTGCCCACAACAGCTCCAGAGAAATCCCTAGATATATTTTACTATTATCATTTTGTAAATTTTAAAAAAATTTATTTTAAAGTCCTTTATTACTGCTTTAATTTTCATTTTTATAACCTACTATTAAGACCCTATTTTTAAAGCAAATTTCATATATACTTCTTATAATTTTTGTGATTTTGGTTTTTTAAAAAATATTATATTTTTGAGAGTCTAACCTCTACTCTAGATTTTTAATCTTTGCTTTTTGGTATTTGTTATCAAATATCAAAGTTTGTACCTTTAAGAATCCAATCTTATTTGTATGGAAATACAAAAAACCACGAATAGCCAAAGCAATCTTGAGAAAGAAGAATGGAACTGGAGGAATCAACCTGCCTGACTTCAGGCTCTACTACAAAGCCACAGTTATCAAGACAGTATGGTATTGGCACAAAGACAGAAATACAGATCAATGGAACAAAATAGAAAGCCCAGAGATAAATCCACACACATATGGACACCTTATCTTCGACAAAGGAGGCAAGAATATACAATGGAGTAAAGACAATCTCTTTAACAAGTGGTGCTGGGAAAACTGGTCAACCACTTGTAAAAGAATGAAACTAGATCACTTTCTAACACCGCACACAAAGATAAACTCAAAATGGATTAAAGATCTAAATGTAAGACCAGAAACTATAAAACTCCTAGAGGAGAACATAGGCAAAACACTCTCCGACATAAACCACAGCAGGATCCTCTATGATCCACCTCCCAGAATTTTGGAAATAAAAGCAAAAATAAACCAGTAGGACCTAATTAAAATTAAAAGCTTCTGCACAACAAAGGAAAATATAAGCAAAGTGAAAAGACAGCCTTCCGAATGGGAGAAAATAATAGCAAATGAAGCAACTGACAAACAACTAATCTCAAAAATATACAAGCAACTCCTGCAGCTCAACTCCAGAAAAATAAACGACCCAATCAAAAAATGGGCCAAAGAACTAAATAGACATTTCTCCAAAGAAGACATATGGATGGCTAACAAACACATGAAAAGATGCTCAACATCACTCATTATTAGAGAAATGCAAATCAAAACCACAATGAGGTACCACTTCACACCAGTCAGAATGTCTGCGATCCAGAAATCTGCAAGCAATAAATGCTGGAGAGGGTGTGGTGAGAAGGGAACCCTCCTACACTGTTGGTGGGAATGCAAACTAGTACAGCCACTACGGAGAACAGTGTGGAGATTCCTTAAAATATTGCAAATAGAACTACCTTATGACCCAGCAATCCCACTGCTGGGCATACACACTGAGGAAACCAGAATTGAAAGAGACACATGTACCCCAATGTTCATCGCAGCATTGTTTATAATAGCCAGGACATGGAAACAACCTAGATGTCCATCAGCAGGTGAATGGATAAGAAAGCTGTGGTACATATACACAATGGAGTATTACTCAGCCGTTGAAAAGAATACATTTGAATCAGTTCTGATGAGATGGATGAAACTGGAGCCAATTATACAGAGTGAAGTAAGCCAGAAAGAAAAACACCAATACAGTATACTAATACATATATATGGAATTTAGAAAGATGGCAATGATGACCCTGTATGCAGGACAGCAAAAAAGACACAGATGTGTATAACGGACTTTTGGACTCAGTGGGAGAGGGAGAGGGTGAGATGACTTGGGAGAATGGTATTGAAACATGTATAATATCATGTAAGAATCGAATTGCCAGTCTATGTCCGATGCAGGATATGGCACGCTTGGGGCTGGTACGTGGGGATGACCCAGAGAGATGTTGTGGGGAGGGGGGTGGGAGGGGGGTTCAGGTTTGGGAACGCATGTACACCCGTGGTGGATTCATGTCAATGTATGGCAAAACCAATACAGAATTCTAAAGTAAAATAAAAAATAAATAAATTTTAAAAAATAAATAAATAAAAGAGAAAAAAAATAAGAATCCAATCTTAAGTACCCATTTTTACTTAGGAGAGTGATTACTGATTTGATTGCCCTCTCCCCTTTTTGACTCTCCTTTTTCTCCCCCAGGTCACCTCTATCTTCTCCCTCCCCCTTCTCATCTCTACCCAACGCTGTGAATCTCTTTGTGTATTCCAGGCTGTGGAGAACACTTAGGGAACTGATTACTGGCTAGACTGCTCTCTCCACTTTTGATTTCCCCCTCTTCTCCTCCTGGTCACCTCTATCTCCTTCCTCCCTCTCCTCTTCTCCATGTAACTCTGTGAACCTCTCTGGGTGTTGCTCATTGTGGAGAATCTTTTCACCATTAACCTAGATGTTTTATCACTGGTGCTGTATGGATGGAGAATTCTTGAGGCTACTGTAAGAATAAGACTGAAAACCAGAGTCAGGCGGCTTAAATCCAAAACTTGAAAACAACAGAAAACTCCTGACTCCAGGAAACATTAATTGGCAAGAGCTCATCCAAAAGCCTCCATACCTACACTGAGACCAAGCTCCACCGAAGAGCCAACAAGTTCCAGAGCATGACATATAATGCTAATTCTCCAGCAACACAGGAACATAGCCCTGAGCATTAATATGCAGGCTGCCCAAAGTTACACCAAACCCATAGACAACTCAAAACTCCCTTCTGGACATTTCATTGCATTCAAGAGAGAAGAGATCCAGCTCCACCCACCAGAACACTGATGCAAGCTTCCATAACCAGGAAACCTTGACAAGCCACTCATCCCAAAGGGAGGAACCTCCACAATAAAGAGGAATCACAAATTTCCAGCATACAGAAAGGCCACCCCCAAACACAGCAATCTAAACAAGATGAAAAGGCATAGAAATATTCAGCAGGTAAAGGAACATGATAAATGCCCACCAAAGCACATAAAACAGGAGATAGGGAGTCTACCTGAAAAAGAATTCAGAATAATGATAGTAAAAATGATCCAAAATATTGAAAACAAAATGGAGTTACAGATAAAAAGTCTAGAGACAAGGATTGAGAAGATGCAAGAAATGTTTAACGAGGACCTAGAAGAAATTTAAAAAAAAAAAAAGAGTCAATCAATAATGAATAATGCAATAACTGAGATCAAAAACACTCTGGAGGGAACCAACAGTAGAATAACTGAGGCAGAAGATAGAATAAGTGAGGTGGAAGATAGAATGGTGGAAATAAATGAAGCAGAGAGGAAAAAAGATTTAAAAGAAATGAGGACAACCTCAGAGACCTCTGGGACAATGTCAAACGCCCCAACATTCGAATCATAGGAGTCCCAGAAGAAGAAGACAAAAAGAGAGGCCATGAGAAAATACTTGAGGAGATAATAGTTGAAAACTTCCCTAA
Organism: Oryx dammah; assembly: GCF_014754425.2. Lineage (NCBI taxonomy): Eukaryota > Metazoa > Chordata > Mammalia > Artiodactyla > Bovidae > Oryx > Oryx dammah. The sequence goes on along the minus strand of NW_024080603.1, from coordinate 2,850,178 downwards.
AATGGGGAAGGAAATAGCCAACCAAGTCCAAGAAACCCAGAGAGTCCCAAACAGGATAAGCCCAAAATGAAACTCCCAAAGACACATATTAATCAAATTAGTGAAGATCAAACACAAAGAACAAATAAGAAAAGCAGCAAGGAAAAAACAACAAATAACACCCAATGGGATTCTCATAAGGATAACAGCTGATCTTTCAATAGAAACTATTCAGGACAGAAGGGAATGGCAGGATATACTTAAACTGATGAAAGAGGAAAACCTACAACCCAGACTACTGTACCCAGCAAGGAGCTCATTCAAATATGAAGGCGAAATCGAAAGCTTTACAGACAAGCCAAAGTTGAGAGAATTCAGCACCACCAAACCAGCTCTTCAACAAATGTTAAAGGATCTTCTCTAGACAGGAAACACAGAAAGGGTGTATAAACTCGAACCCAAAACAACAAAGTAAATAGCAATGGGATCATACTTACCAGTAATTACCTTAAATGTAAAGGGGTTGAATGTCCCAACCAAAAGACAAAGACTGGCTGAATGGATACAAAAACAAGACCCTCATATATGTTGTCTACAAGAGACCCACCTCAAAACAAGGGACACATACAGACTGAAAGTGAAGGGATGGAAAAAGATATTTCATGCAAATGGAGACCAAAAGAAAGCAGGAGTAGCAATACTCATATCAGATAAAATAGACTTTAAAACTAAGGCTGTGAAAAGAAACAAAGAAGGACACTACATAATGATCAAAGGATTAATCCAAGAAGAAGATATAACAATTATATATGCACCCAATATAGGAGCACCGCAATATGTAAGACAAATGCTAACAAGTATGAAAGGGGAAATTAACAATAACACAATGATAGTGGGAGACTTTTCACACCTATGGATAGATAACTAAACAGAAAATTAGCAAGGAAACACAAACATTAAATGATACAATGGGCCAGTTAGACCTAATCGATATGTATAGGACATTTCACCCCAAAACAATGAATTTCACCTTTTTCTCAAGTGCACACCGAACTTTCTCCAGGATAGATCACATCCTGTGCCATAAATCTAGCTTTAGTAAATTCAAAAAAATTGAAATCATTCCAAGCATCCTTTTTGATCACAATGTGGTAAGATTAGATGTCAACTACAGGGAAAAAAATCTATTAAAAATACAAACATATGGAAGCTAAACAACACACTTCTGAATAACCAACAAATCACAGAAGAAATAAAAATATGCATAGAAATGAATGGACATGAAAACACAACAACCCAAAACCTATGGGACTCAGTAAAAGCAGTGCTAAGGGGAAGGTTCATAGCAATACAAGCTTACCTCAAGAAACAAGAGAAAAGTCAAATAAATAACCTAACTCCACACCTAAAGCAACTAGAAAAGGAAGAAATGAAGAACCTCAGGATTAGCAGAAGGAAAGAAATCATAAAAATTATGGCAGAAAAATAAATGAAAAAGAAACAAAAAAGACCATAGCAAAAATCAGCAAAGCTAAAAGGTGGTTCTTTGAGAAGATAAATAAAATGGACAAATCATTAGCCGGACTCATCAAGAAACAAAGGGAGAAGATCAAATCAACAAAATTAGAAATGAAAATGGAGAAATCACAACAGACAACACAGAAATACAAAAGATCATAAGAAACTACTATCAGCAACTATATGCCAATAAAATGGACAACTTGGAAGAAATGGAAAAATTCTTAGAAAAGTACAACTTTCCAAAACTGAACCAGGAAGAAATCGAAAATCTTAACAGACCCATCACAAGCACGGAGATCAAAACTGTAATCAGAAATCTTCCAGAAAACAAAAGCCCAGGACCAGCTGGCTTCACCTTCAGCTGAATTCTACCAAAAATTTAGAGAAGAGCTAACACCTATACTACTCAAACTCTTCAAGAAAATTGCAGAGGAAAGTAAACTTCCAAACTCATTTATGAGGCCACAGTCACCCTAATACCAAAACAGGACAAAGATGCCACAAAAAAAGAAAACAGAAATATAGATCAATGGAACAAAATAGAAAGCCCAGAGATAAATCCACACACCTATGGACACCTTATCTTTGACAAAGGAGGCAAGAATATACAATGGAAGAAAGACAATCTCTTTAACAAGTGGTGCTGGGAAAACTGGTCAACCACTTGTAAAAGAATGAAACTAGAACACTTTCTAATGCCACACATAAAAATAAACTCAAAGTGGATTAAAGATCTAAATGTAAGACCAGAAACTATAAAACTCCTAGAGGAGAACATAGGCAAAACACTCTCCAACATAAATCACAGCAGGATCCTCTATGACCCACCTCCCAGAGTAATGGAAATAAAAGCAAAAATAAACAAATGGGACCTAATTAAACTTACAGACTTTTGCACAATGAAGGAAACTGTAAACAAGGTGAAAAGACAGCCTTCAGAATGGGAGAAAATAATAGCAAATGAAGCAACTGACAAACAACTAATCTCAAAAATATACAAGCAGCTCCTGTAGCTCAATTCCAGAAAAATAAACCACTCAATCAAAAAATGGGCCAAAGAACTAAATAGACATTTCTCCAAAGAAGACATCCAGATAGCTAACAAACACATGAAAAGATGCTCAACATCACTCATTATCAGAGAAATGCAAATCAAAACCACAATGAGGTACCATCGCATGCTGGTCAGAATGGCTACTATCAAAAAGTCTACAAACAATAAATGCTGGAGAGGGTGTGTAGAAAAAGGAACCCTCTTACACTGTTGGTGGGAATGCAAACTAGTACAGCCACTACGGAGAACAGTGTGGAGATTCCTTAAAAAACTGGAAATAGAACCACCATATGACCCAGCAATCCCACTGCTGGGCATACATACTGAGGAAACCAGAATTGAAAGAGACACGTGTACCCCAATGTTCATTACAGCACTGTTTACAATAGCCAGGACATGGAAGCAACCGAGATGTCCATCCCCAGACAAATGGATAAGAAAGCTGTGGTACATATACACAATGGAGTATTTCTCAGCCATTAAAAAGAATACATTTGAATCAGTTCAAATGAGTGGATGAAACTGGAGCCGATTATACAGAGTGAAGTAAGTTAGAAAGAAAACCACCAATACAGTATGCTAACGCATATATATAGAATTTAGAAAGATAGTAATGATGACCCTATAAGCAAGACAGCAAAAGAGACACAGATGTAAAGAACAGTCTTTTGGACTCTGTGGGAGAGGGAGAGGGTGGGATGATTCGAGAGGGCAGCATTGAAATGTGTATATTATCATATGTGAAGCTGATCACCAATCCAGGTTCGATGCATGAGACAGGCGCACATGTGCACCCGTGGCTGATTCATGTTGATGTATGATAAAAACCACTACAATATTGTGAAGTAATTAGCCTTCAATTAAAACAAATTATTTTTTTAAATACTTGTTGAGAGAAAGAATGAAAGACAAAATGAATAAAGTGGATGAACTGAGGTCCCAGCCCAGCACTTGCTCTGCAACCCCCACTGTTGGCATTGAAGAGAGTGACACCATAGTCACCCAACTACTGAAAGAACTTTTCAGGCTTTCAGAAATCACAAGTTTCTTTATTCAAAATGATAGCCTGACAGCAACACTTCTGAGAGAAAGAAAAGTCGTGGCAAAACATAGGATTTGATAGACTTTGAGTTAAATACAGCACAGCACAGCACCCCCAGTGCCCTCATTTGGTTAATTGTGGGCGGAATTATTTGAGCAAAACATTTTGTGCCTACAAGCAACTGCAGGTGCAGGCAGAGAAGACTGTAAGAATCTTTACCCAAATCTGGTCCTTGCAGTTCCCCCAGAAGCTGGCACTGGTTCTCTTTCCTTGTGGTTCCTTCAGTCCCTGTTTTGATGGCGGAAACACTATGAGAGCTGTGAAGTGTCTTTGGCGAGTGTATCCATTCAGGCAGATTCCCTGTATCCTTTCCTACTCAGCAGAGGCAAAAAAAAAAAAAAAAAAACACAAAAGCTTAACATGTGTCCCTGAGTTTATTATTTCAAGAACTTCATAGATCGGGAGCCAGAACTTCAGGAATCCTCTATCCATTGTAGCATTCATTCGTTCATTTATTTATTTTTATCTCCAATGACTGTCTTAGAAAGCAAAGATGGGCATAGTCCTTACCCTCACAGAGCTTATAACTAACTGTGTAGACAATCGTTAAGTTATAATTGTGATAAAGGTTATAAATAAAAGGTACAGAGTGTTAAGATTGGGAGATGCTAACTTTAGCATAAAAATCAGAGAAGAATTCCCTGGGGAAACTAATTTTGAACTGAATTTGGGACAATGAATAGCAACTAACTATGGGAACCAGACCAGGGTGGGAAAAGCTGGAAAGTAATTCAAAGGGAACTACAAAACCCTGGCATGGAGAGGATGTGATGTGCTGGGGAATTGAAAGGCTAGTGTGGCTAGCACTTAAGAACCTAAGGGGAACATGTAAGAGATAAAGTTCAAAAGGAGGTATATCCATTAGGATATTTTAGGTCATATTGAGGAGTTAAAAGCTTTACCTGAGGAGCAGTGAAATATCAGCGAGCTATTGCTGCATAAGCTCCAATACTTTGGCCACCTGATGTGAAAAGCCGGCTCATTAGAAAAGGCCCTGATGCTGGGAAAGATTGAAGGCAGGAGGAGAAAGTGACAACAAAGGAAGCAATGGTTGAATGGCATCACCAACGCAATGGACATGAGTTTGAGCAAGCTCCAGGAGATGGTGAAGGACAGGAAGCCTAGTGTGGTGCAGTCCATGGAGTTGCAAAGAGTGGGACATGACTGAGTGACTGAAAAATAACAGCATTGCTGCATAACAAATTACCCCACATCTCACTAACTTAAAGCAATGATCAACTAGAAGTCACATGTTACAGGTCAGGTGGGAGTAACTGATCTAAGCTGTGTTCAGTTATTGTGGCTGTGCTCCTTTGATCTTCTCTGTGCTCAGCTGATCTTCGCTATGCTCTCTCCTATGCTTGCAGGTCAGCTAGAGGCTCCTTTCCAGAATGGCTTGGCTGGAGCGCTTTACCTGGGGAAGTCCCCTAACCCAAGGACCACCTAGGCAAGTCCTCTTTACGATGATGGCAGGAGCACAAGTAAGCAGGCGGCAGCATCCCGGGCTGCACTGCCACTCCTGTCTCAAGTTACTGGGCAAGGCAAGGCAGGTGGTACAGCTCAGATTCAAGAGGTAAGAAAATAGCCTCTTTACCAGGAGGAACTGAGCAGTCACTTGGGAAAAGATGTGAAGACAGAGAACGGTGAAGAATGTAAGAGGCTGTGAATGTCATGAAAGTAATAAATTATAAGTGAGAAGCTAACGAAAGCTTGTAAACAGGAGATTGACTTTGTTATCCAAGGGAATTCTCCACAGAACCAAAAATCTGTTCCTAGGAGGGCCTCAAAATGGTTCTGTAATATATCCAGACACTTATCTATCATCCTAAGCTCTGTCCCCACTCCAAACTTGTAGAATCTAAACTTCTCCATTTTAAACTTTCCAAACCATCTCCTCCCTGTCACTATGCTATTCTCCTTGGTTTCTACGCCTATCATCTCTTCCCTGATTTATCTTAGTTCAGTTCAGTCACTCAGTCGTGTCCGACTCTTTGCGACCCCATGGACTGCAGCACTCCAGGCCTTCCTGTCCATCACCAACTCCCAGGCGATCTTTACCAGCATGAGGGTCTTTTCCAGTGAGTCAGATCTTCGCATCAGGTGGCCAAAGTATTGGAGTTTCAGCTTCAACATCAATCCTTCCAGTGAACACTCAGGACTGATTTCCTTTAGGTGGCAGTCCAAGGGACTTTCAAAAGTCTCCAACACCACAGTTCAAAAGCATCAATTCTTCATCACTCAGCTTTCTTTATAGTCCAACTTTCACATCTATACATGACTACTGGAAAAACCATAGCCTTGACTAGATGGACCTTTGTTGGCAAAGTAATGTCTCTGCTTTTTAATATGCTATCTAGGTGGGTCATAACTTTCCTTCCAAGGAGTAAGCGTCTTTTAATTTCATGGCTGCAATCACCATCTGCAGTGATTTTGGAGCCCCCAAAAACAAAGTCTGACACTGTTTCCACTGTTTCCCCATCTATTTGCCATGAAGTGATGGGACCAGATGCCGTGATCTTAGTTTTCTGAATATTAAGCTTTAAGGCAGCTTTTTCACTCTCCTCTTTCACTTTCATCAAGAGGCTTTTTAGTTCTTCTTCATTTTCTGCCATTACAGTGGTGTCATCTACATATCTGAGTTTATTGATATTTCTCCCAGCAATCTCAATTTCAGCTTGTGCTTCATTCAGTCCAGCATTTCTCATGATGTACTCTGCATATAAGTTAAATAAATGGAGTGATAATATACAGCCTTGATGTACTTCTTTCCTGATTTGGAACCAGTCTGTTGTTCCATGTCCAGTTCTAACTGTTGCTTCCTGACCTGCATACAGATTTCTCAAGAGGCAGGTCAGGTGATCTGGTATTCAGTTCTCTTTCAGAATTTTCCACAGTTTATTGTGATCCACACAGTCAAAGGCTTTGGCATAGTCAATAAAGCAGAAATAGATGTTTTTCTAGAATTCCCTTTTTCAATGATCCAACGGATGTTGGCAATTTGATCTCTGGTTACTCTGCCTTTTCTAAAACCAGCTTGAACATCTGGAAATTCACAGTTCACATATTGCTGAAGTCTGGCTTGGAGAATTTTGAGCATTACCTTATTAGCGTGTGAGATGAGTACAATTGTGCAGTAGTTTGAACCTTCTTTTGCATTGCCTTTCTTTGGGATTGGAATGAAAACTGACCTCTTCCAGTCCTGTGGCCACTGCTGAGTTTTCCAAATTTGTTGACATATTGAGTGCAGCACTTTCACAGCATCATCTTTCAGGATTTGAAATAGCTCCACTGGAATTCCATCACCTCCGTTAGCTTTGTTCATAATGATGCTTCCTAAGGCCCACTTGACTTCACATTCCAGGATGTCTGGCTCTAGGTGAGTGATCACACCATCATGGTTATCTGGGTCATGAAGATCACTTTGGTACAGTTCTTCTGTGTATCCTTGCCACCTCTTCTTAATATCTTCTGCTTCTGTTAGGTCCATACCATTTCTGTCCTTTATCAAGCCCATCTTTGCATGAAATGTTCCCTTGGTATCTTAATTTTCTTGAAGAGCTCTCTAGTCTTTCCCATTCTGTTGTTTTCCTCTATTTCTTTGCACTAATCACTGAGAAAGGCTTTCTTATCTCTCCTTGCTATTTTTTGGAACTCTGCATTCAAATGGGTATATCTTTCCTTTTCTCCTTTGTTTTTCACTTCTCTTCTTTTCACAACTATTTGTACAGCCTCTTCTAATAATACCCCATTAGTTTCTCCTCCTCCAACTTACCTTCCACCTCATCCCCAGAGCAGCCTTCAATCTTATCTCTTCCACAAGGTAAAATTCCTCCTCGGAATGGCATTCAAGGTCCCATTTAAGATGGTTCTGTGTTCCTTTCCGGACCTCTATTCTTCATTCTCTCTCCTTTAAGCACTGTCATTCAGATATAACTGACCCACTGTTTCCCTCAGCTGTCTTCACCTTGGCATGCTTCTGCAATCCTGCACACTTTCATTTCTGTTATTTCTGTCTAGAGTTTCTTTTTCCCTTATTGCTTATCTGGAAAACCATTCATCCTTCACAACCTAACTTAATGATCACCACCTGCTTATATCTGCCTACCTTCCAGGCACCTGTTAGACTGTATGCAATGTTTTGTTTCCAGTCCTGTCTCCTCTTACAGAGCTGGGGGAATCCATCACCTTTAGCCATGTGTAACATAAATCAGATGTGAGAAGAAAAGTTTAAAATTATTTTTACAAAATGCTTATTTTGACTGGTGGGCTTTAAAATGTCTTATATTTCTTATGCATATTTTATAATATGTTAATGTAGAAGTACAAAATATAGTTTAGAAATCATAAATAGAAATTATTATTGAAGATGCATGCTTAAAGTGTTTTCTACAAATTGGTGTGTGCAAGGAAAAATTTTGGAGAGTGTACTTCTAGACAATATACATCTTGATAATAATAGATGGGACCTTGATGTCAAAACCAGCCTTGAACTTGCTAAGTTCTAATTCACAGCCCAAAGTGCTAAATCTCCCAGGAGTTTCTCATTGCAAAGCTGAGCAAAACTATCAGCTAAAAAGTAGAAGGACCATCCCCCAGGCCCTGACACACAAACAGGCAACTATTGAGGAAGATTTTATGGAATGTTGTAGTTTTCCTGGACTCCTGGTAATAAATAAAATAATGTTTCTGGTTAGGTAGGAAATATATGCCTGCTGCTTTTGTGGGATATATCAAAGGTTTGTATCCCCTTGAATCAAAACAAATCATGCCTGAGGAAGAATTCTAGGGAAAGACTAACACATAAAGAAAAGGTAATTCTTCTCTTTATCATCTATTCTGGAATAGTTGTTTGTATAGGAGAATCCCACAGTATCTACATTTCTGGCATAAACACAACACAGTTGAGAGAAAGAGTGTTAATTTACACTGTTTGCCAATAAACCGTCCTCATTCAAGAGACTTTTGCCACTTCTGGGTCAGTAGCTTGATCTTTGTCTACTGCCAGAAATAAAAGTGATTGCTTAAATGTCCTTGTCACTAGAACAAAATGACTTTCACTACATTTAAAAACAAATGCTGACAACTCCAAAAACAGATTATTTCTAACAATAATAGTTGAGCTTTTCCAAATACACACTGTGTCCTGGGCACTCTGCTACCTACTTAATCCTTGTAATAACCTTACATCCTCAGTGTTTTCAATATTCCCATCTTATAGATCAGAAAACTCAGAGCTTGAATGGCTTGCCTAAGGAATTGCAATTAGTCTCTTGTGGAGCAAAGATTAGTGCCCACGACTGTCTTCAACTACAGTGAAAGCTTTTAACTGTCTCGCTAAACCAAATTTAAAAATAAATCAATTAATCCAAATGAAGGGGCTGGAGAACAGTAAGAAGTTTTCCCTGTTCTCAAATTCTAAAATTACTTGAAAAAAATGTTCTGAAATATTATGTAATATATTCTGAATTCAAAGAACCATGTCTTTGTTTAACAGCCACTATTCTGGAAGCTCCATTCCTTAGCACCCCATCTAGCCAGCCAAATACTCAAGGTTGCCCATACAGATTACATGCCACTGAGACAAAAACAAAAGTCCAAAATCTATGGTTATACCAAAAGACTGTGGTGTCCCCGCCATCAAAGCACGTGTGACTTCCTGCTGTTTTCTCCTTGCCAGATGTAGAAATGAATGTCTTAATCCCAGGAAAATTTTATAATTGCTGAAGATGACTATTGCAGCTTTTTTCAGAAACATGGGCTCATTTTTAGAAAAGAAAAAATAAAAAAAGGTTGCATAATGGCTGAGTGGAAATTCACAAGCAGATAGTCAGGCAAGCATACGTTGGATACACATTCCTACTGTAGAAAAGAGAAACACATTTCAGCTTAAATACTAGTTTTGTTATGTTTCTAGATGAGAGATAATTTTTAAGGAGTTTAACTTTTCAAACAAATTGTGTATCAGATAAATATTTCTAGAGATCTCATCATTAAAAAGAACAAAGATAAAATGTTTCAGTAGAATGTCTAATTTTAAAAGAAAGGCATGAATAAAGATTGTTCACTAATAAGAGGGAATTTTAAAAAAACTGATGAAAATCTTGAGCATGAGTATATTTCTCTTCAGTTTGCAGATTCTGCCTAGATCCTGGCCATCCCCTTCTCCATAACCGTTCAGCTCTTGACTAGCTCCTCCCTCTGCTCTTCTCTCCCCCTCCGTCCAACCCACCACAGGAACTTCCTGAGATGCATCTTTAGTACTCCCTTTCTTTTTTCTACCCTCTGTCTTCTTTTCAATGTATTTTTTACTGAGGTATAGTTGATTTACAGTGTTGTGTTATTTTCAGGTGTACAGCAAAGTGATTCAGTTATATATATATTTGTGTGTGTGTATATATGTGTGTATAAGAATGTGTATATATATATATATATGTAAAGAATATGTATAAGAATGTGTGTGTATATATATATATAAATGTTATTTATCAGGTACTTTATCAGATTCTTTATCAGATTCTTTTCCTATATAGGTTATTACAAAATACTGACTATAGTTCCCTGTGCTATACAGTAGGTCCTAGTTGGTTATCTATTTTATATATAGCAATGTGTGTATGTTACCCCCAGATTCCTAATTTATCTCTCCCCTTCCACCTTTCTCCTTTGAAAACCATAAGTTTGTTTTCTATGTCTGTGAATCTGTTACTCAGCCATAAAGAAGAATGAAATAATGCCATTTGCAGCAATGAAGATGGACTTAAAGATTGTCATACTGAGTGAGGTAAGTCACACAGAGAAAGACAAATATCATATGACTTCCCTTCTTTGTGAAATCTAAAAAAAAAAAAAAAAGTACAAATGAACTTATTTACCCCTTTTCTTTTCCAGGGACCCTTATCGCTGCCCGTGTTCCAATTTTCATTTCCACATATATAGCACCATCACACTCTTTAGCTGGCATCTCTCTTCCAGGCTCCAGCCTCATTTTTCTAACTGTTCACTAAAACTGTTTACTTTGAAGTATTCAGCAAATTCATTCAGTCGTTTGACAAGTGAATGTTTGAGAGCTGGTCATGTGACTGACATTGTGGAGATGCTGGTGAATGAAGCAGCCCTTGTGGAGGTCCCTGCCTTTGTGGATCTTAAATTCTAGAGGCAAAAGATAGACCAAAGAGTAAACGGAAGCTAAATCCATAGTTGAATGGTAATAAGTGCTTCTCAGGGAAGAGATATAGGGAATTTTGAGGGGAGAGCGATGACTTTAAAAATGGTCATCTGTGGGGGCCTTGTTGAGAAGGTGTTTTCTGAATTAAGACTGAAGGAGGTGAGGGAGCAAGACTAAGAATTCAGGTTTGAAATTCTCACATTTTTTTCTTAATTTATCCCTCTCTGCATCTCCCCTGTGGTAACCATAAGTTTGTTTCCTACATTTGTGAGTTGATTTCTGTTTTGTAAATACGTTCATGTGTATCCTTTTTTTAGATTTCACCTGTATGTGATATATGTGGTATTTTTCTTTCCCTGTCTGACTTCACTCAGTATGATAATCTCTAGTTGCATCTGTGTTAATGTAAATGACGTTATCTCCTCCTTTTTATGGCTAAGTAGTATTCCATTGCATATACGTACCACATTTTTATCCATTCCTCTTAGGTTGCTTCCGTATTGAACACTTAGGTTACTTTCATGTCTTGGTTATTACAATAGTGCTGCTATGCACATTAGAGTGCACATATCTATTCAAATTATGTTTTCTCTAGATATATGCCCAGGAGTAGGATTGCAGGGATTTTATGGTAGCTCTACTTCTAGATTTTCAAGGTTTGAGAGTCTTGCAAGAAATGCAGGAGGAAATTTTTTTTAAAAGGAGGCAGTGTCTGTGTATCAAGCATCCATACCAAGGAGCTCTGAGACTGGTTCTCACCAGCACCTCAAGGTCAACATGCCAGAACCTAAACTTGTCACCTGCAGAAGCAACACAACTTTTTTCATTCTGCAATTCCTTCCATCACCATCACCAAACACAAGACCTGGCTCAGGCCAGCTACTCACTGTGCTTTTTAGAAGAACAAATGAACAGCTATTCTATGCTCTAGATGAACAAGGATAAATAAGAGTCCCCCCACTGAAGAAGCAAACGCCTTGAGCACGAAGACAGCATCTTAGCTTTGGTTCCCCCAGATGCAGGCCCTGGGTTACAGATTTGGGTACAAGTCATTAACTTGGAAGGTAAAGGGAAATACTGGTAGGGGAGTAAAAAAGGGAGACTAGAATAGGAGAGCATACAATTAGAGTGTGTTGTGGAGTGAGCTAGCACTTATCAAGCCAGGGAAACTCCAGGAGGCCAGACAGACACAGCTCAGATTCTGCCCCAAGACAGGCAAGCTAAGGTATTACACCCCAACTCCTGTCAAGCTTTGGCTGAAGACTAATCCTAGAGGGTATTATTTCCTGAGCCCCAGTAACAAGAGAAAGCCCTCAGGCAGCTGCAAGATGCACTTCGACAGGATGAGGGGAAATGGCTACTGCAAATACGGTGGAATATTTATGACACCTACGGTGACCTCTGCAGAAGTGTGGAAAAGCAAATGCAGTATAATGTGATAGTCAGTAACAGGGCTCAGCTGTATGAATCAGTCCCCACCACATGACTTGGCTCAGCATGTCTATAAATGAACATTTGGTAAATAAGTGTACAGAGTACAACAAGAAATAGACCTGAGAAAGCAACTATTTCCCAAAATGCATTTGCCACAGAAACTGGCTAGCATTTTACTCGTTTCTTTTTTTTCTTAGGAAAACTACATTTCCCAGCCTCCTTAGCAGTTAGGTGAGGTCATGTGATTGAGTTCTGACCAATGGGATGTGGTCAAAAGGGATGTCACCACTTCCAGGCCTGGTCCACTAGACCCTCTCAAGCACAATCCTTCCTGCTTTCTCATCTTCTGTCTTCATGAGATATTCTGAGGGCCTAAAAGATGGAAGGATTTGGGGTCTTTGAATTTGCTACTTGGAGAACTGCCTTGAGGAACAGTTTCATCAAGGGACAATTCATGCTGGACATTTGTTGAAAAGGCAGTAAATTTGTATTGGATGAGGCCACTGAGATTTTGGAACTGTTTGAAGGAGCAGCTAGCCTACCCTAACACAGTGGGTATTCAGTATGTATTTGTGAACACATGGCTGAATGAATGCTAATTGGAAGGGATGGTCTATTTCACTCTGCTCAAAGTTGGCAGTGCTAGCAGGAAGCTTGAGAAAAGTGGGGTTTTGACAATAGCTGAAGGGAAAGGTGAAATGACATGAATAACCAATTTCATTTCACTCCCAGGGTCGCCCAAGGCCAAGCCTGCTATCACCCTATAAGCAAGGCCTGTATTATTTAAATTTCCCCTGCAGAAATATGAGCCCATTTTGCTCTATCTTATCCCTGACAAAAGTGGAAAAGGTTTGGCTTCCTGCCTGCATAAAATTACCTCTCATACACTTCATGGTTATTGTTAAGTCACCTTCTCAGCGCTCCTAAGTTCTCATTTCATTTCATAAGTTAATATGGAAACTAGTTTTGCAGTTTCAGCCCTTTGGAAAATTCTCTTTGCAAGAGAATCAGTGGCTGAGGTTAAATTTATATGGAGTGGTTTTTTTTTCCAGAGTTGGTTGGCTGATCTTTCTCTTCTTCCTTGACTCCTCCTTGAAGGAAGGAGGCTGAGGCACACGACAGCCTAGAGATTTTCAAATGGAAATACAGAGCTTAGAATAATAGAACTATTAGACACTAGCTTTGTGCTTGTCACTTTACACTCTTGCTCTTACTTGATTCTGGCAACAATCCTATAAATAAATCTTATTATTCCCATTTAACAGATGGGAAAACTGAGGCAGAAATACATAGATGAATTCATGGACAAATGGTCACACAGCTGATATGTCGTGGGAACATACAAATGTTCCCACATTTGAACAAAATGAACCCAGTGCTGTTCATTTTCACTATAATATGTTGTTCTGGTGCCACAAGGAGGTTATTTACTATTATGGTGTCCCCTCTTTCCTCCAAAAAAGATAAAGTCCTAACCCCAATACCTAAGCATATGAGCTTATTTAGAAATAGTATCTTTTGCAGACAATCAAGTTCAGATCAAGTTAGGGTTTGAGGAAGGGTGCTAATCCAATATGACTGGCATCATAAAAAGGGGGAATTTGGACACAGATACGTACACAGGGAAGATCACATGAAGACAGAGTGAAAGACATCTGTAACCAAGGGAATCCAGAGGTGACCAGAAGCTAGGCGAGAAGGATGGAGAAGATTCTCTGTCACAGCTCTCGGAAAGGAACAGCCCTGATTTCAAACCTCTAACCTCCAGAACCATGAGACAATACATTTCTGTTGTTAAGCCACCGATCTGTGGTCCTTGGTTGCAGCAGCCTCAGGAAACTCATGCACTTAATGAGTGTATCTTGGAATCTCAGTGTTCTCATCTGCACAGAAGGAAGGTGAGCAATGTCTAGTTTAGCAAGTTTTGGGGTCTGTTGAATGAGACGATACACATGCTGCACCAAGAAGGAAGCAGTGTACCAAGCGCACTCAAAGGGCTCAGTCAATAGCAGCGGTTATTAGTAACACTGAGAGTGAAAGTCACTCACTTGTGTCCTACTCTGCAACTCCATGGACAGTAGTCCGCCAGGCTCCTCTGTCCATGGGATTTCCCAGGCAAGAATACTGGAGTGGGTAGGCATTCCCTTCTTCTGCGGATCTGCCCAACCCAGGGATCAAACCTGAGTCTCCTGCATTGCAGGCAAATTCTTTATTGTCTGAGCCACCAGGGAAGCCCAATTATTGTGTATGAAAAACTCTCCCTATGACATTGCAGAAAAGCCACCAATGGTTTTGTCCTCACCCCTTAATCACTCGTGACTGAACAACTAACACTTCATTAATTATTTAACAAAATGAGTAGAAAGTCATTTATCTCACATGTTTGCATGAGGAATAAAAGAAAGCATCTAAGTTAAAGTTATTACTACGGTGTCTCTTTCTGTTCAGCTGCAGAGACATGATTATTTGCCCACATGGTCTTATCTCTTGCCGATGAAATGTTTATGAAGCTGTGACCCATGTGTCCTGTCTCTAAGCAGGGTTTCAGTCTCACAGACACAGTCCAACAACCAAAAGCCACTTTCAGTATAACCCAAGTCCTTTAAACGTGTTTCTCCGGCGCAGTGCAGCAACACCTTTCAAATCCCTCTCTGTTCCCACATTCTGCAGCCCGCTCCTTAGCTTCCAGCTCCCAGTTTCTCCAAAAAGCACCACCTTCTGCCCTCTTCCACTCTATTCTGTCTCCCTAGTGTCTCTTTCTCCCCATCCATATTTTGAGTTCCTGTCCCTACCCTGACCATGAATGATAGAAGTTAAATCATGAGGCAAAGATGAAAGAAGGCAGGGTACCACCACTGTCTCTAGAGGCAGGGGAAGATGAAACTCTGAGAGCACTTGTGGCTTCGTCATTCTTTGTCCTGTTACAAGGAGTGCATCCCCGTCAAGCCATGCAAGGAGGTAGGGCTAGTTTGATGAAAGGACAATGTCAAAAGTACAGTCAATATGATCTGAATTTAAATTCTATATCTGGAAAATGCTAGCTGGGCATGGTACTTAATTTCCCTGAACCTCTGAATGCTTATCTGCAAAATGAGGCTACAAATGCACATTTCACAGGATATGCTGAGGATTAGATGAGATCACAAATGTGAATCACTTGGCCAGAGCAGACACACGCTTGCTGTTAATAATAGCTACCAATTTATGAAACAAGCTTGATTCAGAGGATAATAGCAGCATGAAAATTTAGTTTTATTGGTAGTGTCCTTTTTTATTTTTAAAAATTTATTTATTTTTTAATTAAAGGATAACTGCTTTACAGACTTGTGCTGGTTTCTGCCAAATATCAGCTTGAATCAGCCATAGGTGTACCTATGTCCCTTTCCCCTTGAACCTCCCTCCATCCCCATCCCGCCCCTCTAGGTTGTTACAGAGCCCCTATTTGGGTTTCCCGAGTCATATAGCAAATTCCCACTGGCTACCTATTTTACATATGGTAATACAAGTTTCCATGTTGCTTTCTCCATACATCCCACCCTCTCCTTGATTCAGAGGATAACAGTAGCATGCAAATTTAGTTTTATTGGTGGCATCCCTTTAAATATATCTTTTAAGGTAAGTTCTCTTTCTTCTGCTGGAAGAAATTCAGGATGGGCTCCAAGATTTTTTCTGGTCATTCTTAGATAATAAAATCCCTTCAATCAATCCGATTGCCCAAACAACCTGATTACAGTGGTTTAAATATCTAGTCCAGTGCATGGATCATAATTTTTCCCTCTTCTCTAGCAGGCTAGCTACTTACAGGGAGAATACTAACTTAGGTACCCTTTCTCCTGCCTGCTCCATGCGTCCATCCTCTCCAGCCTTGCTGATCTAGGCTCTGCTCCACAAGGGCTGGAGCTGCTGGAGGAGGAAGGAGGAAGATACGTTTGATTTGCTTAGGAAAGGAATGCTTTGATTGGTGTTGCAAATGGACTCTTAGATGGCAATTCTTCAGAAGTCTTCCCACTCTTGTTGCTGGGAACAGCAATCTCATTGTCCAAAGACCTCTCAAGACCTTCCCGTTCCTAGAGATAAAGCCAAGAAACCAGAGCATAGCCTTCAAGAATCCAATGGGTGGCCCCATACCACACTTCAAGGCTTACCTCCTGCCCATTCTTCCAGCTCCCATCACGTGGTGTCCATTGCAGCCTCATGAAACCTCCAGCTCTTCCCAGAACAGATCAGGCTCTTTTACACACTCCAGGCTATGTATTTGTAAAGGCAAATCCCTCCTCCTAGAACCCATGTCTCTTTCCTATTTCTGGCAAAGGGCAGCCCTTCTGTGAAGATATCAACTAAAACACTGTATAATGGGGTTTCCCTGGTGGCTCAGTGGTAAAGAATCCTCATGACAATGTAGGAGACATGGGTTTGATCCCTCATCCAGGAAGATCCCATATGCCATGCAGCAAAAGCCACCACAATTATTGACACTGTGCTCTAGAGCCCGAGAACCACAACTGCTAAGCCCAAGTGCCATAAAAATGAATCCCATGTGCCCTAGAACCCACGCTCTGCAGCAAGCGAAGCACCACGAGAAGTCCGTGCACCATCAAAGCCCACACAGCAACAAAGACCCAGCACAGCCAGAAACAAACAAATAAACAATAATAAAACAGTTTGACAAAGGAGCCCTGCCACCTAAGTGAGGCAATACATAAATTAATCAATAGTGTTAGGGCAGCCAGCTAGCCATTTGAGGAAAAACACTTGATGCAAAATTTCTACCTCAGTATTTAATTGTGGAGTGTTGTTTTTCTTTGATGACTAGTGAGGCTGAATATATATTCATTGTTGGGTTTTCATTTTTGTGACTTGCTTCCTTTTCAAATCAAACTTGACTATTCATTGATTTCTTATTGATTGGTAAAAGGATTTTGAACACTGAGGACATTAGTTCTGTATCTGTTATGTATGGTGCAGACCCCTGCCCCACCTCCATCTGTGCACTTTCATTTTAATTTTGTTCATGGTGTTTAATAAATTAAAATCTTAAACTTTTATATCTAAACTTTTATATATATTAATCTTTTCCTTCATGACTTCTGATTTTGCTGTAATGCTTAGAAAATCTTTATCCAACTCATGGCTATATGAATATTCTTCTAAATTCTCATCTTATGCATTAATTATTTGCTTCCTCCCCAGTTTTATGGAGACATAATTGATATGTAATACTGTGTAGGTTTAAGTACACAATGTAATCATTTGATAAATGTACATATTTTGAAATGATTACCACAATAAGGTTAGCTAACATTCATTATCTCACATAGTTTTTTTTCTTGTGATGAGAACTTTAAAGATCGACTCTCTTAGCCATTTTCAAATCTACAATAGAGTACTGTTAACCAGTCCATTCTGAAGGCGATCAGCCCTGGGATTTCTTTGGAAGGAATGATGCTAAAGCTGAAACTCCAGTACTTTGGCCACCTCATGCGAAGAGTTGACTCATTGGAAAAGACTCTCATGCTGGGAGGGATTGGGGGCAGGAGGAGAAGGGGACGACAGAGGATGAGATGGCTGGATGGCATCACGGACTCGATGGACGTGAGTCTGAGTGAACTCTGGGAGATGGTGTTAGACAGGGAGGCCTGGCATGCTGCGATTCATGGGGTCGCAGAGTCGGACACGACTGAGCGACTGAACTGGGCTGAACTGAACTGTAGTCACCATGATGTATATTACGTCCCCAGAGCTTATTTATCTCGTGATTGAAGTCTGTACTTTTTGCCTCCCTTCACTCCTTCACCACACCTTTCGCCCTCTGCCCTTGCCAATTACCAATCTGTTTTCTGTTTCTATGAATTCATTTTTTAAAGATTCTGATTATAAGTGAGATCATACAGTCTATGTCTTTCTCTGACTTATTTTACTTAGCATAATGCTCTCAAGGTCCATCCTTGTTGCAAATGGTGGTGTTTCCTTCTTTTTATGACTGAGTAATATTCCTGTGTGTGTTACATTTCCTTTATCTATTCATCTGTTGATGGACACTTAGGTTGTTTCCATATCTTGGCTATTGTGAATAATGCTGCAATCAACATGGTGGTACCAAGATACCTTCTAGATGGTGTTTCTATTGTATCCAAAGGCAGGATGCCTTGATCAAACGGTAGTCCTGTTTTTTAGTTTTTAAAGAACTTCCTTAGTGCTTTTCATAGTGGCTATACCATAATTATTTGCTTTTAAGTATTTAACTCTTCAGAGATAAAAGGACCTAAGCAACACTAAACGCTGCCAAGAAAATCACCCGCACTATACCCAGCAGCTCCAGCATGTCAGCAGAAGACCCCAGTAGCCAACAGGATAAAACAGACCAAATAATGGTAACCTGGTGACCTGCTTCATCATGGTCAGGTGGGAAATTGTAAAACATGAACTCTCCTTTCTTCTCCAAATCCCTGCCCCCTATCCCAGTCCCAGGAAGATTAGATCCAAAGATAGGAAGAGAATGGGATGTCCCAGAGGCAGACTGCTTGCACTTCCTCAACCCCACATAGCAACAGAAGACAAATCAAAAAAACAGACTATCCCCCATCCTCATCTTGAGGTCCTCAAGTCAGAGGCCTGGCGTAAGTTGAAAGTGGGAGATAATTTTGAATCAGACACTACATTAGATTTTGAATAGACTGTAATATGTAACTATAATTACAGGGAAATTATGTCATCTGTTCAAAGTCTCTTCAAATGATCTGATTTCCATCGAGAGAGAGGGACTTTGACCATGTTTCAAAGGTGACATCATTTCATTTGTGTCCCTCCTTTAATCGATAATACTTTTAAAAAAGAGGGTACAATGCAAAATAGCTAAAGAGTTCCAGACTTTACATGCACATCCAAAACTGTCCACAAGAAAAGGGGGGTTTTTATTGCTCTTGAGTTATTAAACCAAAATACCAAGCTTCACTCTGGTTATAGTAACTTGATTAGGCCAACCAGCATTGCCAAGACAAAACTCTGTCCAGCTCCCTCCTCCAGCTTGGCTCTGAGAGCAGGCGCAAGCACGCTGGCCACTGCCGGACGTGGGGTCTGCCAGTCAGGTAGTGTGTCTATTAAAAAGCAGAGACATTACTTTGCCAACAAAGGTCTGTCTAGTCAGAGCTATGGTTTTTCCATAGTCATGTATGGATGTGAGAGTTGGACCATAAAGAAGGCTGAGTGCCGAAGAATTGATGCTTTTGAACAGTGAAGTTGGAGAAGACTCTTGCAAGCCCCTTGGACTGCAAGGAGATCCAACCAGTCAATCCTAAAGGAAATCAGTCCTGAATATTCATTGGAAGGACTGATGCTGAAGCTGAAGTGCCAATACTTTGGCCACCTGTTGGGAAGAACTGGCTCATTGGAAAAGACCCTGATGCTGGGAAAGATTGAAGGAGGGAGGAGAAGGGGACAACAGAGGATGAGATGGTTGGATGGCATCACTGACTAAATGGACATAAGTTTGAGCAAGCTCCAGGAGTTGGTGATGGATAGGGAGGCCTGGCACACTGCAGTCCCTGGGGTCACAGAGTCAGACACGACTGAGCGACTGAACTGAACTGAACTGAAAGTTGGTGCTGGTCGGTTGGTGTGTCTCTGAAAAGTCTGTGCCGTTGAACCTCCCGCCATGGCTGAGTAAGATCCGTTCAGCGCCCCCTCTGGTGGTCCCACCCTGGGGAACCGAGAGGCTGGAGAAGAGGACCCTGCCACAGCCTTCTTGGCATAGAAGGGAAGTGAGATTACGGGCATCGAGAACGACAAGGCCTTCACCATCCTGGAGGGCGGAGCCCCAGGACCTGGAGCGGGTGCAGGAGGTGGTGAGAGGCTGATGATGGAGTGATGAATGGCAAATACTACCAGGAGACTACTGGGCCGACAGACAGTTACGCAGCTATTTCACAAGTGGATCTATTGCACTCAGAATCTGAAAGTATCCCGCAAAGGGAAAGAAGAGCAAAAGGAATGCTTGAAAGCCCTTCTTGGGGCTTGCCACTCCACCTGACTGGCAGACCCCAAGTTCAGCAGTGACCACTGTGCTTGCGCCTGCTCTCAGAGTCAAACTGGAGGGCTTGATGCCAATTCTTAGAAGCAGGAAGAAGAGTGGAAAGAAAAAGCAATCAAGGAGCTGGACAAGTGGTATGCGAGGCAGGCTGGCAGCTCCAAAAGACAAAAGCCAACAACAGGGCAGCAGAATAAGCCTTTGTACATGACATTGAGGAGTTGTCCCCTGAGTGAGAACGGGCGGCCCAGCTGTGTGACTTTAACCCTAAGTCCAGCGAGCAGGCCAAAGACATCTCCCGCGAGCGTTCTGTCCTCATCTCCCTCAAGCAGGGCCCCCTGGTGCAGTGAAGAGCCACAGGTCTACAGTATCTTAATCCCACTCAGTGAAGCTCTTCACGGTAATTGCATTAATTATGTTGAGTTGTTTTGGACCAAACCTTTTGTCTTTAGAGGTGATCATTCTTTGTGATTGCACGTTTCCTTTAACTGTGTTCTCCCTGGCATTCAAAGAGGAGGGGAGGTAGTGGCAGAGGAAGGGAGGGAGGCCTCCCAAGGGCAGCCTCAACCTATGCTTTTGTGCATTATTTTGAGAATAAATTTGTTTCAAACAATTAAAAAATAAATAAATAAACAACTCTGACCTGATTGGCTTAAGCTGGGTTTCTACCATCTCTGAGCCAATCACTGAAATGGAGCAGATGTCTCTAGTCCAATAAGAATTCACCTCTGGAGAAAACGAAGAAAATGAAAGTCACTCAGTGGTGTCCGACTCTTTGCAACCCCATGGACTATACAGTCCATGGAATTCTCCAGGCCAGAATACTGAAGTGGGTAGCCATTCCCTTCTCTAGGGTATCTTCCCAACCCAGGGATCGAACCCAGGTCCCCCTCATTGCAGACGCATCCTTCACCAGCTGAGCCAGCAGGGAAGCCCCTGGAGAAGGGGAGGGCTAATGGGGAATGGAAGAGACAATAAATAAAATTCCTCCCTACGTATCCCTCTGGTCTCTTGGCCTCCCTATTTCATTTTCACTCAGTTTGAGGCCTGGAGCACAGTGTAATTCTAGCTGAAATCATGTTTAGGAAGCTGTTTGTTTAACCAGCAGGGGGGCCAGCTATTACAAGCTAACAACCCAAAGAAACATTTTCTTTCCCCATTGAAATCCAAAAACCCTGCCAAAGGAAGCTTGGCTGGGTGCCTAGGCCTTTCTCCCCAGCTCAGCCCCGCTCTCTGCAGGTGGCAGGGTCCCGCACTAAGTGATAACTCACATTTGTAAACTACTTTGCAATTTGCAAAGGGCTTTCACATCCATTATGCCATTTAATCAACAAGGGGTGCTGGGGGAGGATGCTCTCAGGATTTCATAAGCATGCTGTATTTAGGAGTGGAAAGCAGGAATTATGTGTGAGACTCTGAGGCTAGTGTGGCGTGTGTAGTTGGAGGGCCACAAAGGGGCATTAGAGTTTCTGTCTCCCCTCCGCCTTTTGTTAACTGACTCCATTCCTTTGAAGTACTCAGTATCCCTTACTGAATATGGTTTTAGGTCTTAGTGATTTGTTACCCAAGATGTGTGCTCCAGCTGTAAAAATGGCCCCTGACCTAAGGAAGACGAATATGAGTTTGCATGAGAATCACACACAAAAAGGGGGCATTCTGATAATGCTTGACCTTGCTTCTTTATAATCCAGTTTTCTCCGTGAGCTTTCTGTCTTTAAATTGGATGAATAAGACATTGTGAGTTCAACAGGCATGGTACTGAAGAATCCCCAGATGTCCTCTCAAGGAAAAGCCTAGGGATAAAAAGCACACATTGGAGATAAGAATGGAAGGGAGACAGAACCAAGCAACAGAGACCTACAGATACTAAATAACTGTCATTCAGTTGCTCAGTTGAATCTGACTCTTTGCAACCCCATGGACTGTAGAATGCCAGGCTTCCCTGTCCTTCAACATCTCCCAGAGTTTGCTCAAACTCATATCCATTGAATCGGTGATGCCATCCAACCAACTTGTCATCTATCATCCCCTTCTCTTCCTGTCTTCAACCTTTCCCATATCAGTGTCTTTTCTAATGAGTCAGTTCTTTGCATCAGGTGGCCAAAATATTGGAGCTTCAGCTTTAGCATAGGTCCTTTCAATGAATATGCAGGACTGATTTCCTTTAGGATTGACTGGTTGGATCTCCTGGCAGTCCAAGGGACTCTCAAGAGTCTTCTCCAACACCACAGTTCAAAAGCATCAATTCTTTGGCACTCAGCCTTCTTTATGGTGCAACTCTCACATCCATACATGACTACTGGGAAAACCATAGCTTTGACTAGACAGACCTTTGTTGGCAAAGTAATGTCTCTGCTCTCTTTAATACACTATCTAGTTTTCTCATAGCTTTTCTTCCAAGGAGCAAGCATCTGTCATGGCTGCAGTCACCATCTGCAGTGATTTTGGAGCCTCCAAAAATAAAGTCTGTCACTGTTTCCATTGTTTCCCCATCTATTTGCCATGAAGTGATGGGACCAAATGTCATGATCTTCATGTTTTGAACACTGAGTTCTAAGCCAGGTTTTTCACTCTCCTCTTTCACCTGAAACAAGAGGCTCTTTAGTTCCTCTTCACTTTCTGCCATAAGGGTGGTGTCATCTGCATATCTGAGGTTACTGATATTTCTCCCAGCAATCTTGATTCCAGCTTGTGTGTCATCTAGCCCAGCATTTCGCATGACGTATTTTGCACAATAATTAAATATACAGCCTTGACATACTCCTTTCCTAATTTGGAACCAGTCTGTTGTTCCATGTCCAGTTCTAACTGTTGCTTCTTGACCTGCATACAGGTTTTTCAGAGGGAAGGTAATGTAATCTGGTATTCCCATCTCTTTAACAATTTTCCACATTTTGTTATGATCCACACAGTCAAAGGTTTTAGTGTAGTCAATTAAGCAGATGCTTTCCTGGAACTCTTGCTTTTTCTATGATCCAGTGGATGTTGACAATTTGATCTCTGGTTCCTCTGCCTTTTCTAAATCTAGCTTGAACATCTGGAAGTTCTCGGTTCATGTACTGTTGAAGCCTAGGTTGGAGAATTTTGAGCATTACTTTGCTAGAATGTGAAATGAATGCAATTGTGCAGTAGAACTTCTGCAGTAGAAATTCTCTGACACTACCCTTCTTTGGGGTTGGAATGGAAACTGATCTTTTCCAGTCCTGTGGCCACTGCTGAGTTTTACAAATTTGCTGGCATATTGAGTGCAGCAATTTAATAGCAGCATCTTTTAGGATTTGAAATAGCTCAGCTGGAATTCCATCACTGCCACTAGCTTTCTTTTCTAAGGCCCACTTGACTTCATACTCCAGGATATCTGGCTCCAGGTGAGTGATCACGTCATCATGGTTATCTGGGTCATGAAGATCTTTCTTGTACAGTTATTCTATGTATTCTTGCCACCTCTTCTTAATATCTTCTGCTTCTGTTAAATCCATACCATTTCTGTCCTTTATTGTACCCATCTTTGCATGAAATTTTCCCTTGGTATCTCTAATTTTCTTGAAGAAATCTCTAGTCTTTCCCATTCTATTGTTTTCCTCTATTTCTTTGCATTGTTCACTTAGGAAGTCTTTCTTATCTTTCCTTGCTATTCTTTGGAACTCTGCATTCAGATGGGCATATCTTCAAACAACTAGATAACCATCATCCAGTCAGAATCCTAGAGATACAGATAACTAGATAAACATCATCCAGCTGACAAGAGTTCAAGTCCAAGGGCAGAGATTTCCTCCCACCAAAATTACCTGCCCAAGTTTTTCTCTTTGAATGCTGTCTGATACCCATATCCCTCATACACACTTCCACCTCCACCAGGGCCCATTCCTCTCTCTAAATAGATTGTGAAGGTATAGACCGGGCTGTTTCACCCACCACAGAGGGACATCAGTGTCAGACACATAGATGAAACTTGACCAGTTAAATGAGTGTGCCAATGAGTGGGCACAGACATACGGAATCAGTTGACTATTTGTGGAGGTAAATCTTTAAAATACATTAAACTGATAAAATACTTTTAATCATGAAAATCATGATTTGAAACTATTCAGCTCAGTGATTTTGAGTATATTCACAAGTTTGTGCAACCTTCATCACTATCTAATTCCAAAACACTTACATCACCCACAAGACTCCCTGTGCCCATTTAGCAGTCACTCTCCATTTCCCGATCCTTTAACTCCTGACAAGCACTAATCTATTTTATGTCTGTATGGATTTTTCTCCTTCAGACCTTCAATACAAAAGGAATCATACAATACATGATGTTTTGTGTTGTAGCATGTATCAGTACTTTATTGCTTACTTTTTTGCTGAATACCACAGTATGGATATACCAAATTTTATTATCCACTCATCATCAATGGACATTTGGTTGTTTCCATTTTTCAGTTGTCATGAATAATACTATGAATGTTCATGTAGAAGTTTTTGTGTGAACATCAGTCTCATTGGGGGGGGGGCGGGATATATACCTACGAGTGGAATTGCTAGGTCATATGTAAGTTTTTGAGGAACTATTTTTCAAAGCACTTGCACCATTTTACATTACCACCAGCAGTGTATGAGAGTGTAATTGCTGCATATCCTCATCAATATTTGTGATTTCCATTTTGTTAAAAATTATTGTTATACCCATCCTAATGAGTTTGAAGTGATACCTCATTGTGGTTGTGACTTACATTTTTATAATGACTAATGATCTTCAGCATCTTTTCATCACTCAGTCGTGTCTGTCTCTTTTCAAAGCCAAGAACTGCAGCACGCCAGGCTTCCCTGTCCATCACCAACTCCCGGAGTTTACTCCAACTCGTCTCCATTGAGTCACTGATGCCATCCAACCATCTCATCTTCTGTTATCCCTTTTTCCTCCTGCCCTCAATCTTTCCCAGCATCAGGGTCTTTTCCAATGATCCAGTTCTTCACATCATATATACTTGAGGAAGAGGTCCAACTTCATGCTTTCTCAAATGGATAGAGTTGTCTCAGCATTCTTTGTTGAAAAGACTGGGGTTTTCTTTTCCCCATTGAATGGCCTTCACACTCTTGTTGAAAAGCAATTGGCCTAAAGTGTATGGGCTTGTGTTTGAACTCTTTTTTCTTCTGAGCTGTATGTCTAGACTTTTTCCAGTGCCACACTCTTTGAATTACTGTAGCTTTTAGTATGTTTTAAAGTTAAAAGGAACTTTGTTTTACTCTTTTGAGAAGGTTTTGGCTCTTTCATTTCTATATGAATTTTAGGATCAGTTTATCCATTTCTGAAAAAAAGACTTGAAATTTTGAATCTGTAGATAAGTTTGGAGCATACTACTATTATAACAATATTAAATCTTTCAATTTATGAACATGGATGTCTTTGCATTTATGTAGGTCTTTAACTTATGTTGATATTTCATCATTTTCAGTGCACAAATCTTGAACTTGTTTTGTTAAGTTCACTCCTAAACATTTTATTATTTTTGGTGTTGTTATAATGGAATTGTATTCTTAATTTTATTTTTGGATTGTTCATTTTTAGTATATAGAAATACAATGTTTTTACTTTTTAATGCTATTTTAGTCTTTCAAATTTCTTATAACTAATATGAATTACTTCCACATATTTATTTTGGAGATTTTTTATTTATATATTATTTTTATTAATATATATCTGAGTTACAGTATCATATTAGTTTCAAGTGTACAATATAGTGATTTAATATTTTTGCAGGTTATATTCCATTTAAAATTATTATAAAATACTGGCTACATACCTTGCACTCTACAATATACCCTTACAGTTTTGTTATGTATAGTATTTTGTTGGGCTTCCCTGGTAGCTCAGATGGTAAAGAATCTGCCTGCAATGCAGGAGACCAGGGTTCAATTCCTGGGTCGAGAAAATTACCTGGAGAAGGGAATGGCTATGCATGCCAGAATTCTTCTTGCCTAGAGAATTCCATGGACAGAGGAACCTGGTAGGCTACAGTCCATGAGGTCACAAAGAATTAGACAAAATAGAGCAACTAACAAGATAGTAGTTTATACCTCTTAATTCCCTGCCCTTATCTTACGCCCCTCCCATTCCTTCTCCCAACTAGTTTGCTCTCTATATCTGTGAGTCTGTTTCTGTCTTCTTGTATCCATCCCTTTGATTTAATTTTTAGATTCCTCATATAAGTAGAATAAATAGGAATAACATATTTGTCTTTTTTCTGTGTGAATCATTTCACTAAGCATTATACCTTCCAGGTCCATCCATATTGATACACACACACACACACACACACACACACACACACACACACACACCCAGGAGTTGAATTGCTGGATGACATGTTATTCCTACTTTTAGTTTTTTGAGGAATCTCCATACTGTTCTACATAGTTGCTGAATCAATTTACACTCCCATCAACAGTCTGCTGCTGCTGCTAAGTCGCTTCAGTCGTGTCCGACTCTGTGCGACCCCATGGACTGCGGCCTACCAGGCTCCCCCGTCCATGGGATTCTCCAGGCAAGAACACTGGAATGGGGTGCCATTGCCTTCTCCAATGCATGAAAGTGAAAAGTGAAAGTGAAGTCGCTCAGTCGTGTCTGACTCTTCGAGATCCCGTGGACTGCAGCCTTCCAGGATCCTCTGTCCATGAGATTCCCCAGGCAAGAGTATTGGAGTGGGGTGCCGTTGCCTTCTCCACAACAGTATACAAGTGTTCCCTTTTCTCCGTGTTCTCACCAGCATTTGTTATTTGTTGTCTTTTTGATGATAGCTATTCTGACAGAAGCGAGGTGACATGTCATTGTGGCTTTGGTTTGCAAATCTCTGATAATTAGTAATGTTGAGCATCTTTTCATGTGCCTGTTGGCCATCTGTATATTCTTTGATAAAATGTCTATTCATATTTTCTGCACATTTTTTAATTGGGTTGTTTTCATTTTTTTTTTGATGTTAGATAGTATGAGCTGTTTATATATTTTAGATATTAACTTGTTATCATTTATATCATTTGCAAATATTTTCTTCCACTCAGTAGGTTGTCTTTTCCTTTTGTCAGTGGTTTCTGCCTACATTTTCTTCTAAGAGTTTAATGGTTTCTTGTCTTACATTTAGGTCTTTAATCCATTTTGAGTTTATTTTTGTATCTGAAGTAAGAAATGTTCTAGTTTCATTCTTTTACATGTACCCCTCCTTGAAGATACTGTTTTCCCCATTGTGTATTCCTGCCTTCTTTATCATCGATTAATTGACCACAAGAGTCTGGGTCAATAGACCACAGGGGTTTATTTCTGGACTCTATTCTGTTCCATTGATCTTTATCCCTGTTTTGTGCCATATTATACTATTTTGATTATTGTATCTTTGTAGTATAGTCTGAGGAGAAGACAATGGCACCCCACTCCAGTACCCTTGCCTGGAAAATCCCAAGGATGGAGGAGCCTAGAAGGCTGCAGTCCATGGGGTCGCTAGGAGTCAGACTCGACTGAGCGACTTCACTTTCACTTTTCACTTTCACGCTTTGGAGAAGGAAATGGCAACCCACTCCAGTGTTCTTGCCTGGAGAATCCCAGGGACAGCAGAGCCCGGTGGGCTGCCGTCTCTGGGGTCTCACAGAGTTGAACATGACTGAAGCGACTTAGCAGCAGCAGCAGTATAGTCTGAAGTCAAGGTATGTGATACTTCTAGCTCTGATCTTTTTTCTTAAGTTTACTTTGGCTCTTCAGGGTCTTTTGTGTGTCCTTTCATGTTTTAGAATTATTTGTTTTAGTTCTGTGAAAAAATGCCTTTGGTATTTTGATAGGAATTGCATTAACTCTTTAGATTGCCTTAGGGAGTATGGTCAATTTTTTTAATTGAGAGGATTTGGAAGATCCCCTAGAGGAGGGCATGGCAACCCACTCCAGATTCCCTAGAGGAGGACATGGCAACCCACTCCAGACCCCCTAGAGGAGGGCGTGGCAACCCACTCCAGACCCCCTAGAGGAGGGCGTGGCAACCCACTCCAGACCCCCTAGAGGAGGGTATGGCAACCCACTCTAGTGTTCTTGCCTGAAGAATCCCATGGACAGAGGAGCCTGGCAGGCTACAGTCCATGGAGTCACAAAGAGTCTGAAGTGACTTAGCATGCATGCATGATGTGAGCTATGGGTTTGTCATATATGCCCTTTATTATGGTAAACATGCTTACTCTATGCCCACTTTCTGGAGAGTTGTCGTCATGAATTGAGGTTGCAATTTTCTAAAGTTTTTTCTCCATGTATTAATATAATCATGTGAGTTTTATTTTTCAATTTGTCAATATGGTGTATCACATTAATTGATTTGTAGATATTGAATCATCCTTGCATCCCTGGGATAAATACTACTTTATCAATGTGTGTAACCCTTTAAATGTATTGTTAAATTGATTTGCTAATATTTTGTTAGGATTTTTTTCACATCTCTGTTCACTAGTGATGCTGGCCTGTAATTTTCTTTTTTTGTGATGTCTTTGTCTGATTTTGGTATCAGGGAGAGGTTGGCCTTCTACAATGAGTTCAGAATCATTCCTTCCTCTTCAATTTTTTGGAATATTTTGAGAAGGACAGATGTTAACGCTTCTGTAAATATTTGTTTGTTGGGAGTTTTTATTGATTCAATTTCCTGTTTGGTATGCAATTCATTTATCTTAGGGTGGAAAGTTACTGATTAGAGCTCTTTTGTTTAACATCAACATTTATACATGTCATATACATCATACATTTCTCTCTGAATGCTGCTTTTGCTGTATCCTGTTAGTTATTGTATGTTATGTTTTCATTTTTATTTATCTGTGAGGAGCAATATAAACCACTACAATTACATATAAGCTCAGATAAATGACTGAATATTCTAAAGAATTAACTTTTTCTAAACTGGTATTTCTACAATCACTTGTGACCCCAAGGACTCTATAGTCCATGGAATCTCAGGCCAGAATACTCAAGTGGGTAGCCTTTCCCTTCTCCAGGGGATCTTCCCAACCCAGGGATCGAACCCAGGTCTCCTGCATTGCAGGCGGATTCTTTACCAGTTGAGCCACAAGGGAAGCCCCATTATATATTATGTTTTAATTTTTATTTATCTGTGAGGAGCAATATAAACCACTAAAATTACATATATTCTAAAGAGTTAACTTTTTCTAAACTGGTATTTCTATAATCACTTGTTAAATACCAGTTAAAGTTTGGTATATTTACACTAAAAAAGAAAATTTTGTGATTAATAAGACTAAGGGAGATTTGTACATATTGATACAGGAAAGTTTCCATGGTAAGATAAATGACAAAAGCAAGTTGCAAAACAGTTCTGTGGAGTAGAGCCTCACTGTGGTTATCAAATGCTATTTCACATATATTCCTGTTGAAGTACAGAAAAATTTTAATAAGGTTATATAAAAATCTGCCCATATTATCTCCACTGGGAGTGAGAATAGAGAATGAGAGGGTGTTCTTTGAGATAAACTCACATCAGCTGATATTGCTTATCTTGCTTTTATTATTTTTAAAAAATATTTTCACTGCACAACTAGGATATAAAATGGCTTGTAAAGGGAAAAAAAAAAAAGAGAGAAAACAAAAGTGAATTGCCCCATCCCTGTTGTATCAAAGAGGCAACTGCTACTAATAGTTTTGTATGAGCCCTTCCAGAAACTTTAATAGCTTCTATAGCAATAAAAAGAATTAATAAAATAGTAAGATTTTATTTTCTATGTTCCATCATTTATACTTTGCAAACATTAGTGTTGCATTTATCCATCCATTTCATCATAAGTTCAGTCATATATTTCATTTTCTAACAAAAGGGAAAAGGATCTAACATATTTCTGGATAGAAATTTTCCTGCTACTTTTTATCCATAAATCCTCTTATAAAGAGGATTTAAGACTATTACTGTCAGAGCATTTTAGTCCCTCTCTCGGGAAAGAAGAGTCAAGAGATTCATCGGTTTGTGGGCACCAATGGAAAGAATGTGGAGACATGGCACAAATCTATGCGAAGAAGCCTAAGGGTTTATAAACGCAGATCTACTATCTATACCAATTGGAGCATAGACTATGCACCCAATATTGCCATTGAGTGAACCAACATCCTTCTTGCCATTCCATATTGGCCTCTTAATACAAGTATTATTGAACATTTCCTATGTACCAGGCATTTTTATCTGCATCTTACACACATCAACTTATTTAACTTCAACAATAACCCCATCAAATGAGCACCATTGTTATCCTTTATTTTTCAGATGAGAAAACTGAAGTGACTTAGGTGATGTATCTCCCCCAAGGCCTCACAGCCAACAAGTGACAGAACAGAGATCAAACCCGGTTCTGTTTGGTTCCAGAGTCCTTGTTCTTAGATATTAAACTGACTGCTTCTGGAGAAAGGCAGAGCATAAATACAGGATTGCAAGATTCAGCAAATAAAGACAAGAAGCAATCAAATTTGAAATTCAGATAAACCAAATTATAGTGCATGTACCACGCAATATTTGGAATATACTTACACTAAGAAAGTAATTGTTAATCTGAATTGGGTGAAATGGGTGTCTTACATTTTAATTGGCGACCTTCCATAGATACATAGAGAGAGCCAGACTTGGAGAACAAGGTGAAGTGTTAGAGACTCAAAGTAGGTTTTCTTGACTGATGTCCCTACTTGTTCTATTCTCTGTAAAGGTTTTCTTTTTTCCTTTGCAAAGATATTAACATGAAGAACAACAGAAAAAGTATATGAATGTATCACTTATGGAAGGTAGAACAGACAGCCCATCTTCATTCCATCTCCTCTCTCTCTTCTCTCTCTTGCACACACACACACACACACACACACACACACACGATGGTAGCACAGGGCTCCCTGGTAAATACTGAATTAAAGAATGACACTCGAGACTGAGGCATAAAGTCTCTTGCTTCTTTCCTGTTTTTAAGTCTTGTGACCTTATACTAAATCATATTTGCACGGGTAGCAGGGAAAGGCAGGAACCTTGGCGGGAGGCAGGGCACAGGGGAAAGAGGTAGCTGGGACCCCAGGGGCACCGAAACCCTAAACTACCTGATTCTCACTGGGGACACCTCAGCTGACCCAGCCCCAAGGGGCAAGGCCCACACAGGTAACCTTGATGGGGAAGGGGAATACAGGAAGCAAAACATCTTTTTCTGACACTCTGTGGCCCCTATCCTGCCACTGGCCAAGGGTAGCCCTATAGAGAGAGGCCTTAGTCTCTGACCAGTCAAACTGGTCACTTTTCCCTCCTTGGAAGAGCTGATGTAAGAAGAGGGAAATAGAGAGGGAGAATATGGGGAGAAAATATAAAATCTCCCTCCTCCAACCTTTCTACTTCTAATTCGATAACAGAGCTAGTCTCTTACTGCTACTGCTACATAGCTTCAGTCGTGTCCGACTCTGTGCGACCCCATAGACGGCAGCCCACCAGGCTCCCCCGTCCCTGGGATTCTCCAGGCAAGAACACTGGAGTGGGTTGCCATTTCCTTCTCCAATGCATGAAAGTGAAAAGTGAAAGTGAAGTCGCTCAGTCGTGTCCGACTTCGAAACCCCATGGACTGCAGCCTACCAGGCTCCTCCATCCATGGGATTTTCCAGGCAAGAGTACTGGAGTGGGTTGCCGTTGCCTTCTCCGAGTCTCTTACAAGAACATCATTAATTACAACATACAAAGCACTTTCACTTTAGCCTCCAAATTGTCTATTGATTTTTGCCTAAAAGAAATTAGCCTCTAATGTGACAACTTTCCCATCAATAGTCTAAAATGCTTGCCTTATGGAATTAGCACCCTGTTAACCTGACCATCTCTTTAAGTGTTTTTCTTCTTCAAAAATTATAATTAAATACCATTGCCAACCAGAATTATTTAGACAGCACTTTGCACATTAATGTCTACTCAATTTTCATTCCCATGGCTAGAATTTTAACCCACAATGAAGCTCAGAAAGACGTCATTTCTCTCTTTAAAATTGTTTTTTGTTGTTGTTGTTTCCTTATTTTCACCTTTCTTTATTCCAAGTATATCCTCTGAGCTCCAAGACACAGGAATAGGGAAGACACTGGCATGATTGTCATAGAATAAAGTGACTCATTTTCTTAAGGATGAGCAAAATGAAGGCTACTACACATATGTTAAAGTCACATGCTCAAGATAGACTTGAGAATGAGAATCCATGGACGGTCAAAACCGAAGCTCACCCTCCACTAGGACCAGAACTTTTGCTCTGAGCCAGGAAGCTGGCACACCTTGACTCACTCCATATGGGCCAGCCTCCCAAGCGTGCAACAGTGGGGAGGAGAGAGGACAATGTGTCTAGAAAGGCAGATAGAAAACATCCAGTGAAGAAGGAGTGACCACCACCGACTCTACCCCACAGTTTCAAATTGTTTGCCAAGGTGGTTGAACCAATCTTACTTCCATTAGCATGGGTAAGAACACCTGTAGCAGCTACATTGTCAGCCCTCAATACTGTAGACTTAAATTTTTTTTTAATCTGGTAGATATAAAATAATATAACATTGATGTTTTAATTTGCATTTCTCTGAATATTGATGAAATTGAGTGACTTTTTATATGTCTATTGGCCATTTGATTTTCCTCTTTAGTGAAATATCTGTTCATGTCTCTTGTCTATTTTCCAATTGGATTTTTGTTCTTTTGTTATTGATTTGAGAGCTTTCTTTATATATTTTAGATATCAGTTCTCTGTTAATTATGTGTTTCTCTCCATTTGTGGCATCCATTTTCACTTTAGGGAAGTTTTTTATCACAGCTCTTAGTTTTAATACCAAGGAGCTTAGTGTGTGCTTGTAGTGTGTTATTTAACAGTGCCCAACTAATTCCAAGGTCGTAAGGTGTTTTTTTTCTAATAATATATGTTTAATTGTGAAAAATATTACAACATGGAGAAAAGCAACGATAAGAAGAAAAATCACCTGTTATCCTATTACCAGAAGTAACCACTGGCATTTATTTTTACAGCTTCCAATCTCACATGATAATTATCATGACACCCAAATAAGTTTCGAGAAGAAAAATATCCATGCTCAACGTTGACTTCTTTTTAATACACCACATATCTAATCCTATTCAATACTAATTTTTTCCTTGGATTACTAGTTTTTGTTTCTCTAATAGCAACCCCTGAAGTATGTCTCATGCTTTAAGCAAAGAGAAGAAACGTTTGTGTTCAGAGGGGAGACAAATAAAGAAAGTCAAATGTTGAGGTATGGCCTCAAGGCATCAGTTAACAGAAAAGTCATCTTGAATGTACCATATGGAAACCAGGCCAGACCTTCTGCCAGCCCCGACACAATTCTCCAAAACTAAGCTTGACAGCATCTTGTTTACAGCAAAAGGAAATATTTCTCTTTGCTGTTGAATAAAATTTGTAAATATCATGGCTTTCCTGACTTGATCCTACAAATGCAATGTT
Organism: Oryx dammah; assembly: GCF_014754425.2. Taxonomy (NCBI): domain Eukaryota; kingdom Metazoa; phylum Chordata; class Mammalia; order Artiodactyla; family Bovidae; genus Oryx; species Oryx dammah. The sequence continues at coordinate 2,816,424 of NW_024080603.1, read as the reverse complement.
ATTTTCTTAACTAATGAAATGAAAGGCAATCCTCAGTGAGACCATAGCTTACAAAGCAGATGTCTCAGTTATCTACTGCTAAGGTAACAAATTGCCGAAAAATAATGACAAAATAACAGCAACTGTATTATTGTCTCTCAGGGTTTCTATGGGTCAGGAATTCAGAACAGGATCAGATGAACAGTTAAGGCTCAGGATCTCTCACTGGTTGCAGTCAAAGAAGTAGGCTGGAACCCTAGGGGTGTGAGGCAGCTGGGAGCTGACCTGGGCTCTCTTTCTCTCTTCATGTGTTCCCAGGGCCACTGATGTGGTTTCTCTGTGTGGTGGCCTCTTTGTCCAGGCTGAAGTTTGGGCTTTCTCATAGCGTGCTGGTCTCAGGGCAATTGGACTGCTCCTACGTGGTGACTTCAAGACTGAATGTTCTAGCAACTAAGGTGAAAGCTGCCTTGCTTTTATCAGCCAGTCTCAGAAGTTATATAGAGTCATTTTCACCATTAAAAAGTTGCAGAAACCCACCCAGTTTAAATGGGAAGGGAACTTTTCCATTAAAAAAAAAAGAAGAAGAAGGCTTATATTTGCGGTCTACTTCTTTTGAAGGAAAGATTGAGAAACCAAAGATCTCTTTTCTTCTTGCATTCTCTCTGCCCCTTTCACTCCAAGATGATGTGATTCCTTTAAAAATGTGGGCTTCCTGTGTACCAATTTATGATCCACTCCATTAGATTAAAGCCACAGATATCTTCTGGAAAAGTCTCTCCTTATTTTCGACCTCCTGGGAAGCAACTGTGGGATAATTTTCTTAGAAGCTCTACTGCCTATTATTTAACAAAGAGGGCTTGCAAAGCATGCCTATGAAATTCTTTGGAGGATGTCTCTGTCTGAAAAGATTTGTAAGGTGCAACCTTAGACTTGGGGGACCCTAACAAAGGGTTTTGATGCCATACCCTTAGCTTCATCTTTATCCTGAGGCCACATTTTCCTTACAGTATCCTGATTTGGTCTTTTCCCTGAGGTCTTTTATTTCTTTGAAACTCTTTGCTGGATGGAAAGACTGTCAGGATCCCTCTATGTTTTCTGCTAAATTCTACTCAAAAATTGAACTGTTTGTGCTTTGACGTATCTCCGTCTTTTCACATTATGTTACAGGCAACAACAAGCCATGTAGCACCTGTGGCACTCTCCCCAGAAATCTCCCCAGCCACATCACCAGGTTTCTTAGGTACATTTCTATTTTCCACATCAGCACAGATAACAGGTTCCAGTGTTTCCACACTTTCCACCACCACACAGCAAAGTTTCCTTTCCTTTACTTCCAAATAATAGTCTCCCAACTTTCATTTAAGCCCTCACTGACAGCCTCAAGGCTTCTACTAAGAATCTCCTCAAAGCCCTTCCAGCTTCTACCAACCACCTAGTCTCAAAGCCAACATCATGCAACATCTCACGAGCAGGTACTACAGCATTCTCTTCCTCTTATCTCTTAAATCACCATCCAAACTAGTGGCTCAAAGCAATAGCAATCATGTCACTATCTATCATGGATTCTGTGGGTCAGGAATTCAGAAAGGGCTCAGCTGGGCAGTTCTGGATCAGGGTGTTTGGTACAAGTATAGTTAAATGACGACTGCTTTGGGATAGCAATGGGTTGAAGCAATTAAGGGTTAGCTGGATCTCTCCCTCTCTCTGCCTGTCTTCTCCACATCCCTCAGTAGTTTCAGCTACTCTCCACGTGGTCTCACTCCATGGACGGGTTTAGACCTCCTCTCAGCATGGTGATCTCATGACAGTTGAACTACTTACATGGCTGCTGAAAGCTTCAGAAGCAAACGTTCCAGTAGCAAGGTGGACTTTTTGTCATATCAGAAATCATATAGCTTTGCTTTCACCATATTCTACAGATTGAAATAGTCACGAAAGCCCATCACAGAAGCCATTTTAGGGGAAAGGGCACATCAAGGAAGGGACGTCAGAGAATTTGTGAGCACATTTTTAAACTGCCCCAACAGATTCCAAGCATTTCTTGTGTGCCTACTGTGGGTCAGCTATTATGCATACATAGATGGATCTGATAAAAGGCATCCTTAAGGAGCTTACTCTCTAGTTAGGGTGAGGGTAGAAGACCAAGAGATAAGAGACCATTGTGCTCTAGGGGGGCAGGTATTTTAAGAGTGCTGAGAAAGCTGAGGGAAGACATAAAGGGAGAAAGTAATGCCACAACTACAGTTTGGGAAGGAACCATGGAAAAATCAGCATTTGAGCCACACCCTGAAGGGCAACAGGAGTTCTCCAGTCACGTGGGGACCAATGTGCATGCATGGGGGCCTGAAGCACCTTAGTGCAGTCTTTTCATTCCAGTTGAATGATGGTGACATTCTAAGTGCCATTTTGTTGGTGACATTTGTCAAAAATGTCACATGCTGGTGACATTTCTAAAATAAGCAGCTCAGGAGAGATTGCAGTGAGTTCAGTTCTGAACATGTTGGCATTTTTAGGTGCTGCCAAGACATGTGGAAGTTGAGGAGTTCAAGCGGGACCCCTGAGTCCCCTAAGAAACAACGTGCTGACATGCTGGTAGGCTTTCACTTTATTCTATTTTTCAACAGGGTGTTCATTGCTCCTGCAAGAGAGTCAGTGGCTGCAGGTGGCGGCTCTCCTACCTCCTGGGCTGCCTCTCCCAGCTGCTCTAGCCATTAGAGTTTAAGATATGAAGGAATTCTCTAGAAATAGGCCGTTAGTTATGGCTTACAACCTCACCTGAGGCACTCAGCCCAACCCAAGAGATTGGAGCGGCTGTAATTACCAGTCCTAAGAAGACATTTGTTCTAGCCTGTACACTTGAGCGTCTAATTTGTTGCCTTGTGATGGTTTGGCCTCTACCTGGTCAGGGGCCAAAGGAGCCTCTGAAATCACCTCCCCAGGAGTTTGCCAACTGGTGGCAGGCAGACTGAAAACGGCTTGCAGAGAGTGTTTATTTGAAAATGGGATACATTGAAAACATTTAAAAATTAGGAAATTTTATTTAAAGTGCCTGAATGTCAGCCTCTTTTGAAAAATCAGATTTTAATTTTCTACCAGGCATAAATTCCCACATGGCAACAGTCAGCTGGGGCCAAGCCGGGCTGCGCCTCCAGTTTGTCAAGTATTGGGAAGAATGTGGGGGAAACATTCTCATCCCCAACTGCTAAACTGGTACAATTTGAAGGGCAATTTATAAGTTTCTACCCAAATTTAAAATTCACATGACATTGTTCTGGCAATTGTCATTTTGAAAATGAAAGCTACAGAAATATTCAAATGTGAGCATAAAGTTGAGGTTATGTGGTGTTATTATTAACTAATTTATCTTTAAGTATTTGTTTGTCTGTTGGCTTATTTATTTGGCTGTGCGAGGTCTTAGTTTCCGCTCATTGGGTCTTCGTTACCCCATGCAGGATCTTCCATCGTGATGCATGGACTCTCTAACCATGCACAGGCTCTGGAGCACACGGGCTCAGTAGTTGCACCATGCAGCCTTGCTCCACAACGAGTGGGATCTTAGTTCCCTGGCCGGGGACCAAACGCACATCCTCTTCATTGAAAGGCAGATTCTTAATCACTGGACCACCGGGGAAGTCCTGGTGGTATTATTTATAACTAAAAAAATGAAAGCAACCTGCTTTTCTATCTATAAAGAACTGGCTAAACAGATAAATATATGTATGTCAAAAGACACTTGCTCTTTTGCTGACAAAGGTCCATATAGTCAAAGCTATGGTTTTTCCAGTAGTCATGTATGACTGTGAGAGCTGGACCATAAAGAAGGCTGAGCACAGAAGAACTGATGCTTTCAAATTTGTGGAGCTGAAGAAGACTCTTGAGATTCCTTTGGACAGCAAAGAGATCAAACCAGTCAATCCAAAAAGAAATCAACCCAGAATATTCATTGGAAGGACTGATGCTGAAGCTCCAATACTTTGCCCGCCTAATGCAAAGAGCAGACTCATTGGAAAAGACCCTGATGCTGGGAAAGATTGAGGGCGGGAGAAGAAGGGGACGACAGAGGATGAGATGGTTGGATGGTGTCACCGACTCAAGGGACATGAGTTTGAGCAAATCCAGGAGATAGTGAAGGACAGGAAAGCCTGGAGTGCTGCAGTTCATGGGGTCACAAAGAATCAGACACAGTTTTTCAATTGAACAATAGCAGTGTATGTCAATGCTACTAAATATTATGTAGCTATTGACAGGAATGATATGGTTCTATATTAACTGACCATGGAAAATGCTTTAAATATATTAAATTAAAAAAAAAATCACAGGATGATATGAACAGTATTACCTCATTTAGGTTAAAACCAAAACTGTGCTAGAAAATGGTCCAGCTACTGACAAAAAGTGGAGGGCTCTGGGCTTAGACAACTTGGTTGCTACTGAGCTCTCCAAAATTCCACTGGAAACTTGTTAAGGCAAAGCTAAAATTACTAGAACTTGTGGTCAGAATCTTAGTCATATTTCAGAGAAGGAAATTAGCAGTAGAATAATCACAAGACCACAGGGTCTGGGCTTAAATGGTATAATGTTTTTATCCAAGACAGGGATATTATTTGAGTTGGACAGAGTTGATGATTCCATAATTTAGGACTGGTGGCCACAGCAAGGTCAGGGCGATAAAGGGAGGTTGACAAGGAGGCTCCTAGTCAGTGAGCAACTCAGGACTGTCTCCAATAACTTAAAGGAAACTCCTGAAACAAATAATGAAGTTATTCGAGGATGTACCATCTCATCTTCATCAGGAAGAAGTTTTCTGGAACGACCCACCCATCTTGCTGGCACAAGTGGGCCACGGTATCTTCCTTACGACTAAATTGCAATGGCACAGATTGTCTGGATTCTCTATGGAAACCCCAGCTCTGCCCTTTTCTAGCTGTAGGAATTTGAGCAATTTCTTTAAAGTTTTAGTTTCTGTATCTGTGAATAAAGAAATTTGAGCAATTTCTTTAAAGTTTTAGTTTCTGTATCTGTGAAGTTTTAGTTTCTGTAGCTGTAGGAATTTGAGCAATTTCTTTAAAGTTTTAGTTTCTGTATCTGTGAATGTATTACTGGTGGCAGGGTTATGGTTAGGATTACATATGATTCCTGTGCCTAGAGTACAGCAATACTGTTGGCAGCATTGATTACACCTGGATATATAGGCACAGGAGAAGGGATAAACAAGAACTTCTCAGCCTTGGCACTATAGACATTTTCAGGCCAAATAACCCTTTGCTGTAGGAGCCTGTCCTGTGTATCATACTGTGTTTTCAGCAGCATCCCTGACCTGTGACCACCAGAAGCCAGAAACACCAGCTCCTCCAAGTTGTGACAAACCAAAGTGTTCCCAAACATTGCAAAGTGTCCTCACTTAAGAACCGTTGACCCAGAGGCAACCATTGTGTGGGCTCCCCTAGAAAAGAGTGGAAATTAATAAAAATGTAAGAGAAAACGGTGCATAGCTCACATCATAAGCTACCTGTTGGCAGATTCATCTTTGCCTCTTCTGTAAGCACCAGTGATCTGCAGACCGTGAGAGTCAGAGAAATACTTCTTGTGATGGAACATCAGCAGATGCAGCCAGGCAGGGTAAAATATTGTGGCTACTGACCCAGGTAAGGGTCCTGGAAAAGAGAACATTGAAACCTATTCATTTTAGAGATAACTTATTAGACATTAAAATTTGAAGATGCTGAATGTTCTGCCTTTAGGCTCCAGGATGGGTTCCAGAAAATTCAGAATGACTGCAAATGATTGAGAAAGGCTATAGGCCAAGAGAACCTGAGTCTCCAACAGAAATTATTTTGAAGAGCCTCCACTTGGCAGCTTCGGCCATCCGTCCTCACCCACTTGGAGTGGTTGGTTTTCCCCAGGGCCCAGGAGAGCCATCGAGAGGCCTTTTCCTAATGTCCCACTGACCTGGCTCCTACACTGAGGTCTTCCAGCAAAGTGAGACATGCTCAGGCTCCCACTGTTGTGTTTTGGTGCCCTGTAGGTAATTCAACCTGCACAGTTTTTCTTGAACTATGGAGAGAAGGAAAAAAGGCTGGGGAACTCTCCCCCCCCCCCCCCCTTTTTTTTTTTTTTTTCTGTTTGGCCAAACCACATGGCTTATGGCATCTTAGCTTCCCAAGCAGGGATCAAAGCCAGGCGCCCTGTACTGAAAGCATTGAGGCCTAAGCACTGGACCACCAGGGAATTCCCTTGCTCTCATTTTTAAAAGTGGTTTGCAGTATGAGAGTTGTGCCAGAAACCAACAGCCACACACTGCAGCCAGAAGTGTCTTCCCAAAGCACAGTCTGGCCTGAAAAGTGGATCAGCATAATTCCTCGTCCCCATGCAAACAGTTCTGGGACTGGGCATACTTTCTTGATGCCATGTGAAATACTGAGGATAAGAAAATAAAAATAACTTAGCTACTTGCTTCAAGAAATACCTTTTCCTAGACTTAAACAGATATTTGTACTCCTGTGTTCTTAGCAGTATTATTCACCATAGCCAAGACGAAGAAGCAACCCAAATATTCATCAGTGGATGAATGGATAGGCAAAAAGTGATATATCCTTACAATGGAACGTTATTCAGCCTTAACAAGGAAGGACATTCTGACAAGTGCTACAGGGTGGCTGAAACTAGAAGACACTATGCTAAGGGAAATAAGCCAGTCACAAAAGAACAACTATTACATGGTGTACCTATGGCTGATTCTCACTGATGTTTGAGAGAAAACAACAAAGTTCTGTAAAGCAATTATCCTTCAGTTAAAAAGTAAATAAAGTGGTTAAAAAAAAAGAACAATTACTGTGTGATCCACTTACATGAACTACCTAGAATTATGAAATTCATACAGACAGAAAGTAAAATGCTAAGTACCAGGGGCTGGAGGGAGGGTGAGATGGGGAATTAGTGTTTACTGGGAATGGAGTTTTAAATTGGAAAGATGAAAAAGTTCTGTGGATGGACGGTGGTGATAGTTGTATAGCACTGTAAATATTCTTAATGCCACTGACCCAGACATTTAAAATGGTTATAAAGATAAATGTTGTGTTATGTGTATTTTATTACAATAGAAATGCTTTTGTAAGCTAAGACAAGGAGCTAACTACAATGATTTACCTATGTAGGCTAGTAATTCACTCATCAAGACTCACCTCATGACCCCTGCCATCCCCTCCACTACCACCCAATCCAAAGCTATTGGGTCATAACCTCTGCTCAGTCCAGTTTCCTGCTTTGTAAAATCTACTTTCAAATCACCCAGACTGGATACTAAAACTATAAGTATCTTACCTTTGTCTCTTTATTTTGAGATACAACCAAGACTCTGTCACAGTGCCATTTCCCCTTATTATAGTAGGTTTGATCATCTTAGCTTTGCTTTATCAACTGGTTTTTTTCTGGTGGTTTTTTTTTTGAAAGCTGACAACAGACAGATCATGGGTTTCCCTTATCAAAGTTATTCTGAGGTCACTCACTGCCAATATTTGAGTTTGCAAATGGGCAGCTGGCATGGCCTCCAGTTATATTTTATTTGGCCTGCAAAGCGTATTGAAAAAATTTGAATTTTCTGCCAAATGTTAAATATTGGGACTTTTCCCAAAGAATATGATTTTTTTTTCCCTTCTGTGGGAAATTCAGGACCAAATCCATTTGCTAGTCTGGTTTCAGACATTTGGGTCAATTCATCAAGGGCATTCTCTTGAGCAAAGATAAAATGTTTGATCTGTCTTGACTCTTGGTGTGCACTAGACTTTGTCAGGCACAGGGTATTTTCTAGTCTAACACGATGTCCTTCAGAGGCACTTGCTGTAACCGAATGACAAAGTCCTTGCAAGCCACAACACTGAGCAGGGGGTGGGATGCCATTGCTTTGGAGCCAGAGAGCAGGCCCGAGAATTCCAATGTGGCATCAGGCAAATACTGCATCTTCTAGGAACCTCAATTCTTCATTTGTAAGAAGGGGTAGCACGTGGCTCTGGGGGAAACTTAGTGAGTTATGAAGTGTCCTGGGATGCAGTGAACACACACAGGTAAAAGTTATCATGACTACAGTTATACTCGTGACTTGTGCTCTGCTGGGCTTAGTCGCTCAGTCGTGTCTGACTCTCTCCAACCCCATGGACTGTAGCCCACAGGCTCCTCTGTCCATGGGATTCTCCAGGCAAGAATACTGGAGTGGGTTGCCATGCCCTCCTCCAGGGGATCTTCCCAACCCAGGGATAAAACCCAGGTCTCGTGCATTGTCAGAGGATTCTTTACCATCTCAGCCACCAGGGAAGCCATGAGTTCTGGACTGGGTAGCCTATTCCGTCTCCAGGGGATCTTCCTAAACCAGGAATCAAACTAGGGTCTCCTGCATTGCAGGTGGATTCTTTACCAGGGATTCCCTGGTGGCTCAGACAGTAAAGCATCTGCCTGCAATGTGGGAGACCCAGGTTCGATCCCTGGGTTGGGAAGATCCCCTGGAGAAGGAAATGGCAACCCACTCTTGCCTAGAAAATTCCATGGATGGAGGAGGCTGGTGGGTTACAGTCCATGGGGTTGCAAAGAGTCAGACACAACTGAGCGATTTCACTTTTCTTTCACTTTCTTTACCAGCTGAACTGCCAGAGAAGCCCACTCATGACTTACGTTGAGGCTTTTATTTCTATGAAATCTTTCTTGTTTTCCATTCATTTATGGCAGAAGCCAGTTTCAGTCCCACAATGAAGTTACAAAATGTGTCTCTAAGCTTTGAAGACAATGACCATTACCATGGAAGTATTTCTAATCAGAGAAAAAAACAGGGGAGCAAAGTTCAAAGCTTGGGAGAAACCAAATATCAATAACCTCAGATATGCAGATGACACCACCCTTATGGCAGAAAGTGAAGAGGAACTAAAAAGCCTCTTGATGAAAGTGAAAGGGGAGAGTGAAAAAGTTGGCTTAAAGCTCAACATTCAGAAAACGAAGATCATGGCATCTGGTCCCATCACTTCATGAGAAATAGATGGGGGAACAGTGGAAACAGTGTCAGACTTTATTTTGGGGGCTCCAAAATCACTGCAGATGGTGATTCCAGCCATGAAATTATTTTTTTTCCTTTCTTTCTTTCTTTCTTTATTTTTTATTTTACTTTACAATTCTGTATTGGTTTTGCCATACATTGACATGAATCCACCACGGGCGTACATGCGTTTGCAGCCATGAAATTAAAAGATGCTTACTCCTTGGAAGAAAAGTTATGACCAACCTAGATAGCATATTCAAAAGCAGAGACATTACTTTGCCAACTAAGGTCCGTCTAGTCCAGGCTATGGTTTGTCCTGTGGTCATGTATGGATGTGAGAGTTGGACTGTGAAGAAGGCTGAGGGCCGAAGAATTGATACGTTTGAACTGTGGTCTTGGAGAAGACTCTTGAGAGTCCCAACTAGTCCATTCTGAAGGAGATCAGCCCTGGGATTTCTTTGGAAGGAATGATGCTAAAGCTGAAGCTCCAGTACTTTGGCCACCTCATGCGAAGAGTTGACTCACTGGAAAAGACTTTGATGCTGGGAGGGGTTGGGGGCAGGAGGAGAAGGGGACGACAGAGGATGAGATGACTGGATGGCATCACGTCAATGGGTGTGAGTCTGAGTGAACTCCGGGAGTTGGTGATAGACAGGGAGGCCTGGCATGCTGCAATTCATGGGGTCTCAAAGAGTCAGACATGACTGAGCGACTGAACTGAACTGAACTGAACTGTATCTTGAGCATCTTTAAACTACTTCCAAAGCCCGTGAAATTAATTGTTCCGTGATTCTATATGGAGAACATTTTTGGACACGCTTCTCTTTTAAATGCATCTGATGGAAAACATAAGGGCACTAAAAGGTACACAAGCAATGGGAAGGGTGTCTGGAGAGGGAAGAACATTGCTTTATAACTGTGTTTTCAAAATACCCTTCAGTTCAGTTCAGTCGCTCAGTCGTATCTGACTCTTTGCGACTCCATGAACTGCACCACACCAGGACTCCCTGTCCGTCACCAACTCCCAGAGTTTACTCAAACTCATGTTCATTGAGTCGGTGATGCCATTCAACCATTTCATCCTCTGTCGTCCCCTTCTCCTCCCACCTTCAGTCTTTCCCAGCATCAGGATCTTTTCAAATGAGTCAGTTCTTCACAGCAGGTGGCCAAAGTATTGGAGTTCTTACTATGAATATTTTTAACAGAGAGAAAATTTAGGGGAGATGTAGTATAACCCAGGTGGCTCAGTGGTCAAGAATCAGCCTGCCAATACGGGACACAGGAGACGTGGGTTCAATCCCTGGATCGGGAGGATCCCCTGCAGGGGGGCATGGCAACCCACTCCAGTATTCTTGCCTGGAGAACCCCATGGACAGAGGAGCCTGGCAGGCCACGGTCCATAGGATCGCGAAGAGTTGGACACAGCTGAGCAACTGAACACACGCGTGCACACACACACATTATAAGGTATATGCTGGCCTTAAGCATCTCACCATTTTGTCATTTGCTTCAGATCTTTTTACTATTTATGTAAAGAAAGAAAAACTTGCGGATACAATTAAATCATCTTGTATATCCCTTCCTGATCTCAAGTCTTCTGTCCTTCCCCAGGGAGAACCACCATCCCGAAACTGCTGGGAATCATTCCAGGAACGATGCTGTACTTTTACTATAAATAGCATGTAGCTATAAACAATACACTATATTTTTGTCATGTTTTTAAACTTCAAATAAATAATATCATGCTAATATCGTCTTATACCACTTGCTTTTTATGTTTTATGTAGCCCTGCTTGAATCATTTTTGAAGTGCTATATAGAGTTCATTACTTTTGATTCATAGCACTACGGTAACATCCTTGGGGAAAAAATAGGATTTCAGTCTGGTACTCAAGGATCTCCATGATCCAGCTTGTTTCCTCTCCCGACCAACCAGCTGCAAGCTATTTCCCAAGCATATCACAAACCAAGAATCTCTACACCCCAGTTTACTCCTATGCATCCCTCAAAACCCGCTTTGCTGGGGAGCCATTCCCTTTAGACTAAGTGAGGCAGCATTCCATTGGCTTCTCATAGGACTTTCCACAAATCTTGATTAGCATTGTCATCTCTCTGTTCGTTCCTCCCACACACACGGCTCAGAGATTCTCAACTACGGTTTATTAAACTATGTATCAGCTATGCATCACTGACATTGAACATAGTCCTGGATACATTAGAGCAGGTGCCCAAAAAAACGATGGTTGAATTGAAGAAAGTTACTGTGCATATCATTTGGGGAGATAGCGTGGATTCTACCAGCGTCAAGGGAAAATGATTCCTCTTTAACATGCTCACAGTGAGCATTTCCTGACTTTCTTCTTCCTCGGTGGCACAGATTATCCCTTGGTCTGAGTCTCTTTCTTGCCCTACTTCCAAAAAACTCCAAGGAGGTCCCCCTATCTTGTGAACCAGATACTGTATGTGGCCAAGAGCCTGATCTCAGCTCAGTGTTAAAGGCAAGTCCCACCCACACTGGGGGAAGAAGAATGCTCTAAAAGGGTAAGTTCCTTGGAGCATAGATACTCAAACTTGGTTCTACATTGGAGGGTACCTGGAGAACTTTAAAAGACTCTGATGCCTGGTTCTCACTCCCAGAGATCTGATGTTGCTGGATGGGCCCTGGGGTCTTTTCCAAACTCCCCAGGTGCTTCTTACAAGCAGTGGGGTTTACAGAGCTTTCCAACCCCTATGCCAGCATGAAACTGAGCAGGTTGCAGACATGCCAAGATATTCATCCTTCCATCCCCAGTGAGGCTGGGTGTAGCTGGAGGAGCTGGAGGACTGCCCCCTTCCTTCCCCTGCTCCAGTTGCCAACCGCAGGAAGTCTGTTCTGATTAACTCACTGCAGTGAACAAATACAACGATTGCTCCATTGCTGCATTTGGAAAGAATCGGGATGCCTTGCTCTACAGAACAGGACAAGCCAAAGCAGCCTAGAATTTCGTAAGCAGCATGAGGCTCGGTTTCAGTTGCAGCCTCTTCCTGGCCACGTTCCCTTGTCTGTGGAACATATGCATTCCTCCAGAGACTGGACTCTCCCTCATTGTCATCGTGTCACTGAATCAGTCTCACGACAACCCTAAGAGGTCAACCTGGTGACTCCATCTTACACATGAGGAGGCTAGGGCTATACAGAAGGGCTCAGCAAAGATCTGATACATGGCAGGGACCAAGATCCTCATTAAATCTAGATTTGTCTTCTCTGTGCTTCCAGGAGGAAAGCAAAGGTAAAAAGCGCTGAGGTGACTGAGGGCCAGGGATGCAGAAAGGCCTGGGTGACACTCGTGAAGTGAGAGATTTCAGGGCTGGAGACCCTTTGAAGCACAAGTGTTCACATCACCAGTTCAAATCGTGGGTGTGACTCCCAGCAGCTCCCAGCAAAAGTGATGGTACCTTTGTGTGCCTGTTGCCTCACCTGTAAAGAGGGGAGAGTCACATGAGATAATAAAGGTAGAAGGTAGAGAGCACAGGGTATCAGGCTGAGATTTTACTTCCAGACTTGTCACTTCCCAGCTATGGGATCTTTGATGAGAAAATGTAATCTGTCTGAACCTCAGTTTCCTCATTTGGAAAATGGGTATAATAACACCCACTTTTCAAGGACACAGGAGGTTGGAGGTGTCCCTCCTGTAAAGTGTTGACTGTGATTTCTAGGATACAGTGGTCACTATTATGATGAGTACTCAGTGGAAGGACTGATGCTGAAGCTGAAGCTCCAATTCTTTGGACCTGATGCAAAGAGTCAACTCACGGAAAAAGACCCTGATGCTGGGAAAGACTGAAGGTGGAAGGAGAAGGGGACGACAGAGGATGAGATGGTTGGATGGCATCACTGACTCAGTGGGCATGAGTTTGAGCAAGCTCCAGGAGATGGTGAAGGACAGGGAGGCCTGGCATGCTGCAGTCCAAGGGGTCACAAAGAGTGGGACACAACTTGGCAACTGAACAACAATGATGATGATCATGGACCCAAGTAAAGCAAATCAGTTCTTCCTATTTGCCAATATCGTCCCTCCTTAGTAGCTCTCCAAGTCCTACACAGGAGACCCATGAGCCAAGGTAGGCCACTGTAGGTATCATTGTGGGGAAAATCCTGGGTTGTAGGAAGGCCAAAGCCTTGAGCAAGTCCCTCCCAGTGCTGAGCCTCAGTCTTCCCATCTGTAAAATGACCAGAATGGACCCATGGGTCAGGGCTGTTCTCGTTGAATGTTTCAGGAGTCAGAGGCACCACCATGGTCTGGGTTGGACAAACTGGATCCCCAGACCCAGGATGGATTCCGTGGTCATTATCATAACACCCACTGCATGAAACACTCCACAGAAATAGGTTCTGCAGTTTGAACTTGCTTCTTCAAGGTGGGTGCTACTATCCCCACGTGGCATTTCATAGAGATGAAATTTTCTTGCCAAAGAGCACATGCCTAGGCAGGGCAACTCTGGAAATGAAACCCGAGTCTGTTGAAGGTAATGCTTGATCTCACCACAGTATCTCGGCCCTGTTCAGCCTTGTATCCGCTCTCTGATGACAGAGAGGCATCGTGTAACTTTTCCTCCTCACCTACTGCTCTCTTCATGATCCCTCCTATCTAGCTGCCCAGAAGACTTTCTGGAAGAAGGCAGATGATGAATCTGTCTATTCTTCTTTCTTCCCACCCTTTTTCCCTCCATCATTCTCAGTTTTGCAGACCTGAAATTCCCCACCAAATCAACAGATACACACACCCTAACTGTAGCCCCTGCCTCATTCCTCCCCTTAATCCAAACTGAGTTACTGGAGAATAACGAGAAAAGAACAAGGGCAGGCCAAGCTGGAATTACTTTGGAAATATGGTTTTGATTTTTGAATTTGAAAAGTTCCAATAAGCCTGAATGTCCACCCTCCTCTCCCACTGCCCTCCACTCCCCTCCACTTGCAGTTCTGCCTTGAACTTTACTATACTCGTTTCACACCCAGGATCTCTCTACGTTGTCTTCTCTAAGTTTAGAAGTCTCCCACTCATCCCACCTCTCTCGGCTACCGCATTCATCAGAACAGTTGGGTCCCTTAGGTAACATGAGACGTGCTCTCACAACCTGTGTCCTAGGCTGCAGTGGTCTATTTATTTGTGTGGTTATCGGTTTAATGTCCATATTTGCCCAGTAAGACGTAAGCTCACTGAGAGTGAATTCTGGATCTGTCTGCTCACTGCCGTATCCCCAGTGCTGAGCAGTGCCTGGCACATACTACATATTCACAAATATTTAAAGGATGTATGGAAGGTTGGATGTGTAGATGGATGGATGGATCAGTGGATAGATAGATGGAGGACCAAAGGAGTTTACTCAGGGGAGGGGAATGCCAGGTTTGTTTAAAGAAGCCCCTGGTTGCAAAAGAGGAACTGTTTTAGAAAGAGAAGAAGTCTCTTTTGCCTTCAAACTTCAAAGCTGTCAAAAAGTGAACTTGGCTGTGATCTCTGGAGACTCTGGCTCTTGAGTCAGCCTGCTCTGGGATCTTTGGCTTCACAACTCTGCCACCTAGTGGCCGTGACGTGTATCCCGAAAGGGAAGAGATGTTTCAGCAACACTGTTTACCTAACAAGGGCGTTCAGCTTTAAGAGAGCCCTTCCTGCTGCTGGAACCTCCCCCAACTAGTTTGCACCAGGGATTCTCCTTTTCTCAAAAAGAGTTTTTTTGATGTGGACCATTTTCAAAGTCTTTATTGAATTTGTTACAATATTGCTTCCGTTATTTCTGTTTTGGTTTTTTTTTTTTTTTTTTTTTTTGGCCTCAAGGCATGTAGACTCTTAACTCCCTGATCAGGGATTGAACTCATACCCCCTGCTTTGGAAGGCAAAGTCTTGACCCCTGGTCTACCAGGGAAGTCCCTACACCAGGCATTCTTAATCCTCACAGTTATCACATCTTTCTGGCTTATGAGAAAAGAGAGGGATGAGGCAAGGAGATATGATGGAGGAGTTGGGGGACCATACAGGATTAAGTCAGAGGCCAAGGTCTGAATTCCAACACCACCACTTCTTATCAACCTTGAGCAGGTCACTTAATTTCTCTGAGACTCATTTTGCTCATCTGTAAAATGAGGACTAATAGCATCAGATATAATGGGTATTGTTATGTCCATTTTACAGCTGAAATGACTCAACGAAGGAAGTCACTGCCATGCCTGGAGATGGACAGGTGGAAGGCTCCAGAGCCAGCATTCTGGCCCTGACCTCCCCAACACGTGAACCCTGCTATGCTGGATGAATGAGCACATCGCACAAACAGATGGCCCTTGCATCATTTGAGAGACAACACACACTTCCCTGTCTGCCTGAATGTCAGCCGCAGTCCCAGGACGGATTCCTGAAGCCCCTCATTCTTCCACCTCCAAGGCTAACCGGGTGGTGCTTCTCCTTTAATTGGTATCTGTTTGGCAAAAGGGCTTCCCAGGTGGTGAAGTGGTAAAGAATCCGCCTGCGATGCAGGAGACACGAGAGACTCAGGTTTGATCCCTGGGTCAGGAAGATCCCTTGGAATAAGAAACGACAACCCTCTCCAGTATTCTTGCCTGGAAAATTTCCATGGGGGTCGCAAAGAGTCAGACACGACTGATCTCACACACACACACACACCCAGACATACACACAGCCAAAGGTAAACATATTGCTGAATACTTTGAGATCTCTGAATGAAAGGACCATTTGAAATACTATATTTTTTTAAGAATTCAAGCCTCAATGTTGCTGTTTTCTGCCTTTTTAACTTGCTTGCCGACCGAAGCTAAAGGAAGCAACCCTGTCTTCTGATTTCTCATTTGTGAGACCCAAATATTTCAGATCCAATTTATCTTACCTCCATTTCTACATTCTGCTTTCTGCTGTTTCTTGCATTTGCTCGGTTTGCTTATTTGAAGTCATTCATGTTACATCTTGAATCGTTTTAATCAGTAATGAAATGTGGGGGATGCACTGTTTTCCTGCCCAGGTGCCCTTTGCTGTAAACCCATTAGAATGCAAAGTAGAAACAATAGGCAACTAATATTATGTGCTCTCTACACACGAGTAAACTTCTGCCTCCAGTGGTTCCTGGGTTGTTCACTCACCTGTGCATTCATTTTCTCGTTCATTCATTCATCACAAATTTATTAGGATCTACTACGTACTTGGCTGTGCAAAGGCTGTACTCAGCTGTACTTGTTAGAAAAGACCCTGAGGCTGGGAAAGATAGAAGGCAGGAGGAGAAGCGGGTGACAGAAGAGGAGATGGTTGGATGGCATCACCGACTCAATGGACATGAGTTTGAGCAAGCTCCAGGAGACGGTGAAGGACAGGGAAGCCTGGGGTGCTGCAGTCCGTGCGGTTGCGAAGAGTCCGACACAACTGAGCAACTGAGCAACAGCAATGTCCTCAGCTGTGTACCAGACTCTGGGGCCCTAGAGGTGAGTAAGACTGCAAAGCAGCACAGAACAGCATGAGTTTAGAGTGAGACAAACACAGATTCTTCATCTTGGCTCTGCCACTTTCCAGCTGTGAGACCTTAGCAAGTGAGAGTGCTCAGGGAAGTGAAAGAGGAGAGTGAGAACTTTGGCTTAAAGCTCAACATTCAGAAAACTAAGATCATGGCATCTGGTCCCATCACTTCATGGGAAATAGTGGAAACAGTGTCAGACTTTATTTTTTGGGGCTCCAAAATCACGGCAGATGGTGATTGCAGCCATGAAATTGAAAAACACTTACTCTTGGAAGGAAAGTTATGACCAAGCTAGATAGCATATTGAAAAGCAGAGACATTACTTTGCCAACAAAGGCCCATCTAGTCAAGGCTATGGTTTTTCTAGTGGTCATGTATGGATGTGAGAGTTGGACTGTGAAGAAAGCTGAGCACCGAAGAACTGATGCTTTTGAACTGTGATGTTGGAGAAGACTCTTGAGAGTCCCTTGGACTGCAAGGAGGTCCATCCAGTCCATTCTAAAGGAGGGCAGTCCTGAGTGTTCACTGAAGTGACTGATGTTGAAGCTGAAACTTCAGTACTCTGGCCACCTGCTGCAAAGAACTGACTCATTGGAAAAGACTCTGATGCTGGGAGGGACTGGGGGCAGGAGGAGAAGGGGACGATAGAGGATGAGATGGCTGGATGGCATCACCAACTCAATGGACATGAGTCTGAGTGAACTCCAGGAGTTGGTGATGGACAGGGAGGCCTGGCGTGCTGTGATTCATGGGGTCACAGAGTCGGACATGACTGAGCGACTAAATTGAACTGAACTGAACTGAAACCCCTCAGAGACTCAATTTCCACATTTACAGAATAGAAATTGATGACTGACACGGTTAGATATAATCTGTGCCTGGTGCTGAACAAACAGCAGGTATAATGCATAACTTTAGCTGTGCCATTTCAGCACAGTCTGTGTCTTCAAAAAGGGGTTATCTGTTGTGATCACAGACATGCACTTAAATGCATTTCGACAGGGGCTGTGCAAAGTACTGTGAGGACGTGGACTAAGGGGTAGCTAACTCCACTGCAGGGCTGGGGAAGGATTCAGACAGGAGGCGGGGTCATATGTAAGGTAAGCTTGCCAGGAAGGAAAGGGGAAATAGCTCTGAAAGACGATGGCACAACATGTCCTAAGGCCAAGTCATGAAAAGCACAGCATTTCAGAAACAGAAAGGATATCCATTACTACGGCAGAGTATGTGTATGGGAGGAATGGCAGGAGGTGAGACTGGGTGAGGGGCCGTGTCTATCATAAAGGCTGCATTGTAGACCAAGGGGAGGAATGTACTTGGGGTCTCTTTACCCCATCCCCCAGACTCTAATGGGAATTATTTACTGGTTAAAGGAAAAAGCAAGCCTTGGCATAATTAAGTTGCAGTCGTGTCTGACTCTTTGGAACCCTATGGACAGCCCACCAGGCTCCTCTGTCCATGGGGTTCTCCAGGCAAGAATACTGGAGTGGGTCACCATGCCCTTCTCCAGGAGACCTTCCCAGGGACTGAACCCGCATCTCTTACATCTCCTGCATTGGCAGATGGTTCTTTACTACTAGCACCACCTGGGAAGCCCCAGTTAAGCTGGAAGATTGCTCCAATTCAAATCAAGAAGTATTTATTGGGATTTCCCTGGGGGTCTAGTTGGTAAGACTCCATGCTCTCAATGCAGGGGACTTGGATCTAATCCCTGGTCGGGAAACTAAGATCACGCATGCCATGTGGTATGGCCAAAGAGAAAGAAATAATAGTCATCAAGTTTCCCATCTGAGTCTCAAATAGCCTTTCTCCTAGACATGTCTCCATCGTTGTTCAGTTTCTCAGTTGTGTCTGACTCTTTGCAACCCCATGGACTGCTGCATGTAGACAGGTAAGTGTCTTTAACCCATAGACTGTTTATATATGTTCTAATTATGTAATCTCATAGTTTTATACCTGTCATCCACTTTATCAGATCTTAGCATTATATCATGTTTGCTTCAGTTTTTTTAATCCTTGGGGAATACATTCCAACACTGCCAGCAGATGCCTGAAATCACACACAGCACCAAATACATACATGAATTCCTATGTGAGAGCCTCTTCTATGAATTGGGCACCGTAAGAGATTAACAGCAATAATAATAATAAAATAGAACAATTAGAGCAATAAACGGTAATAAAAGTTACATAAATGTGTAAAAGGGCCTTCCCCCTCTCTCAAAATAGGTTCTGGTACAAACATAATGCCTTTTCCTCTTCACTAACCCATCACCCGCTGTTGAGGATGTGGCAGCACAACTAGCAACTAGCATGATTTTTCTCCTTCTTCACAATTTCACAGTTGGAAGATTCATTCTTACCACATAGCTGAGCTACCTCAGCCTATGATTTTTTTTTTCTTTCCTTATCGAGTCGAGAATGTTCACCTATTCACTTCAAGGAAGTTCTTATGGCTTCTCTTTGGATCTCCCACTTACCAGCAACACTGCTCTTACAGGTTGCATTATTGATTAAAATGAAGGTTACTCGAACATGCCATATGATACCCCACCAAGCCGTCTGATAACCCAGGCAGCTACTGAGTAACGATTGGGTGTGATGCTTTGGACAAAGGACAAAGGGATGAGCTGTTCTCGGCGGGATGGAGGGGGACAGTGTGAGATTCCATTACACTACTGAGAACAGTGTGCAGTTTAAAACTTTTGAACTCCTTATTTCCAGAATTTTCCATTTAGTGTTTTCAGACTGCAGTTGACAACAGGTAGTTGAAACTGCGGAAGGGAAACCACAGGTAAGGGTGGATGGGCTACTGTAGATTTGCTTATGACTTCCAGTGAATCACAGCCTGATCCTAGACTTCCCACCCTCTCCGAGGCCAGTCACTGCTGGACATTTGGTGTGGGTCATTTTGCGGTGTGTATTTATATACTTACTAATGTGTGCATCAATAAACAACATATAATGTTGTTTGATGGGGCTTGCCTGGTGGCGCAGAGGGTAAAGAATCTGCCTACAATGCCAGAGACCCAGATTTGGTCCTTGGGTCGGGAAGATCCCAGGGGTCGAGTGGGTCGAGAATGGCTACCCACTCCAGTATTCTTGCCTAGAGAATTCCATGGACAGAGGAGCCTGGTGGGCTATATAGGCCATGGAGTCCTAAAGAGTCATACATGACTGAGTGATTAACACTTTCACTTTCAGTTTCAATGTTGCTTTGCATATTGAAACTATAAAAATAAATACAAGAAACATGATTCTTCAATTTCAACAACTTTTCAAAATGTCAACACTTTACTGCCTTCTGTTGTCTTAATAAATATTTCTATATGCTTTTTTTTTCCCTCTGCTAATTGAGAGGCTAGAAGTTATATTTCTATTCTTTTAACCTTTACTCTTACATTTTTAAATCACAAAATTAACAGGCGTTCCTAAACGTGTCAATAGTTAATTTATGTTTCTATCTTCCTCCTGGCCAAGGCAAAGCCTTGTTTTATTCAGAGTCCAATCAAGAGACAGGAACCAGACAGTAATTTGGAAAGGGAAAATGCATTGTAAAGAAGCATTAAGTATAATTGGAGATTGGAATAAGGAGAGATTTCTACAAGGAGATAAAGAGAAGTCTAAAGAATATTTGAGCTCTACTCCTGGGGCAGAGCTGTAGCACCCAGGGAAGTAACATGGCTGGGTGTTGTGTTAAGAGGTCCTGTTTTTCAAGCATGGACCCAAACCCCACTGAAGAGGAGGCGTCTGGGCTTGTTGGATGGCTTCCCAGCTGGCTGCAGTGCTAAAGAACCTGCCTCCCGGTTCAGGAGACATACGGAGCCTGGCGGGCCACAGTCCAGAGGGTCGCTAAGAGTCGAACACGACTGAAGCGCCTTAACACGGATGGCAGACGTTCGCGGGGAGCTGCCTCCTGCAGATCCTTGGGAATCCACCAGGGGGTGGTGTTCAGGGAACCCGCGCTCTGGGGCAACGGGGAAGCCGCCACAGGACACCCCCGGGCACACCTGCCAAAAATAGAGCCTCTTATTTTTCTACAAAGCTTAACATCGTGCCATTTTGGCAAGGGAGAAAGATTCCAGCATCACAAGCAGGGCCATAAAGGGTGGACTGGGGAGAGGAGTCTATAGTTTGACAACTGACACAATAACCTACCAGGGTTTTCCTACAGCACGCATGCTCCACCCTTGCACAAACATGTGCACACACACTTTTTTATTTAGCGTTTTAGTCTTACCTTTTAAAAAGCTCATCAGAATACTTTTGATATCAAAGGTTAATTCGATTTACCAAGATATTTTCTCGAAGTTTGTTTAACGTTGTTCCTTCCCCATCTCCTCTCTGTGTTCACTTCTCTTCTAGCTGAAATGCACTCATTGATTACTTTTTTAATACAGGTCTCTGGGTGGTAAATTTATTTCCTATATATCAGAAAGTATCTTTATCTTGCCCTCATTCTTGAATTTTAACTGTTTAATGTAAAATATGTTAGTTTATATTTTAAAACATCAAAGTTTAAGAATATCACTTTTACCTTTTTAAAGTACACCATTGACACTCACTGCTATAAGTTAAATAGATAACCAACAAGGACCTATTGAATAGTACAGGGAATTATACTCAATATTTTGTAATAATCTATAAGAGAAAAGAATCTGAATATATATGTATATATATGCTTGTGTATATAACTGAATCACTTTGCTATACACCGGAAATTAACATAACATTATAAATCAACTATACTTCAATAAGAAAAGTCTGATGATGATAAGTCTGCCAACATAAGAAATTGCTATTAAGTAACTGCTTTTATAAGCATCTGTTATTCTTCCTCTGATGACTCCATAGGCTCTTTTTTAGCCTTGATGTTCTACAGTTCATTACAATGTGGGTGAATATAATTTATTTTTAGTTCTCCTTTTTCAGGGTTCTGAGTGAGCTTTTGATGTAAGAACTCATGTCTCACTTCTTTTCTGGAATGTTCCTAATAAGCATATCTTCAAACAGTGCTTCTCTTCCATTCCCTCCACTCATAAGACAAGTCTTGGGGTCCTGCCCACCCTCATGTCTCTTCACTGCTTGCTTTATTTTTTAAACACCTTGCTGTCTGTGCTGTGATCTGGTTATACACCTCAGCACCCATTTCCAATGTGAAACACATTCATTCTTTCCTGTCTTTTTTTTCCTCCTAAGGTCTATAATTTCTTCTTTCTCATATTCTTCTGTTATTTATATTTCTTAATTTCTTATACTTTTTTTCTAAATAGTCTGTACATTTTTATTTTAAAATCCTTTTTAGACTTTTCACTTCAGTTCAGTTCAGTTCAGTTCAGTCGCTCAGTCGTGTCCGACTCTTTGTGACCCCATGAATCGCAGCACGCCAGGCCTCCCTGTCCATCACCAACTCCCGGAGTTCACTCAGACTCAACGTCCATTGAGTCAGTGATACCATCCAGCCATCTCATCCTCTGTCGTCCCCTTCTCCTTCTGCCCCCAATCCCTCCCAGCATCAGGGTCTTTTCCAATGAGTCAACTCTTCGCATGAGCTGGCCAAAGTACTGGAGTTTCAGCTTTAGCATCATTCCTTCCAAAGAACACCCAGGGCTGATCTCCTTATAGACTTTTAGTAAATGGTAATTTCCAAAGCCAGTTCTCATTCCAATAAGCTATCGATAGCACCAGGACAAAGCTGATGAGGACCCTGATCTTGTCACAGAGCCAGAAAACTGGCCCAGCCTTTGCATCTGCCATTGGCCCATGAACCCTGCTCTTCTGTCTGAAGCTCCTCAGGGGTGAGACAGAGCAGCATGGGAGCAGAGACATCCAACTCTTTTCAAGGGCATGAGGACATACTTCAGGTGGGGACCCTGGCTCTGTCGCCTCCCTTGTGGAACGGCTTTAATCACTCCTCCTCCTAGAACTTGAACTCTGAGTCGTTTCTTCTCGTGTATGGCTCACATCTCTTCAGGATACCTACGTTTGGAATTTCAGTTCGATTTCTGGTCTGTGGAGATGTCCCTCTTCTTTTGAGCCAGCTATGCCATTTGGTCTTATGTTAACCTTTTCCATTGCTGTAGTAATGTAGCATTCTTTAACATGAAGTGCATGAACTCCCCCAAAGACACACAGAGACCTTCAAGAGGTTTATGTACAAATAACTTATGGGCTGGAACACAGATGCTGCAGATGGATTGATAATTTGGGCACTTTCTCTGAAGGACAAAATGGATCTAGAATCTAAAAAATGTTGGTACCCTTTTGACATTATCCAGTCTATAAATACAGCCTTGGGAAATGTCCCAGTGGGTTGAGGCTGCTATAACAAGTTACTGTAGTCTGGAAGACTTCAACACACTTTGATTTCTCACAGTTCTGGAGACTGGGAAGACCAAGATCAAAGTGCTGGCAGATTTGGTGTCTGGCAGGGGCCTGCTTCCTGATTTTCAGATGGTCTTCTTTTTACTGTATCCTTACATAGCAGAGATAAGAAGCAAGCTCTCTCATACTTTTTCTTATAAGGGCACTAATCCCATTCATGAGGGGCGCCACCCTCATGACCTAATTTCCAAAGGCCCTGTTGTAGTTGCTTTGGTTTCATTTTCATTGAGTTGAGAAGGGGTGCAGGGGTGGGGGAGGGTGGGCAAATGCAAACATTCAGTCCATCAGTTCAGTTCAGTCCAGTCACTCAGTTATGTCCGACTCTTTGCGACCCCATGAATCACAGCACGCCAGGCCTCCCTGTCCATCACCAACTCCCGGAGTTCACTCAGACTCACATCCATCGAGTCAGTGATGCCATCCAGCCATCTCATCCTCTGTCATCCCCTTCTCCTCCTGCCCCCAATCCCTCCCAGCATCAGAGTCTTTTCCAATGAGTCAACTCTTCGCATGAGGTGCAGGAACAAATCTCAGGGGGGGACAAAGTCTCAGCTACAAGAATCCTCCTCTAAGTGTTATTTTTAAAGGCGGAGGAAAAGGGAAATAGCTAAGAAACAAATCAACAGTGTTCTAGAACAGAATATTGGACAGTAACTAAAAACATTTTTAAAGCAACTATGAGATGACAAGAGCAAGTGTTTGTTGATGTAATATTAAGTAAAAAAAAAAACCTCAGGAACTACAACTGTGGATATAATATGTAGCCAAAGACATATTTTAAAAAATATACATGTGCGTACATTGAATAAAAAGTCTAAGTACTATTTTCTCTATCTTTTAAGGTATATTCTCTCTTTCTTTGTTATTTTTTGTATCCCCCATGATTTCTACACCTGAACATACTTTTGTAATTAGGAAAACAAAAATCGAGGCATCTGAGAAGTCATAGCAATTCCCACTTTGAGCTCTCACTCAGTCCCAGGGGCTGCTTTTGCTGTTTCCATGAACAAGCACCAAAAAGTGTGTTCTCCTGGGAGCTGGGTCCCCCTCCTTCCCCACATCCACAGCCTGGGCACTTGAGGCCCAGAATGGTCACCCACAGCTGCTGCTCACCGAGTCCAGCCCCTCTCAGATCCCCTCACACTGCTGAGGCCCTGATGAGACCCCCAGCTCCTGCCTGCTTTTGTGACTTGCTATATATTCCGTTTCACTTGACAGGAACATCCCACATACCAGACACTGAGCCCAGAGCTCTGCGGTGCCCTTTTCTCATCCTCAGAACTCCCCCATGAAGTAGGCACTCAGTTGTGCAAATTGGGAAACAGGTTCAGAGCCATGAGACCATTTGTCCAAGGCCAGAAAAAAGAAAAGGGACTGACCCCAGAGCTCTCTAATCCCCAAGGGCCCCTTCCTTCTGCTCTGCTTCATGGCCTTTGACGGGGACGAGCTGAGGCTCCTCTGCTCTGATTAGCAGCACCCCTCATTCACTCCCCCACCCCCCCACAGCACACCATCCCAGCTCCTCCTCTTCCCATCACCCTCGTTTGCTGAGCCTTACTGAGCAGAGCCGATGCCTTGCTCCCAGTGACACCAGCTGAAGCCTGCACGGGTGTCTGAGGAACTGTAACTTTCAAAGGAAGAGAAAAACAAACATGAGACAGGGAGGCTTGACAACGTGAAATGAAAAGCCCAGAAAAAGGCCTCTTGAATCTGACACAATTTGATCAAAAGAGACAAAAAGCTAAGGGGTGAAAACGCTGTGCTGCTCTGACTTTAATATTGTGTTAAGAGCTTCAGCCTTTTTCCTCAGCAACATGGAAACAAAAAGCAGATTTCCCTGTGCTGGAGAAGGTATTGGAGAACCTCAAATTGGGTCAGTGCTACTTGGAAACTCTGGGAACTTTGGAGGCTCTGTAGGTGGGGCCCTGGGGAAAAGCCTTCCCTGGGAGGTGGCTCCCAGATTTCTGTAGACCCAGCAGAGCCTGCCTGGGGTCACCAAGAAGCAGGAGGAGGGGTCTGTACACTCTGCAGTGAAGCAGCAAAAACAAAGTCCCCGTCCGTTTACTGATATTGCGTCACATGGAAGCACGCACAGGAGACACACACAGTTCGCTGGATGAGCTATGCAGAGAAATCCCACAGGCTTCCAGCAGAGGAGAGATTTCACCATACTTGGAGGTGTGACCATTGCTATGTATCCAGCTGGCTCATCCCAGCTCACGAGAGCAGACAGTAGGCATCAAACCCAACTCTGCCTTCAGTGATCCACTGGTAGCCGGCAATCCATCATGGTGGGACTATTTACAATTTTACAAAACTCTTACAATTCACAAAGCTCTTAACAATTGCAGCATTTGCTGCAATAGGCAAATGCTATCAGCCAAGGTTATTTGTCCTCTTAGATATTCCTGAGAGTCCCCAAACCCTCTTTAAGCTAATGATTCCCAAAGACACCCATCCCCAGCAAGGACTTGTCTCTGATGTCCAGACCCATATCACCAGTTGCCTTTTGAATATTTCTTTTCAAATATAATAGTATTTTCTACAGATCAGGTCTTTCTCCCCAGTGCCTATCTTGGTCAATAATACCCCTCAAGTCACATCCTTGAAATCAACCTGGGCCCTTCTTGCTTAATGACTCTGGTCGCCGTGAAGTCCCACTAATTTTGCCTCCTCCATAACCACCCTCAGCCCCATTTCCCTCTAACTACTTTGGTCTTGCCTCTTTGGATCGCCTCCGCTTGTATAACAAACCCTTTCTCTCCCCTTCCACATCATTGCACAAATGGTTTAGACCTAAACAGTTCCTCTCCTACTTTACCCTCCCCACTGCTCATCACAGCCTTTAGAGTGATAGTCAAGCCCTTTGACATTCAGAGTCCTCTGAGATCTGGGCCCTGCCCTCTCTTCCAAAGTACCTCCGGAAACCACTTCTGCCATAGGCAGTGATCCAACACTGGAGATTAGTGTCCCCCCTACCCTCCTCGGTATGCCAAGCCCTCGTGTGCTGGCACAGAAACCATCATGCCTACTGTTCATCTGTTGACGTTCTGTTCACCCTGCAAGACCAGGCTCAGGCATATCTTTTCTGTAAGTCTTCTCTGAAGTATGCCCAACCCTCAAGGAAATTCCATTGGAGTTGCCTTTATTCTCCCCCTGGAAGGCCTGCACAGTCACGTTATTTGTGATGGTCTCTGTGCCTCCAGCTCTGGGGGGCTGGGTCATGTGGTGGTGATCTTGGAGCTCCTGCTGCATAGTCCGGGCTTCAGCACCTACTAGGATCCTGGGGAAACCTTGTGGTGTGAGGAATGAATGAAGGTCCAAGATTACACACCTAGAGAGTACCAGGACTCGATGCCTGGCCCAGGGATCTCTCTGCTGAGTGTCCCAGCTTGTCATGGGGAGAAGGGGGAATACCCATCCTGAGAGCTGGACATGTAGTTTCTGAGCTGCACGGTGAGTCTCACATTAAGAACACAATCTGGGAGAGAGAAGTCAAGACTTCTGCTGATAAACGCAGAGAAAAAGCTAAAAAATGCACAAAGTTTTTATGTAGTAAATGTCCTGTTCCTGGTGCCTTCCCTTTCTTTTTAATCACTGCCTGAAGCTGCTGTTATGTGTATAAGATCCTCAACAAGACGTTTTGCATACATAACCCACACCTCCTGTTAAACAAACAAAAAAAAATGCAAACATTCACTATATGTTTTTTCCCTCCAGTACTTGTAAATTATGCATGTTCTTGAAGATATATAATGTTAAGAATTATGAAGGGAATACACAGAGATAGAAATTGATAGTATAATAGATTTTTTTTTTTTTGCTTACTATAATAGATTATCTCATGCACCCCATTCGCCCCAATTACAAGTGTCCATTGGGCACTGGTCTATAACATCAAAATATGAACAAACCCTACTGCTCAGAATTAGACACAGGTTACATTAACTGTAACTGGCATCACCAACTCAATGGACATGAGTGAGTAAACTCCCAGAGCTGGTGATAGACAGGGAGGCCTGGTGGGCTGCAGTCCATGGGATTGCAAAGAGTTGGACACGACTGAGCGACTGAACTGACTAACTACATTAACTGTCCCCGACAACACCACCAGATTTGAAGGACGTCATGCAGAGCACAGACATGATTTAAACCCTTGCTGTGTGTCCTTGAACAAATTGGCTTCACTTTTCTGAGCCTCAGTTTTTCCATTGGTAAAAATTTTAATAATCATTCCCTAGGTGATCTGAGCTGGTTTTAGAAAAGGCAGAGGAACCAGAGATCAAATTGCCAACATCCGCTGGATCATCAAAAAGCAAGAGAGTTCCAGAAAAACATCTATTTCTGCTTTATTGACTATGCCAAAGCCTTTGACTGTATGGATCACAATAAACTGTGGAAAATTCTGAAAGACATAGGAATACCAGACCACCTCACCTGCTTCTTGAGAAACCTATATGCAGGTCAGGAAGCAACAGTTAGAACTGGACATAGAACAGACTGGTTCCAAATAGGAAAAGGAGTACGTCAAGGCTGTATATTGTCACCCTGCTTATTTAAATTATATGCAGAATACATCATGAGAAACGCTGGGCTGGAAGAAGCACAAGCTGGAATCAAGATTGCCAGGAGAAATATCAATAATCTCAGATATGCAGATGACACCACCCTTATGGCAGAAAGTGAAGAGGAGCTAAAAAGCCTCTTGATGAAAGTGAAGGAGGAGAGTGAAAAAGCTGGCTTAAAGCTCAACATTCAGAAAACGAAGATCATGGCATTTGGTCCCATCACTTCATGGGAAATAGATGGGGAAACAGTGGAAACAGTGTCAGACTTTATTTTGGGGGGCTGCAAAATCACTGCAGATGGTGACTGCAGCCATGAAATTAAAAGACGCTTACTCCTTGGAAGGAAAGTTATGACCAACCTAGACAGCATATTAAAAAGCAGAGACATTACTTTGCCAGCAAAAGTCCGTGTCTAGTCAAGGCTATGGTTTTTCCAGTAGTCATGTATGGATGTGAGATTTGGACTGTGAAGAAAGCTGAGTGCTGAAAAACTGATGCTTTTGAACCATGATGTTGGAGAAGACCCTTGAGAGTCCCTTGGACTGCAAGGAGATCCAACTAGTCCATCCTAAAGGAGATCAGTCCTGGGTGTTCACTGGAAGGACTGATGCTGAAGCTGAAATTCCATTACTTTGGCCACCTCATGTGAAGAGTTGACTCATTGGAAAAGACTCTGATGCTGGGAGGGATTGGGGGCAGGAGGAGAAGGGGACGACAGAGGATGAGATGGCTGGATGGCATCACCGACTCAATCGACATGAGTTTGGGTGAACTCCGGAAACTGGTGATGGACAGGGAGGCCTGGCGTGCTGCGATTCATGGGGTCGCAAAGAGTCAGACACGACTGAGCAACTGAACTGACTGACTGAGGTGATCTGAAAGGATAAATTGGATACTTACCACAGTGGATACTTATACCACAGTATAAACAATCACTCACACAGAGAAGGTACAAGCAATGGTATCTGGAATATTATATAGCCAATTAGAGTTATTCATGTATTTATGAAACATTCATAACAAGGCAGGGTCTAGGGGGCTGCTGAAGGGACGTTCACCAAACACATGCAGATTATAAACTGGCAGATAACCCAAGGGACAGCAGGGCTGTGTGCTGAAGAGGAGTGAAGGTCCTCAAAACAATGTTTCAAGTGGGAGAATTATTTATTCAAAATGTTCCGTTTTGCCATTATATAGTTATGGTTGACTGTTTAAGGAGGCCAAAGAGAGAGAGAGATTATAGAAGGGAACAGAAATCTAAGGTGCCCTGAGAATGCGCAGGGTGAAGACATTCCGTCGCTCCACACATTTGTGTTGTGAGTGTGCGTACGTCACAGGTGGCCCTGTGGGCTGGGGGATCGGGGGAACCAGGACAGACAAACCCTCGGGACTGACATCCACAGGCAGCTTCTCGGGGTCCCTGAGAGCAGCCAGCGAAGCCAAGCAGGTGACGCGGCAGAGGGTGCAGCAAGGCTGGCTGAGACTAGCTGGTCCGGGGAAGTGCCATCCAGGCTAGATCTGAAGGATGCCAAGGAGCCAGCCGTGGGAAACCCGGAGTGAGGGCAGAGAGACTCCCAGGTGGAGGAGCCGCCAGCAAGAAGGAGCGGGACACGCAGAGCCGTCCTCCGCGGACCCGGCCAGCCAGGCGTCACTCCACGCCAGCTCCTCACACATCTCCGAATGCCCTTGACCTCTTCTGCCGACAAGAGCATGGGAAGCCAGCATCACGGCTGGGACCTCGTAGAGCCAAGACCTTGCAGAGTGCCAGGCCCATGGCGGGGCTCCTTGCCAGGTGGCTACAGCTAAGGAAAACCTGAATGAACCAAGCAACCCATCGCCAGGGACTAAGCTGGACAGCTGGACGCCTGGACAGCAAAGATTTGGACTGTTCCTGCCCCTCGCTCTGCA
This sequence comes from Oryx dammah, assembly GCF_014754425.2. Taxonomy (NCBI): domain Eukaryota; kingdom Metazoa; phylum Chordata; class Mammalia; order Artiodactyla; family Bovidae; genus Oryx; species Oryx dammah. The sequence continues at coordinate 2,787,075 of NW_024080603.1, read as the reverse complement.
TAGACCTCAGCTCATGGGTCATCTCAGGACAGAGGTTGCCCCTCACTCCCTGCTGGCCCAGCCCCATTGGCTGTTCTTCACAGCACCTTCCCCACCTCATGTTTTATGTGTCTACTTGTGCCTCTGTGGACTCCCCGCCTGGACGGAGAGCTCCATGGTGCAGGGATGACTCTTTCTTTCCCCACTGCTTCCCTGCCTCCTGGGACCATGCCTGGTCCATTGCAGATGCTCCCTAGATAACGTTTCCAGTCTGTTAACGGCCTCCGGTGTCTTCCATGCCTTTCTACATTTGCCAAAAAGACAAAATAGCCAAAAAAACTTTCTTTTGAAGTAAAAAACAAAATGTGCATCAAACGAGTTACTTTTTTAAGGAAAGGGAAAGAGTGCCACCTTCTGTACCGGCCATTTTCCTTGTAAAGTCTCACGTGCCCTCAGAGTGCCTCTGGGAGGTGACATTTTCATCAGCATGAGTGTGACAAGACTTCAGGGACCAGGTGATGTGCTTTTACGGATCTCTGCACTTTGTTACCTCTCACCTTGAGGGCTGTGCACACAGCAAGCCGACAGCTTCCCGGGAGTCATTCCGTGCTTCAGATGGTGCCAGTCATTGTGAGATCAGAGAACAAAAGCACGTGTTTCTGTCTCCTAAGTTCAAAAGCCAGTGATTATATAAAGCAGAACAATTGCGATGCGCCCTTGGAAATAAAATTTTCCAGTTCTCCCTACAGAAGCCACTGCATGGGCTGAAGGGAAGAGGGGATTCATCAGGACGGCAACTGGGGGGGTGGGCTGCAGGGATGGGACACCCCCTCCACCACTGGGCCAAGGTCAGGGGGCCCCGTGGAGGCCTGATCGGGGTTGCACAGGGGCCAGTGTCTGTCTGAAGGAAGACCGACCATTGGTGTCTTCTCAGGCACTTCTGGGAGGGTCCTTCTCTAAGACTCCTAGGACAAAGGTGAGTCCCAAACAGTGGGTGGGAGTGAAACCCAGCCAGACCCTGTGGGGCTCCTGGGCACAAAAGCCTTCCTGTGTCCTGCAGTTCTTATTTATAGGAAATAAACTTCAGACATTCCCTGAGTTCCAAAGGGCAGATTCAGACAGTTGTTCCTCAGGGAAGGGTGGGGATGCAGAGACAAGGAATGAGCAGGCCAGAATGAAGCCTTGGGGAAGGGTCCTGGTTTTCCCTCAAGGGATACCCAATGGACAATATCTTCAAGCTCTTCTGCAGAACTAAAACTCCCAACAAATGGAAGATGTTAATTACTTGACAAAGCATTCCAGAGAGAAGGTCACAGTTTAACAGCCTTGAAAACCACAGAAGCTCATCAAGAGACCCCATGAGGCCAAATTAAAGAAACCACAGGCACACACCCTGATCCTTATCAGCAACTCACCCCTGAACCATTGTTATAAAACTCCTCACCCAAGCCCCCAGGGTTGAGACACACTGCTTTTGAGGGCACAACCCTGCTCTGTCCTCCTTTGCCTGGCACCCAAAGGTGCCAAGTTTCTACTTCACCCAAAACTCTGCTTCCAAAATTTGATCCAGCACCAGTGCCCAGGAGGCCAAGCTTTTGGCATCAGAGGGAGAAAGGACAAAAACTCAGAGTCAAAGAGAGAGGCAGAGAATAAGTTCAAGGCCAAGGCCTCTCAGGGGTGGAATATTCCCCCTATGCTTATTTTGCAGATCAGGAAAATGATACTCAGGAAAGCTAATGGCCTGTACAAATAGATGTGATGGGAAAACAGTTTGACTTCACATATCGTTGACTCCAAAGTTCCTGAGCTTTCCACCTCACCCAGCTACCTGCACCAAGAGGTAACACTGATCAAAATCCATTTCCTGCTAGTCACAAACCGTCCTTGTGTTCATTAACGACGCTTCAAGTGAGCCGAGAACCAAGGTTTCTCAGAGGGATGTGCTGGTGGTTCCACATTTGGCCACCAGAGGGCACCAGCAACACACAGATCTGCTTGCCTCATCCTTCCAGGCGGGGCTACCCCAAGCCAGACATCATTGTGAGCTGTGCCCTTGTCCTCTCCCTTTTCTTCTTTTTCTAAAATCTTTTTTATTGCATTATTTTTTTTATTGTCCTCTCAATTTGGTAGATGAATATTCTATTTTTTTTAATTAATTAATCTTTTTTTTTTTTTTGGAGTATAGTTGCTTTACAACATTTTCTTAGTTTCTGCTGTTCTGCAAAATGAATCAGCTATTCTGCTAAGTCGCTTCAGTCGTGTTTGACTCTGTGCGACCCCATGGACTGTAGCCCGCCAGGCTCCTCTGTCCGTGGGATTCTCCAGGCAAGAATGCTGGAGTGGTTAGTTATGCCCTCCTCCAGGGGATCTTCCCTATCCAGGGATCAAACCAGCATCTCTTACATCTCCTACACTGGCAGGCAGATTCTTTACCACCGAGCCACCTGGGAATTAGCTACACATATACATAATCCCCTCTTTTTTTAAATTTCCTTCCCATTTATGTCACCACAGAGTACTGAGTAGAGTTCCCTACGCTATATGGTCAATTCTCATTAGTTTATCTATTTTATAGATAGAATGCACATGTCAATTCCAATCCACCCCATGCCCTCTTAGCCTCTTGGTATCCATAAGTTTGTGTCTCTACATCTGTGTCTCTATTTCTACTTTGCATATAAGTTCATCTATACCATTTTTCTAGATTCCACATACATGTGTTTATAAATATTTGTTTTTCTGACTTACTTCAGTCTCTGTGACAATCTCTAGGTCTATCTATCTCTCTGCAAATGGTAGTTTCATTTCTTTTTATGGCTGAGTAATAGTCCATTGTATAAATGTTGTTGTTTAGTCACCAAGCCCCGTCCCACTCTTGGCAACCCCATCGACTGCAGCATGCCAGGCATCCCTGTCCCTCACCATCTTCCAGATTTTGCCCAAGAACATGTCCAATGAATTGGTGATGCCATCAACTATCTCATCCTCTGTTGCCCTCTTCTCCTTCTGCCTTCAATCTTTCCCAGCATCAGGGTCTTTTCCAAAGAGTTGGCTGTTCACATCAGGTGTCCAACCACCTGGGCTTATATACCCAGGCTTCCCAGGTGGCTCAGCAGTAAAGAATTACCTTCAGGAGGTGCAGTTTCGATCCTTGCATCAGGAAGATCCCCTGGGGGAGGGCATGGCAACCCACTCCAATATTCTTGCCAGGGAAAATCCCACAGACAGAGGAGCCTGGCGGGCTACAGCCCATAGGGTCACAAAAAGTCAGACATGACTGAAGCAACTGAACATTCCAGATATATACCCAGGAGTAGGATTGCAGGGTCATATGGTAGTTCTATTTTTAATTTTTTAGGGAACCTCCATACTGTGTTCCATAGTGTCTGTATCAATTTACATTCTCACCAACAGTGAAAGAGGGTTCCTTTTCACCACAGCCTCTCCAGCATTTATTTTTTGTATACCTTTTGATGATGGCCATTCTGACTGGTGTGAGGTGATACCTCATTGTAGTTTTGATTTTCATTTCTCTAATAATTAGCGATGTTGAATATCTTTTCATGTGTTTATTACCCATCCGTATGTCTTCTTTGGAGAAATGTCCATTTAGGTCTTCTGCCCATTTTTTGATTGGTTGTTTGTTTTTATATTGAGCTGCATGAATTGTTTGTATATTTTGAAGATTAATCCTTTGTCTGTTGTTTCATGCGTAATTATTTTCTCCCATTTTGAGAGTTTTTGTGTGTGTGTGTGTCTTGATTATGCTTTCCTTTGCTGTGCAAAAGTTTTTAAGCTTAATTAGGTCTCATTTCAGAGAAGGCACTGGCAACCCACTCCAGTACTCTTGCCTGGAAAATCCCATGGACAGAGGAGCCTGGTAGGTTGCAGTCCATAGGGTCACGCAGAGTCAGACATGACTGAGCGACTTCACTTTCACTTTTCACTTTCATGCATTGGAGAAGGAAATGGCAACCCACTCCAGTGTTCTTGCCTGGAGAATCCCAGGGACGGGGGAGCCTAGTGGGCTGCCATCTCTGGGGTCGCACAGAGTCAGACACGACTGAAGCGACTTCGCAGCAGCAGCAGCAGGGCTCATTTGTTTACTTTTGCTTTTATTTTAACTACTCTAGGAGATGGGTCAAAAAAGATCCTGCTGTGATTTATGTCATAGAGTGTTTCTCTAACAGTTTCATGATGTCTGCCCTTACATTCAGGTCTTTAATTAATCCATTTTGAGTTTATTTTTGTGTATGGTGTTCAGGAGTGTTCTAATTTTATTCTTTTACATGTAGTTGTCTAACTTCCAGCATCACTTATTGAAGAGGCTCTTTTCTCTATTTTATATTCTTGCCTCCTTTGTTATAGATTAATCATATGCATGGGTTTATCTCTTTCCTCTATTTTATATTCCTGCCTCCTTTATTATAGATTAGATGATCATATGCATGGGTTTATCTCTGGGCTTCCTATCCTGTTCCATTGACCCATATTTCTGTCTTTCTACCAGCACCATACTATCTTGATTAGTATAGCTTTGTAGTATAGTCTGAAGTCAAGGAGCCTGATTCCTCCAGCTCCATTTTTCTTTCTCAATATTGCTTTAACTATTCATGGTTTTTTGTGTTTACATACAAATTGTGAGTTTTTTTGTTCCAATTCTGTGGGGGGAAAAATTCTGTGGTGGGAGGGGGGCGAATTTGAAAGGGATTGCCTTGAATCTGTAGATTGCTTTGAGGAGCACAGTCATTTTCACAATATTGATTCTTCCAATTCAAGAACATGGTATATCTCTCCATTGCTTTGTGTTGTCTTTGATTTCTTTCACCAGGATCTTATTTGTTTGATTTCTTTCACCAGGATCTTATTTGTTTTTTCTGAGTACAGGTCTTTTGCCTCTTTAGGGAGATTTATTCCAAAGTAATTTATTATTTTTGTTGTAATGATAAATAAGATTATTTCCTTAATTTCTCTTTCTGATCTTTCATGGTTAGTGAATAGGAATACACAAGATTTCTGTGCATTACTTTTGTATTCTTCACCTTTACCAAATTCACTGATGAGCTCTAGTAGTTTTCTGGTGGCATCTTTAGAATTTTCTATGCATAGTATCATGTTGTCCGCAAACAGTGACAGTTTTACTTCTTTTCTAATTTGAATACCTTTTATTTCTTTTTCTTCGATTACCATATCTAGAACCTCTAAAGCTATGTTGAATAATAGGGGCGAGAGTGGACATCATTCTCTTGTTCCTGATCTTAGAGAAAATGCTTTCAGTTTTTCATCACTGACAAAGGTATTTGCTGTGGGTTTGTTGTATATGGCCTTTTTTAATGTTTAGTTTCCCTAGGCCCACTTTTTGGAGAGTTTTGGGTTTTTTTAATCATAAATGGATGTTGAATTTTGTCAAAAGCTTTTTCAGCATCTATTGAGATGATCATATGGTTTTTATTCTTCAGTTTCTTAGTATGGAGTATCACAATGATTGATTTGCATATATTAAAGAAGCCTTGCATCCCTGGGATAAATCACACTTGATCATGATATATGATCCTTTTAATGTGTTGTTCAAATCTGTTTGCTTTTGTTTTGCTGAGGACTTTTGCATCTATGTTCATCAGTGATATTGGTTTGTAATTTTTGTATGCGTGGATATTTTTGTCTGGTTTTGTATGAGGGTGATGGTGGCCTCATAGAATGGGTTTTGGTATATTCTTCCCTCAGTAATTTTTTGAAAGAGTTTGGGAAGGATAAATGTTAACTCTTCTCTAAATATCTGATAGAATTCACCTGTGAAACCATATAGCCCTGGACTTTGTTTGGCAGAAGATTTTTAACCACAGTTTCAATTTCATTACTTGCAATTTGTCTTTCAAATTTTCTAGTTCTTCCTGATTCAGTCTTAGAAGGCTATACCTTTCTAATAATTTGTCCACTTTGTCAAGGTTGCTCATTTCATTGGCAATGAAAAAGTAAAACTATAAATATATTAAAAATTCTTTAAACAAAAGAAAAATAATATAAAAGCAACAGAATAAAGTGAAACAAAAAAAAAAAGTAGTACTAACAATATTTTCCTGGGGCCTCAGCTATCTGTCCTTGCTCCAACAGTGAGCCACAGCCTCCCTCACCTCCTCACGAGATGCTCCCTGACATCCAGGTAGGTCTCTGGACGCACTGTGGGCACATCAGACTCTGACTTGGCGCCCCCCCCCCCCCCCCTGCATATGTGTGCTGTGCTGAACTGTACTTAGTCGCTCAGTCATGTCTGACTCTTTGCGACCCCATAGACTGTAGCCTGCCAGGCTCCTCTGTCCATGGGGATTCCCCAGGAAAGAATACTGGAGTGGGTTGCCATGCCCTCCTCCAGGGGATCTTGCCAACCCAGGGATTAAACCCAGGTCTCTCGCATTGCAGGCAGATTCTTTACCATCTCAGCCACCAGGGAAGCCCAAGAATACTGGAGTGGGTAGCCCATCCTTTCTCTGGGGTATCTGCCTGACCCAGGAATCAAACTGCAACCTCCTGCATTGCCAGCAGATTCTTCACCAGCTGAGCTACCAGGGAAGCCCACTCCCATGTATACTTGCCCCCAAAGTCCACAACTGCTAAAGCTTGACTGGTCTCAGTTGTGGAGACACTCCGTGTCTGTTCAGACATTCCACAGATGCAGGGTTTACCAGGTCCATCGCAGGGACTTGATCTGCAGCTCGCCGAATGCACAGAGAGCTCTCTTCCTCTTCCTCATTGCACAGCCCCTGGGGCTCAGCTTTGGCTTTCATCCCCTCTGCATGCGGCCACCAACTCTGCTTGTGGGCCACCCCAGGGGTCTGTTCTCTGCCCAGGAGAGAGGGGATGAAACAGTGGCTGATTGGGGAATCCCAAGTCACTCAGACCGGGGAGGGATAAGGTGGCTACAACTGGGACTAGAATGCAATGCTTGTGGCAGCAGAGACCAGCAGGAACAGACTGGGATGCACCTGTCGCTGTCCTACAGAAGCTGGCCCTGGACTGCGGCACTCACAGCAGTGGTGGGCCACGCAGGCTCCCAAGAAGCCGTGGGCAGTGGCCTGCGTTCACTTGCAGGACCCTCAGTGGCAGTGGCAGCAGCGGTAGCAGTCGGGGTCTGCCTCTGGTGTCCGAGATGGCAGCTGCAACTCGTGCCACCCCCTTGAGCTCCTGTAGGTGGTGCCCAGCCACCTGTGAGTGCACTGAGAAAGAGTCCCTCCTTTCATTATCCTCGTGTCTAATTCACAGCCCACTCCACAGTGGGTGTGAGTGTAAGTAGGCCTTGTTGGGGAGCAGAGTGCCTGCAGCTGGTGGGAGTTTGGAGTCTCCACTGACAAGCTACAAGTGTTGTCAGCCAGTCGCTAAGTCGTGTCCGATGCCTTACGACCCCATGGACCGCAGCACACCAGGCTCCTCTGTCCTTCACTCTCTCTCTTAGAGTTTTCTCAGATGTGTGTCCACTGAGTCAGTAATGCTAGCTAACAATGGCATCCTCATCCCTCCTCCTCCTGCCTTCACTCTTTCCCAGCATCAGGGTCTTTTCCAATAAGTTGGCTCTTTGCACCAGGTGACCACTGAAATTTCTCCAAATCTGGCCAAGGACCATCTCTCCCAATACCAGGAGTTCTTTGACAGGCAGATTGACCCCCAACATCATGGAATTAAAAGTGGTGTGGGTCCCAGGAATCTGCATTTATACAAAGTGCAGAAGATTCTGAAGCCAAATAAACTTTGAGAACCCCTGCATTTCAGCACAGAAAGCACGACTGCCCAGGTCAGCCTCACCCAGTTGCAGTGAGGCCCCTGCGGGGAGAAACCACTTACCCAAAGCCACACGCTCGCCGGCAGCGGGGCCAGGACGCATCCCCGGTGCTGCCTGCTGCATGCTGTTGGTGGGGCCCCCTGGGCTTCTGGCGAGGTCTAGTTCCTCTGGGGTCCTCCCTGTAGGTAGCACCCCTGAAAGAATGAGGTATTTGGGCCTCACAGAGTCTTAATCATAGGACCCCAAGAATCTTCTATTGGGGGGGGGTGGATTTTCCTGTACCTTTCCCAGCCAGACTTCCAAAGTCCCTGAAATAGAGTTTAAAAATCAAATTAGGTTCCTGTTGGAAGCAGAAAGGGAGGCAAGTCCACAGCTGTTTAATGATGCCGTTCTACTTAGAAAATATCCCAACTCCTTAATGTCCAGGGCTGTCCTTTCTAGAACGTTCCAACCAAGCCAGATCCATTCCTGCAGTGATAAGAGAGCGGAGGCATGGGCCACTCCACCCCCAAGAAAACCATGGTAGGTGTACTCTGACAGAGAGAAGGTAAGGAAAGGTGGTGACTTGGTGGTGAAATGAGTGAGGGGAGGGAGAAGGCGGGAAGAGATGGAGACCCTCTAGTCTCGTCTGAACAGCGCCGCGAAGTGGGCACCACTGGAGTCAGACCTCTGTCGGGGTGTGACTTCTGGAGCTGCGTCTCCGAGCCCTGAGGCGCAGAAGATGAGGCGAGGTAAGGTCACTGCAGTGACGGTTATTGAAACAGAGCCGGTCTCGACAGAGCACACTGGCGTTCATCATCACCAAGAAAACACATTCCGTCACATCTGCCTACCGCTGCCTTGCTCCTGGGATCTCAGCCGATGCCCGGGGCAGACGTACAGTTTGAGGGTAGTCTTTCGTACTTCAGATTGGTGCCTGCACTTGGCTGGGTTGCTTTGTGTTTAGCAGTGGGCTGCTTCAAGGAAACCGGAGATGTTGAAGGAACTAGAACATTTGGAGAGTTTCTTTGAGAATTCTTCAAATATCCAAGAGCAGTCAGACAGAGGAGGATCAGATTGGGTTTAGATGAAGTAGTCTAATGGGTGTAAGTTAAAGAGAAGGACGTTTAAACTCCATAAAATTAGTTCAACCAAATTCACAGGCCATCTCTAACACCTCTTAACCAGGGGCTGGACCCATCTATGATGATTTCAAGAAGAGTGTAGAGGGTTTGTTGATGAATTTTTTAAAAAATTTTATATATTTATTTTACCAGAATTGAAGAAAAATGTAATTGCACTTTCAGTTCTTTATGGTAGTAATACAAAATTGTATTTTTTGGTGAAGTTATAATCTATATTTTTTAAGTTAACTGATGTAAAGAAACATTAAATAAATAATATTAAAGCTAGTACCCAGAAAGTGCAAACACTGCATACAGTAAGAGACTGGCTGTCTGGGAAACGCTGAGCTCTTGGTGTTGATTTGTGGGCACAGATAGCTGCTATAACAAAGAAGCCTTTTGTCTCAGTGGCTGGGGCATTCTGTCACAAGAGGAACCCCCAGTAGACTACATATCTTGCTATTCACACACAAGGTATAGCCTTCTCCCCTCAAATCGGGCTGACTCTGGGACTCGCCCTCATTCAGAGTGTGCCACAGAAGCGACGCTGGGTCCATTTCAAGCCTCACCCTTAGGAAGTTCTGGCCGGTTCCAGTTTTCCACTCTTCGGAGCCCTAAGCTCCAGAGAAATAAAGCTATGCTGTTAGAGTGACCAATGAAAAACCACAGGAGAGGCCACGAGGAAAGAGAGAGGTCTTGGTGCTACAGGGAGAAAGAAAGCAGCCCTCATCTTAGTGTCCTGAATGAATCCAGCCTTGTCATCCCACCAGTTGAACATGCCAGTTGCAAGTGTAAGCAGCCCCAAGACCCAAGACCAGCCCATATGCAGAGCTGTGTGCAATTAAACATAGCTGGGGTCTCCCTGGAGGCTCAGCTGGTAAAGAGTCTGCCTGCAATGCAGGAGCTAGCTGCTGCTAAGTCGTTCAGTCGTGTCCAACTCTGTGTGACCCCATAGACGGCAGCCCACCAGGCTCTGCCATCCCACAATGCAGGAGACCCCAGTTCAGTTCCTGGGTGGGGAAGATCCCCTGGAGAAGGGATAGGCTACCTACTCTGGTATTCTTGCCTGGAGAATCCCCATGGACAGAGGAGCCTGGCAGGCTACAGTCTATGGGGTCGCAAAGAGTCAGACATGACTGAGTGACTGAGCACAGCACAGCACAAACACAGCTGTTGTTTTAAACCACTAGGTTTTGAGATGGCTTGTTATGCAATAAAAGATAATAATCAAAAGGTTGTTTTGAGGTGATGCAGGCTTCTTTCTCACTCACAATATTTTCACTGTGGGCTGAGAGCTGGGTGATGCTCTGCTCCATGCCACAATTCAGGGATTCAGTATCCTTCAATAGGGTGGCTCAACCATCTTCCAGGGTCTTGGCATGCTCATTCAGATCCTCTACAGCTGGCCACAGAGAAGGATTGTTCAGGATGCTTGGCTAGCGAAGGAGGGTGTGGTGAGGCCTGAAAATGGCAACAATTAAATAGGACAAGAACTCAGGCATATGGCCCCACCTGACTTAAAGGGGACTGGAAAATATGGCTGAACCATGTGACCAGTATAGAGAGGAAAAGTAGAGATTTGGAGAGCCTTGGGAATACCAGACCACCTGACCTGCCTCTTGAGAAATCTGTATGCAGGCCAGGAAGCAACGGTTAGAACTGGACATAGCACAACAGACTGGTTCCAAATACGAAAAGGAGTACGTCAAGGCTGTATATTGTCACCCTGCTTATTTAACTTATATGCAGAGTACATCATGAGAAACGCTGGACTGGAAGAAACACAAGCTGGAATCAAGATTGCCGGGAGAAATATCAATAACCTCATATATGCAGATGATACCACCCTTATGGCAGAAAGTGAAGAGGAACTAAAAAGCCTCTTGATGACAGTGAAAGAGGAGAGCGAAAAAGCTGGCTTAAAGCTCAACATTCAGGAAACAAAGATTATGGCATCCAGTCCCATCACTTCATGGGAAATAGACGGGGAAACAGTGGAAACAGTGTCAGACTTTATTATTTTGGGCTCCAAAATCACTGCAGATGGTGACTGAAGCCATGAAATTAAAAGACGCTTACTCCTTGGAAGAAAAGTTATGACCAACCTAGATAGCATATTCAAAAGCAGAGACATTACTTTGCCGACTAACGTCCATCTAGTTAAGGCTATGGTTTTTCCTGTGGTCATGTATGGATGTGAGAGTTGGACTGTGAAGAAGGCTGAGCGCCGAAGAATTGATGCTTTTGAAATGTGGTGTTGGAGACGACTCTTGAGAGTCCCTTGGACTGCAAGGAGATCCAACCAGTCCATTCTGAAGGAGATCAACCCTGGGATTTCTTTGGAAGGAATGATGCTGAAGCTGAAACTCCAGTATTTTGGCCACCTCCTGTGAAGTGTTGACTCATTGGAAAAGACTGTGATGCTGGGAGGGATTGGGGGCAGGAGGAGAAGGGGACAACCGAGGATGAGATGGCTGGATGGCATCACGGACTCGATGGACATGAGTCTGAGTGAACTCCGGGAGTTGGTGATGGACAGGGAGGCCTGGTGTGCTGCGATTCATGGGGTTGCAAAGAGTCGGACACGACTGAGCGACTGAACTGAACTGAACCGAACCATCTCTTCACATATGTTATTAAAACATATGCATACATACACCACACTATTGACATAGTGAGGCGAGTCTTGGGCTACAATATGAATAAGTGATTTGGGACCCTAAAAAAAAAGCAGTGAGCTTTACCTGGAGTCAGCTGGCCAGTCATCAAATTCATGGAATGGCTGGTAGCATCTGACCTGGGTTTTGAAGGATGACTAAGAGTATTCCAGCCAGAAGGGGAAGGTGAATCTAGGCAGAGGGTAGATGGCCATGAAAGGATGCACTGGATGCAGGAAGCAATGAAGGAAACAGCCACAAAATAAATAAGACTGTGCTTGGAGGACCTGATTTGAGGCTTCAGAGTTGGGGTACTTTAGAGGATCCTGGGGTCCTGTAATGAACCTTTAGTTTGAACCCATTGTGATCTAGGTTCAGTTATTTGTTAACCAAATAGTTAAGAGTCCTGGTAAATAATGTTTTCTAACGTAAAATTCTAGGATTATTTGTTTCTAAACAAATAACATCCATCACATCATCCAAGGCCATCACCCAAGAGTGAAGTGGGAGACAGCTAGATAATAAACACAAAGTATCCACAGCCAGATCTTTACCACTGGTCCCCACTGTCAGAGCCCTTGATTAACTACTCTGTTACCTATTCCTCAGAGTCAAAGTGTTTCCATCTCTGAACCTCTGGCTCGCCTTCTGTCAATGGGCATTGTAGAAGACATATCATGGGGGCATCCCTTTAGCTCCAGCTGGAACAATGCCATCCCAAAGGACTCACTTCTGGCCACAGATGATTGGTTGAGATGTAGCCACCTGACCCTTGATAAGTCTATCATATTCTTTGCTATTAGAACTAGAACCAGAGACACAAAATCTCCAGGTGGGGGTGCAATGGGGGTGGGGGTGGGAGTTGGGAGGTGTGGGGTGGGAGTTGGGGGGTACAGGGGTGGGGTGGGGGGTGTTGATAAGCCTGGGGGTGGGCAGGGGAGGGGGGTGTTGATAAGCCTGCAGTTGACAGCCTGGGACTTAGGATACATTTTCAGCAAGGTGCAAGCTGGAAAGTTGATAATTGGAAACTCATCTTCAGAGAAAGACTGGAGAAGAAACAGATTATCAGAGAAATCATACAGCCCAAGAATTGAAAGGAAGAAGTGGTCCAATGCATTTCTACTTCTCATGACACCCAACTCAATGTCCTGCTTTTGTTTTTCATGATACTCCCTTGTAACCTACTGAGAAGCCACCTTTTCTTAGATAAGTTGAATAGGTTACTGTTCTTTGCAAAATAAATTAGTCCTGGCCTCAAGGAGATCCAACCAGTCCATCCTAAAGGAGATCAGTCCTGGGTGTTCATTGGAAGGACTGATGTTGAAGCTGAAACTCCAATACTTTGGCCACCTGATACAAAGAGCTGACTCATCTGAAAAGACCCTGATGCTGGGAAGGATTGAGGCAGGAGGAGAAGGGGAAGACAGAGGATGCGATGGTTGGATGGCATCACCGACTCGATGGACATGAGTTTGGGTGGACTCTGGGAGTTGGTGGTGGATGGGGAGGCCTGGCGTGCTGCGATTCATGGGGTGCAAAGAGTCAGACACAACTGAGTGACTGAACTGAACTGAAGTGAGGAAAAAACAATTTACTGGGGCTATTGCAAGAGTAGTATTGTCATAATATAAAAGTATGAGTACACTGGGTATAAAAATATCTTATGGGACCATTGTGTAGATTACATGGGATTATCCATGAAATGCACAGTTCCTGGCACATATCAGACACTTCCCCCACCAAATACCATTCTATTATTATGACCACTCTGGTTCTTCCCACAGCCTCTCTTACACACACATTCCTGAGCATGTGACCTTATTGAAGGTTTAATAGCGAGTGGGAGAAGGGCATTTACCTCAGCTCACACACCACTGCCAACTTAAAATCCCAATACACATTCTCTTCTCCAAAGACCCTTCCCAGCCATGGCCCACCAAGTATTTTTCTCTTTGTGTTCTCCCAAGAAGGCCCCAGATACATGACTTCTTCTCTCCCTCCAGGATTACCAGCTGCACCCCAAACTTGCACACCCAGCTCCATCCAGGTACTCAGCAGAGCAAAGGCCCTCCACCACAGCAGTGAATTATATGGCACAGCTTGCCCCCCATTATGCTAACCTTGACCACTGAGACTAAGCAGGTCCTGTGCTGGCTCCAGGGTCTGCCCATAGGATGAAGCCAGATCCAGCTCTGCCAAGAGACCAACAGGACAGAACATCAGCTCCCATCAAGAACGAAGGTCTAATTCCATCTCTTCATAACAGATGCTACGTGACACTGATGGGTCAGCCCTCCCTTGGTCTCCCCCCACACTGCCCTCTCTCTCACCTCCCTTGCCTGTTTTAAGGATTAATGATGTCACATCAGGCAACTGCCAAGTTGTCAGTGAAGGAGGTGGAGCCTTAATGGAGTATTAGGTCTAATCAACAAGAACTGACAAAAGGGGAAGGAAGCCTGAGGCCTGTCCTATAAGGAATATGCTCTGTCTCCAAAGATGGAGAGAAGTCTGGCAGTAGAGGGGGTGGTGAAGCTGAGAGAAATCCTTCCAGTGAACCAGATGTGCCTTGACATGTCTTATGTCTCATTCTCCACAAAGCTCCAAGACAAATTAAATGTGCCTGATGAACAGGAAGTGGGCATGCCTGTGAGTTTTGAAATGAGAAGGAGCTGCCAGCCCACATCACAATTAAGCTAAAATAGAACCTCAGTGACTTTTGGTTAAACATACTGGTTAACTTAATTTCATGCCCATAGACTACAATTTGACCATGCAGCCCACCAAACAATTATTTTATCAGCCCCAGGAACCATGATGCACATAAGTTTTCAGCTTGCTCAATATCATTGAGCAAATTGCAGCCTTTCTAAAACAGATAAATCACTAATATCCACTGATGACTTCAGATTTCATTATCACCTAAGTTTCAAGTTGGAAATTCTCATATTTTTGTACTGTTAGGCTGAGAACATTAGAAGGCTATATGTTGGAAAAAGACATTATATTTCTTTTTTATTGTGACAGGCAAACACAGGAATGTGTGTCCATGTCCAGTGATCACTAGATAAATGCAAACTGAAAAGACAACAAAATGTCATTTTCATTTAGTAAACTAGCAAAAGCTAAAACATCTGATAGTTCCTCTTGTTGGTAAAAATGGAGGCAGACAGAAACACTCTCACACTGTTGTCACTGAAAAGTAGTACAACCATTTAAAAAATAGCACAACCTCTCCAAAACTGGAAAGTATATTCACTCTGAGTATGCTTTCTACTGCCAGAAATTTTCCTACCACTATAGGTAGCATACGTTTGAATTCTATACAGTGGTCAGTATAAGTGAGCTGGATATACATAGAGCAATATGGGAATGATTCCAAAAATACAATGTATTTAAAATTAGAAAAGGAATGAATTTAAAGCATAAACTAAATATAAATATACCCCCAAACAATATTAACTATTTGGAGATACCAATAATAGAAATGAAAGGTGGGTAGAAAGGATACATGTGGTACACAAGAGAATTGATGCCTGTGGTGAAAAATAATGGTAATGAAAATGGTGATAAGTGAAAAGTAATAAAAATTTAAAAATAAACATGGACATAATGCCATGCTGTGAATTAAGGGACATAATGGACTTGGTCAGGTATAACCTGATTCTGAAAAAAAGAAAAATTTACAGTAATGACAACAAAAGCTTCCACCTATTCTTGCCTAAACATACAGAATATACAGGTTCAAAAATGTTTATTGAGACATTTGATGTACCAGCAATAGGTTGAAAACATTCTAAATGTCAATCAGTATAGGTTGGATAAATTAGCTTACCTCTACTCAACAGCGCACAAAGCAGCCGTGCACAGATAATGAGGTGACTATATTAACTATATAGAATGTTCTGTAAGTATATAGTCAAGTTGTAAAAATGACATGCAGTGTAAAAGGAGATAACATAGATGACCTGGAAGATTTTAATCTCTTCCTCCTGTGAATAGCTTAGTAAGCATACTGAGCCATCAGTTCTGAATTTAATCAGTGGGGAAAAAAAAAAAAAAAAGGCTGATTTCCAATCTTCCAATCACTGGGCCAAAGAGGATCCCCTTTTCTATAAAGGTCATTTCTTCAACAAGGAAAGTCCCATTATAACATGGTCACCTAGATGATTCCCTGATATTTCCATAAACATGATAGGCTATTTTAAGAATGGGTTTCCTGTCCTGAATCCTTTCCTAAAATATTCCTAGTCAGACTATGCCTAGATGAATCTGAGTATAATTGGAATTTCAAAATGAGAAGAAAGAAAAATAGGGTAGAATAAATATATGAAAAGATGATTGAGAACTGTCCAAAGACATCTATCATGTATCCAAAAACCTGAAAGAACTGCAGCAGAATAAATACTCCTCCCACCCAAATCCTTCCCAAATGCCTACACACAACATATTCAACCTAGTGAAAACCAAAGATAAAAAGGAAATCTTGGAGGCAGCTGAGAAAAATTACACTAAGTACAGAGTATCAAAGATATGAATTATAGCAAGATTTTTATCAGAAACTGTGCAAAATCAGAAGACATCTTTAAAGGGGCAAAGGAGAAAAAGAACCATCAACCTGGAATTCCATTCCTAGAGGAAAATACTCTTTCAAAAATGGAGATAAGGCAATATGCTTCTGGCTGTGATGGAGTAACAGGGAGAGAATCTATATTCCCAACTTAACTAGAAAAACAAATAAAATATATTGAAAATTGGTTTTCACATATTAGAAAACATTTGGCAATGTCAAATGGTCTAATGTCCTCATAAATGGGGTTCCAAAAGGATGTGCATGGCAGGACAGTGGGTGCAAGGGACAGAAAAAAATATTTGAAGAAATACTGACCAAATGTTTCCCAATTTGAAAACCCACAAGTCCAGGCAACTAGAACACCAAGCAAAATTAACAAAGAAAAGCATCATTATTGTATTATTAAAACTAACAATAAAGATAAAATCCTTGAAGAAATAATTTCTCTTACAAACATTACTAGCCTAAATATTTCAACAAGAAATGTTACTCGGGGAAAAGGAAAATTATGTCAACTGGAAATTTGGAATGAAGAACATGAGATATCATCTCTGTCAGAATGGCTATTATAAAAAGACAACAAATAACAAACTGTTGGTGAGAATGTGGAGAAGAGAGACTCCCAGTTCACTGTCGGTAGGAACGTAAATGAATGCAGCCACTATGGAAAATAGTATGGAGGTTCCTCAAAAAATTAAAAATAGAACTACCAAATGATCCAGAAATTCCACTTCTGGGTATTTTTCTGAAGAAAACAAAAACACTAATTCAAAAAGAATCATACACCCCAGTGTTCATAGTAGCACAATTTATAATAGCACAGATACAAAAACAAACTAAGTGTCAGCTGCTGCTAATTCACGTCAGTCTTGTCCGACTCTGTGTGACCCCATAGATGGCAGCCCACCAGGCTCCCCCATCCCTGGGATTCTCCAGGCAAGAACACTGGAGTGGGTTGCCATTTCCTTCTCCAACGCATGAAAGTGAAAAGTGAAAGTGAAGTTGCTTAGTCATGTCTGATTCTTAGCAACCCCATGAACTGCAGCCCACCAGGCTCCTCCATCCATGGGATTTTCCAGGCAAGAGTACTGGAGTGGGGTGCCATTGCCTTCTCCAGGGAATCTTCCCAATCTAGGGATGAAAACTATGTCTACTGCATTAGCAGGTGGGTTTTTTATGCCGGGGTCAAGCCTGGGTGGATCCAGGGTAATTCGAAACGGGGACAGATTCGGCGTCTAGAGGAAAATTGTTTAAGTAAAGATATGGAGAGAGATTAGAAAAGAATAGTGTAGTAGGAAAATTAGTGGAGAAAAGATGCTGAATAACTTGGTTTATGTGGAGAACCAATAAAACCCCAAGACAAGGGGTTTGAACCACTACGTAGGCCACAGGCGTCTTCCTGGTCTCCCGAAGGAGCGGAGACACAAAGTGCCTCCCTGTTCAGATCTTAGAAGCCCAGGCAAAATTAGTAGGCCTGGTGAGCCTCCGTGATCCAGATGAGAATTCAGCCAGAAAACGAGAAAAGAGGACATGGGGGAAAACAGTCTTTCCAGGAACTAGTCCGTTTCTTTATTTTCCAGGTCCGCTTTTATACTTTTAGTTGTACATAGAGATAAATGTAAGAAACAGAGTCACGCAGGGTCAGCTGCTCTGATGCTTATCTAAAGACAGTGTTCTTTGCATATCTTTGTTCTTACAAGGGTCTTACATTTGTTTACAATATCTTCTGGTCTGGAGACCGATTAACATTTTATGGCCCCATCTTTCTTCCTATTGATAAAGGTTAGTCAATCAGAAAACGTGTTTTCCCTTAAGATCTACTTAGTCTTAAGATAGTGATAAAGTTACATTCTTACATAGCAAGGATACAACGATTTATAGCAAAGAAAGAGGAATACAAAGAGAAAATTCATTAACTCAAAAGTCTAGTATTGCTAACATCAAAACTACTATATTTCTTTTTCTACATTCCAATTACATTGATTAACATACTCCCAGGTGCCTAAGGATATGGAGGCCTGGTGGCAATCATTAACTCAGCAATGAAATCCTTCACCAACATGATTTTTATCTTTAGAAAAACCCTATGCTAACTAAGACTTTCAAAATACTCCAAACTCTCTGTGCTGTTTATGGTTGAGAGGTTGTAAACAATCATGTATGTAGTAGCAAGAGTGTGGATAATCCTGTCACACAAGCTAGTCTGCCAGCAGAGAAGTTTGACCTGAGACACTCCTTTTATATGCAGGAGACTATTAACTGGAGCTATAAGTTAATTTTCCAGAGAAAGATGGTGGGAGATAGCCCCTGTTAATGTCAGAAGAATGTAGTATAACAGACAGATTTTGGTTTCGGGGGGTAGATGCTCAAGCAGATCTAAGAGACTTCTTGAGTTCTGGATGCGCCTTTCTTGCATGACCTTGTCATGGGTGGGGTCGGGGAATTCCTTGAGTCCTGACCTGCCTTTGCTGCCTCTTCCTCATGACCTGCCTCTTCCTCATGACCTTTGCCATGGGTGGGATCTCCTGTGCTGGCTCCCGGCAACTAAGCCACCAGGGAAGCCCCACCGAAGATGTAGCTCATGCTCATTAAATGTTGGTGAAAATGAATGAAGAAAGGAGCTGAGACAGAAGGAGGGAGGAAGAGCAAAGGAATTTATAGTGATGTTATTAATCAGGGTCGCTGGAACACTGAAAATCTCCCCTGACCCTCCCTTACCATATTTTATTTATTGCTAATGCAATAAGTCCCTGAAGGCAGTTAGTATCTAGTAAGTCAGGCCAGATCCCTTAGTTTTTTAGCCTATTTGCTTATCAATTCCACCTCCCAATGTATCCCCACTCTGTGCACATTTTACCACAATCAAAGTCACCAGATCAACCTATCCTGAGAATAAAAGTTGTCTGGTCCCCTGATACTCAAGACCCAAATTCCCTCTTATTTTTCCTCATACTATAACAGTATTGATTGTTTTTTGGGCTGTAGTTCACCACTGTAATCCAAAGAATGCTCAAACTACCGCACAATTGCACTCATCTCACACCCTAGTAAAGTAATGCTTAAAATTCTCCAATCCAGGCTTCAGCAATATATGAACCATGGACTTCCAGATGTTCAAGCTGGTTTTAGAAAAGGCAGAGGAACCAGAGATCAAATTGCATACATCTGATGGATCATCGAAAAAGCAAGAGAGTTCCAGAAAAAACATCTATTTCTGTTTTATTGACAGGCCAAAGCCTTTGACTGTGTGGATCACAATAAACTGTGGAAAATTCTGAGAGAGATGGGAATACCAGACCACCTGACCTGCCTCTTAAGAAACCTGTATGCAGGTCAGGAAGCAACAGTTAGAAATGGACATGGAACAGACTGGTTCCAGATAGGAAAAGGAGTACTTCAAGGCTGTATATTGTCACCCTGCTTATTTAACTTATATGCAGAGTACATCATGAGAAACGCTGGGCTGGAAGAAGCACAAGCTGGAATCAAAGATTGCCAGGAGAAATATCAATAACCTCAGATATGTAGATGACACCACTCTTATGGCGGAAAGTGAAGAGGAACTAAAAAGCCTCTTGATGAAAGTGAAGGAGGAGAGTGAAAAAGTTGGCTTAAAGCTCAACACTCAGAAAACAAAGATCATGACATCCGGTCCCATCACTTCATGGCAAATAGATGGGGAAACAGTGGAAATAGTGGCTGACTTTATTTTGGGGGGCTCCAAAATCACTGCAGATGGTGATTGTAGCCATGAAATTTAAAAATGCTTACTCCTTGGAAGGAGTTATGACCAACCTAGACAGCATATTAAAAAGCAGAGACATTACTTTGTCAACAAATGTCCATCTAGTCAAGGCTATGGTTTTTCCAGTGTTCATGTATGGATGTGAGAGTTGGACTGTGAAAAAAGCTGAGTGCTGAAGAATTGATGCTTTTGAACTGTAGTGTTGGAGCAGACTCTTGAGAGTCCCTTGGACTGCAAGGAGATCCAACCAGTCTACCCTAAAGGAGACCAGTCCTGGGTGTTCATTGGTAGGACTGATGTTGAAGCTGAAACTCCAGTACTTTGGCCACCTGATGTGAAGAGCTGACTCACTGGAAAAGACCCTGATGCTGGGAAAGACTGAGGGCAGGAGGAGAAGGGGACGACAGAGGATGAGATGGTTGGATGGCATCACAGACTCAATCAACATGGATTTGGGTGAACTCTGGGAGTTGGTGATGGACAGGGAGGCCTGGAGTGCTGCAGTTCATGGGGTCACAAAGAGTCGGACATGACTGAGCAACTGAACTGAACTGAACTGAACTGAATCCAAGGACTTATTGGATTCATTCCAATAAGACTCTTGGACTGAATCCAAAAGTCTTAGACTTATTAGATGCTAATAACAGTTTGCTGAATGAATGAATGAATGTATAAAAAGACTGAATAAACAAGTGAAGAATAGTGAATACACATGGCACAATTTGTTAACATCTGACAAATAAACATAATAGAAGGTGACTCTAATAACCTGCATTTACAGCCTTATGCTCCTTGGCACATTGTTTTGGTAAAATTTATAAGATAACATTTTGGAGTCATCATCTGTAGTAATTGCTACTCCATTAAAATTCTTTCTCATGACCTCCATTTTAGAGTTAGCACAGAGAATGGGTGATAGCTGCTGGGAAGAATGCATTTTTACAATCATGTCTCCTCTCTGTCAAGTGACAAAAGAGCTGACCTTCATTTCATAGCTGGGTGCCAGCTCTGGGCCACTTTTGCCACAACCACCCCAAGCAATTGGCTAAGTTCTTGGTCTGGACTGGACCAGATCCTGAAGATGCCAAGCTACAGTCCTGGCCCCCGTGTGTGCTTCCTCCAGCCTTGCAAGTACCTTTTTCTGAAACTAGTGCCATAAATATGAGGTCTAGAGTCAAGGGCCAGGAGAGTCCTGGTTAAACTCTTAAGCGTAAGAGATGGAGCCAAGAAGCAGAGAGGAAATCAGTCAGGCAGAGCAGAACAGATGGTCCTCGTGTGCGCACAGCCACTTGCTCTCACCAAGAGAAGTGGGGAAGCTGTCCTAGACCAAGATAGGGGGCCTCAGCCACTGTGTGCCAAGGGCACATGTGTGGTTCACATACTTATGGACATTATGAGTTCATGTTTACAGACACTGCAATCAAAGAGGTAAAAAGGTACCACAACGGAGACACTTGAGATTCCACCAGCACTTTTATCTCTCCATAAAACCACTCCTGGAATGAAGGGACAGCTGGCAACAATGATATTTTCAGGGGGTGGGTGTAAATTACTTAGGACTTAGCTTTCAATGAAACACTGAAATTGGGGACTGAAAAATTTACATTCTCCTCTACTCAGTGAGCAAAGAACTCAGAATTCATATTGGTAAATGCAACTTCCTTTAGAAAGAAGTTGTTCATCAAATATGCCCTCCCACCTTGTGATGTGCTCAGTCGTGTCCGACCCTTTGTGACCCCATGGACTGTAGCCCGCCAGGCTCCTCTGTCCATGGGATTCTCTGGGCAAGGATACTGGAAGGGGTTGCCATTTCCTTCTCCAGGGAATCTTCTTGACCCAGGGATCAAACCTGCATCTCTTGCATTTTCTACATTGGCAGGCAGAGGATTCTTTACCAGTAGCATTCTGGGGCTTCCCTGGTGGCTCAGAGGTTAAAGCATCTGCCTGCAATGCAGGAGACCTGGGCTCAATCCCTGGGTCGAGAAGATCCCCTGGAGAAGGAAATGGCAACCCACTCCAGTATTCTTGCCTGGAGAATCCCATGGACGGAGGAGCCTGGTGGGCTACAGTCCACAGGGTCGCAAAGAGTCGGAAACGACTGAGCAACTTCACTTCCACTTTCCACCCTGGAAACCAAAGTATAACCTAAGAATATCTGTCTCCTGAGTCAGTTGCATAGTATACTTGCAAAAGCTCCTCTAAGTTGAAAATATCCCTACCATACCACTTAGCCACACCAAAATTTTCCTACAAGCTCTATCACTTTAGCTTTAATACATACATCTGTTTGAAAGGCAAATCTCCAGGAGGTCATACTTTAGGCTCATACTAGTTCCTAACCAGCCTCTTGATATAATGACAGAACACTAGCATGTAAACCATTTACAGTCTTCAAAACACTTCCACCTTCATCACTGCGTGTGATGCTCACCGTAATAGAGGCCACTGTGGCCTGGATCCTGGCCCTTTCGATAACTATACATCTGGTCTTAACAAGAACTCAGCCAGGTAGGTACTGCTGCTGTCCTCCCTTTACAAACGAGAGACGAGAGACGCATGCTCCGGGGTGGGGGGAACCTGCCTGAGTGACACAGTGGGCAGAGCACCGCCCACTTCTCTGAGCCAGCGGCAATGCAGGCCTGGGCCACCCACATGCTGAGGCTTACTTTTCTCCCTAGCCCTGCTGTTCCTTAAACTGGGTTGTAAATCCTAGAGCATCCACAGTTGTCTTTGGAGTCAACAAGGAAGTCAACAAGGGTTCTAAATTTTGTTTTCATTTTGTTGATAGTCTGCTTAGAATTGGTGTACGCATGGGAGCTGGCTCGGGGGCACTGGGGTGACCAGTGTAGAGTGGAAGACAGCTGTGGGATTCCAGTGCCTGTGCTTGCTTTTCCGTGTAGAATGTGTTGAATCCATGGACCAAAGTCCAACATCACATCTCAGATGTCAGTGTGACATATGGGACTGAATGATGTCATGCCCTCCCTAGAATAAAATTGCAGTGATATAAATAGAAACAAAGATGTGAGGACCAGGGTACCCCATATAACTCACACAGCCTAAGCATAGTGGACCCAGAGATCCATCAACCAATGCACTCAGCATCATCCATCTGTCATATTAACCTGTAAACATTAA
The DNA here is from genome assembly GCF_014754425.2 of Oryx dammah. Lineage (NCBI taxonomy): Eukaryota > Metazoa > Chordata > Mammalia > Artiodactyla > Bovidae > Oryx > Oryx dammah. The sequence continues at coordinate 2,764,112 of NW_024080603.1, read as the reverse complement.
TTTCATTAAACTATATTGGGGTTCATGGCTTTATTTCCATTTTGTTGCAAATTTTAGAAATCCATAGCACTATAGGCCAAAGGTATTTGATGCTAATGCTTATTTCACTAACTCTACAATAAAAATGATTGAAATAAGCACCTGAGTTTGCCTCTGAGAAGAATGTATTAAACCTACTGCCTCTAGCATTCATGAGAGATAGAACAATGGGTGTCATTATCCACCCTCATTTTGCAGATGAGGGAGCTGGAAATGACAAAGAAGAAGTGATTTATTCAATATTACCATCTCACCAATGCTCAAACCAGGACCAGAATCCCAAGTCTTTCAGAGAAGCAGAGTGATCTAGAAAGAGCAGGGGTTGCAAAGTGGTGGCCCCCAGGCCAAATTTTGTGCTGATCTTACAAAGGATTAAAAAATAAAGACATTTCACATAAAAATCCTGTTTTCCTGGCATCTCTGGAAAAATGAGATCTGTCAACCATCACTGACCAGAGTTTGGAGGAGCTCTTCTCTCAGGACCTGGGGATCCTGCCCCAATGCAGATTATCATTCACTCTGTCTGGGGTGGGGCCTGAGCTTCGCAAAAGCTCCCAGGTCATGTTCAGAGATGTACTCTGGTCTCTTCTACTTCCATCCTCCACTTTTAAGGATACTTCTAATTATTTTGGGCCCATCTGGATAATCCAGGATAACCTCCTTCTTTTAAAGTCAGATGACTAGCAACCTTAGTCTCCTTTTTCCCTATAACCAAATATACTCACATATTCTAGCAATTAGGACAAGGACAGCTCTGAGGAGCCAAGATTCTGTCTGCCATGTTCAAAATATATGCATTATTTTTATAGTTATATTTATTTTTATAATCTATAGTTATAATCAATTTATAATAATATTTATAATTATTATTATTTTCCAAGTCAGGTTAATTTAATTTTCTATGCTGCCCAAAGAGTTGATGAGAAAGTCAGTCCTTGAGCCCAGTTTTTGCAGCAAAAGATAATGTTAGCTTAGATCCTAATGAGGTTTTCTTCACTCAGGTAGTAGCCAGCTGCTATCCTGTTGCTTTCTACAGATAGACTAATGTACACATACTTGGTCCCAAAAGACTTCACAAAGCTAGTGCACACTAGGTCAAAGCCATTAACCAGCTCAGGGGGCTCAGAGAATGGAGAAGGTCAAGGGTGGAGAATCTGATTTCAAAGCAGAGCTAAAACACCATGCAGCCAGGGCAATGAGCATTTTCTGAGAAAAGATAATGTCACCTTTTCTTTGAAAGCCTGAGCCAACTTGATCAGGCAAGAGAAGCACCCAGTCTGGCTGAATTAATGAAAGCACGTCTTCAGTTCTGGAGAAACTGCAGTAATGAGAGCCATGCAGTTTCCAGCAAGAGACACACAGTGGCAGCACCCCATCTTGTCTGAGTGCTCTTCTTTCTATGTAATTTGAGACAAGATCGGTAAGTTCAACAATATTGACCAAAGTTATCCACTCCAGTATCCTTGGGCTTCCCTGTGGCTCAGCTGGTGAAGAATCTGCCTGCAATGTGGGAGACCTGGGTTCAATCTCTGGGTTGGGAAGATCCCCAGGAGAAGGGAAAGGCTACCCGCTCCAGTATTCTGGCCTGGAGAATTCCACGAACTGGATAGTCCATGGGGTCACAAGGAGTCAGACATGACTAAGCGACTTTCACTTTTACTTTCATGGTGATCTTACATGAGTCCTGAACTGAGTCTCAGAAAGGGAACAACAACACAAGAAAAACGTCTCTGGTTTAGAGTTCTCCCTTCTACTTTTTGTTTTAATTTCTGCTGCTCAAACTCTGGTTAATTACAAGTCAGGAATCTAGGGAATTGTTTTCCCATTGAAATTCTCCTAAATTCATGTGTTTAACAAGTATTTATTGAGAACAGAGTATGTCCCTAGAGTACTGCTGCTTTCTACCATTGTGTTAGTTTTCGCTGTTCAGCAGAGTGAATCAGCTATTGTGCTAAGTCGCTTCAGTCATGTCTGACTCTGTGCAACCCTATGGATGGTAGCCCACCAGCCTCCTCGATCCATGGAATTCTCCAGGCAAGACTACTGAGGTGGGTTTCCATGCCCTTCTCCTGGGGATCTTGCCAACCCAGGGATCAACTCTCGTCTCTTAGTCTCCTGAATTGGCAGGCAGGTTCTTTACCACTAGCACCTGGGAAGCCCTATATTTAGCCACAAGGAAGTATAAATTGATGACAAACATTAATGAAAACAGGATCTAACATGTAGTGTTCCCTACAATCACATCGATGTGTACATTTGATCAGAAAAGATTCCAACAATAAAAATAGTAGTGTCATCATTGTTCAAGGCCATTTCTTCACATCAAAACTGCCTTTAATATGTTTAGACTGTGTTTACAATGAAAGCAAAAGAAATGGTTGAGTTTGTAGATATTAATGCTGAGTTGGTTCTAACTTCCTTCCTCCCAGTGAAGTATATATTTTGTAGCTGGCATCACCAGCCTTCTGCTTTCCCTGTGAGTAGCTAAACCCTTCAGCCTTTATTATTCCTGCATCTACTTGAGTGTCTTAGGATGAACGCCCCAAGGTTTCAGCACAATGCCATGGGAGACAAGGCTTGCACCAGTTAATTTAGCAAAACTCAGTGGTGTCATGACTCGTTATTGCCCTAAATCAGATTGTTTTTCCTAAGTGAGAGTTATAAAAGTAAACTCTGCTTTCTGATCCTAGCCAGGCTGGGGACAGGAGAGATGGGTTTTAAGAAATAAAATTAATGGGTTCAATAAGGGTTATGTTATTCAAAAAACTAAGATCATGGCATCCAGTCCCATCACTCCATGGTAAATAGATGGGGAAACAATGGAAACAGAGACAGACTTTATCTTCTTGGGTCCCAAAATCACTGCAGATGGTGATTGCAGCCATGACATTAAAAGACACTTGCTCCTTGGAAGAAAAGCTATGACCACCCTAGACAGCATATTCAAAAGCAGAGACACTACTTTGCCAACAAATGTCCATCTAGTCAAAGCTATGGTTTTTCCAGTCATGTATGGATGTGAGAATTGAACTATAAAGAAGGCTGAGCACTGAAGAATTCATGCTTTTGAACTGTGGTGTTGGAGAAGACTCATGAGAGTCTCTTGAACTGCAAGGAGACCCAACCAGTCCATCCTAAAGGAAACCACTCCTGAATATTCATTGGAAGGACTAATGCTGAAGCTGAAACTCCAATACTTTGGCCACCTGATGCAAAGAACTGAGTCACTGGAAAAGACCCTAATGCTGGGAAAGATTGAAGGCAGGAGGAAAAGGGGATGACAGAGGATGAGATGGTTGGATGGCCTCACCGACTTGATGGACATGAGTTTGAACAAGCTCCAGGAGTTAGTGATGGACAGGCAGGCCTGGCCTGCAGTCCATGAGATCGCAAAGAGTCAGACATGACTGAGTGAATTGAAGAGTTATGTACTTATTGCATACTCCTAGCTGTGCTAAAGTGCAGAGAAAACACCCAGGTTCTGGAATCCGTGAACCTAGGTCTGACTCCAGATCAGCCTCTTACCAGCTGTGGCATTTGGCAAGCTACACAAGCACTCTGGGCCTCATCCTGCTCTGCATTCACTAAGTTTCTATTACAGGTCAGGAATGATGACGGGCACTGAGGAAAGCTAAAGAAGTCTCTGCTCTCCAGAGACTTGCAGTCAGTAGGATTTAGAGGTACTAAACAAGAAAACAAGTACAAACCAAATAATTCCTTGTGGTGATGATCCACATAGGAAAGAAATCTGACTGGATCGAGGCCAGCACAGAGGGGACATTCTGGAAAATTCTCTTCTAGCAGGTGTCTTTTAAGGAACAGGCTATTCTTAGAATAGCCTCAGGAAGAGATTTCAGGCATTAGAAAAGAATGAAGATTACAAAACCCCCCATCTCACAGATCTACTGTGAGGGTTAAATGGGCTGCTGTTCCCTAGTAAGACCTAAGATCAAGGTGTCTTGCTCAGGGCCCCTCGGAAACCAGCAGACACAACTGCCACCACTACTGCAACCCTACATGTGCTACTAAGGAAAGAGCATGTTGGACGCCAGTTTCAAAGGCTCCCTTTGCCAAATTCCCACATCAAAGATCCAGAGAGAAAATGGGCAGGCGGGCTTCCCTGTGCTGACTGAAGGTTGCCTGCCTGAGGTCCCTGAAGCTTCTCAGCAAGAAACCACACTTCTAGGTGACAAGTGGGTCAATTTCACAGAAAAATGAAAGTGCAGGGAGGAAGCTGAGAGACAGGGAGGCTTTCCTTCATTCTCCTTCCAGAATGCGTTGTAACTGGAATACCCACACGGTTCTGGTCCAAAGGAAGAAGCAAAGCCATGAAGTACTAAGAAAACTGCTAATATAATAACTAGGAAGCACCATTGTGGTTCTTTCTTTTTCTACTGCTAAGTATTTTTTGTACTTTTTTCACTGCTTTTTAACTACCTCTTTCCTCCTTCCTATGTGTTGAACCTATCTCCTATTAAATGTAAAATACTTATAATTGTCAGTATGGTTGTGTGATCTGGTGATATCTGTATATAAATCTTTCACTTTAGACAATTGCCATTAAAGTCAAGCATAATGACCCAGTAGACATCTGCCTGACGAGCTCTCACTCCCTAGAGTGAGAATCTACTTGTGCTGGCTTTATTACTGAAACTAGACAAGCATGACCTACATTATTTTCATTCTAGAACCAGAAATCCCCATTGAACACACACTTTTCCACCCCAGTCCCATTCCTTTCTCTTCTCTCTGATAAAAGACCAAAGTCCTGGGTCTCGGGCCAAGCTACAGAGGAATAAAGAACACTGCTTCCACTGCTGCTAAGTCACTTCAGTTGTGTCCAACTCTGTGCGACCCTATAGACGGCAGCCCACCAGGCTCCCCCATCCCTGGGATTCTCCAGGCAAGAACACTGGAGTGGGTAAAGAACACAGAGAACTTGAACAAACACATTTATATGTTAGTATTAGATAAATGAGGGATTGCTAACAAGATTTTCTGCTTCCTAATCTCATCTGCTTCTTCCTAGGTTAGTGAAGGAGCAATCTCCTTTTTGCTTTCTCAGGAATCACCATTGATCTTACATGTCAGAACTTTTCTCCAGAATCCTAAGTTAGATTTACTGCTGGCCTGGCAGAGGGGTGGAGGCAGGAGAGAGAGGAAGAAGTAGACTGCTTGGAGTGATAAAAGTTGAGTTTGCGTCTTGGGTCTGCTTTTTTGACTGTGTGGGGTCTTCATCGTGGCGCCTATGCTTCTCTCGTTTCCTGTTCTATAAGAAAGGCCATGGGTGCAACGTATGGTACAGAGTAATTCACAAACAGTGATTCCGAGGATGGTAATGGCTGTGATAATGAAGAAATAATGATGATTTCAGCTGTGTGGCCTTCAGCGAGTGACTTAACCTCCCAAAGTCCCATTTTTTGTTATTTGAAATGAAGGCAGAGGATGAACTACATGCCCGTGAAGACCGCATAACAGCTTTTTCATGTTATTGATGAATAGGGAAGCAGAACGACTTTTCATGTGGATTTGCACGTTGGGATCCTCAGCTCCTAGCCTGTAAGTGGCTCTGATGACCAGACTGGACTGGACTGAATTCCCACTCATCAACTGTGCATCATCTTCTGTGATTTTGGGACCAAAGCCAACAGAGCTAAGGTTGTTTGTGGGTCCCAAAAGCAAAGACCAGAAGAGGCATTCAGGCTTTCCAAGAATCTTTCCCACACACTGCGTCTCTTATTCTCCTCTCTTTTCCCCTTTGTAATGAAAACCTCAGTGTGCAACCTCCATGTTCCTCTTTCTGGCCAACCTTAATACCTGTCCCTATGGTTGCATCCTCTGACCAAAGGGGAGGAGTTGGGCATTTGATGAGAGACGGTCCAGATATCTGCTGTCCACTGTGAGGACTTTGAAAAGGACTGGATGTACTTTGTATTGCTTAGAAGAATCCGCTTGCCTCCAAACATCACTGAAAACTTTGTAGTGAAGACATTATGTAGTGAGGAGATTATGTGCTCCACAGAAGTCTTCATAAAATCCCCATTTGCACGCCTTCTTCCCAAACACCACAAAGGGTTGGCCTTTGCCCACCTGTCACCAGCCACGAGGACTCTGGGCTCCTCTGCTTGCTGACGTCTCCCTGTTCTGAGGCAGCCTCTCAACCTGCCAACCCACACTTGTCAACAAGGAGGCTGCAGTAGCTGCCGCACCCTCCTCCTTAGAAAGGATCATGGGGGTGGCAATTAGACATAATTTTGTCCTTGTCAGGCACACCCTAAGAACACTCTACTTAACTGTCAGGTCACATGTTTTTCAAATGGTTCCTTAAAAATCTTTGCCAATCCTTGTTCTTTAAGAAGCATCAGACTGGCAAAGTTGTGACAAATTGTTTTCAGTTCCAAGAGAGGAAAAAATGTACTCTCTACATATGGTGAGTAAATTAAAATATGTATGTAATACACAAAAATACAGAGGTACACAAATGCATATGATGTACAATCTTCTTGCATATAGTTGGATATATATATTTAGGTAGACATTTTGTTGTGTAAACAAATATCTGTGTTTGAATTTATCGGGATAAATTGGCGGACTCAGTGATGATGAGGGTAGAGCTTTTACTCAAATGGAAAATCGCTTCTGGCTGGATAACACTGAGTTGTTATGGTCTCATTCATACAAGAAAGAATAAGTAGGTTCTACTCAGAAATAAAAACAAGATTTAAAAGAACACCGAGGGAGCACCTGTCATCCTTTCTTTGGGGAGGGGTAGTTGCTCCTGATCTCCTGCAGTTACCTTTTCTCTAAACCCAGAGAGGATTGTCTCAGGGGAAAAATGAGAGTTCTGAGTCATCAGCAACACAGGAGTGCTCACTGGCACAATGGGGAGATGGACCTCTCTCAATGGGGAGATGGTCCTCTTTTGGGCAAGAATACACAGAAGAACTTTACAAAAAAGATCTTCACGACCCAGATAATCATGATGGTGTGATCTCTCACCTAGAGCCAGACGTCCTGGAATGAGAAGTCAAGTGGGCCTTAGAAAGCATCACTACGAACAAAGCTAGTGGAGGTGATGGAATTCCAGTGGAGCTCTTTCAAATCCTGAAAGATGATGCTGTGAAAGTGCTGCACTCAATATGCCAGCAATTTTGGAAAACTCAGCAGTGGCCACAGGACTGGAAAAGGTCAGTTTTCATTCCAGTCCCAAAGAAAGGCAGTGCCAAAGAATGCTCAAACTACCGCACAATTGCACTCTTCTCACATGCTAGTAATGCTTAAAATTCTCCAAGCCAGGCTTCAGCAATACGTGAACTTTGAACTTCCAGATGTTCAAGCTGGTTTTAGAGGAACCAGAGATCAAATTGCCAACATCTGATGGATCATTGAAATGGCAAGAGAGTTCCAGAAAAACATCTATTTCTGCTTTATTGACTATGCCAAAGCCTTTGACTGTGTGGATCACAATAAACTGTGGAAAATTCTGAAAGAGAGGGGAATACCAGACCACCTGACCTGTCTCTTGAGAAACCTGTATGCAGGTCAGGAAGCAACAGTTAGAAGTGGACATGGAACAACAGACTGGTTCCAAATAGGAAAAAGAGTACATCAAGACTGTATATTGTCACCCTGCTATTTAATTTATATGCAGAGTACATCATGAGAAATGCTGGGCTGGAAGAAGCACAAGCTGGAATCAAGGTTGGCAGGAGAAATATCAATAACCTCAGATATGCAGATGACACCACCCTTATGGCAGAAAGTGAAGAACTAAAGAGCCTCTTGATAAAAGTGAAAGAGGAGAGTGAAAAAGTTGGCTTAAAGCTCAACATTCAGAAAACGAAGATTATGGCATCTGGTCCCATCACGTCATGGCAAATAGATGGGGAAACAGTGGAAACAGTATCAGACTTTATTTTGGGGGGCTGCAAAATCACTGCAGATGGTGACTGCAGCCATGAAATTAAAAGATGCTTACTCCTTGGAAGGAAAGTTATGACCAACCTAGACAGCATATTAAAAAGCAGAGACATTACTTTGCCAACAAAGGTCTGTCTAGTCAAGGCTATGGTTTTTCAAGTGGTCATGTATGGATGTGAAAGCTGGACTGTGAAGAAAGCAGAGCACCGAAGAATTGATGCTTTTGAACTGTGGTGTTGGAGAAGACTCTTAAGAGTCCCTTGGACTGCAAGGAGATCCAACCAGTCCATCCTAATGGAGATCAGTCTTGAGTTCATTGGAAGGACTGATGCTGAAGCTGAAACTCCAAGACTTTGGCAACCTGATGTGAAGAGTTGACTCACTGGAAAAGACCCTGATGCTGGGATGGATTAGGGGCAGGAGGAGAAGGGGATGACAGAGGATGAGATGACTGGATGGCATCACCGACTCGATGGACACGAGTTTGGGTAAACTCCGGGAGTTGGTGATGGACAGGGAGGCCTGGCGTGTTGCGATTCATGGGGTCGCAAAGAGTCAGACACGACTGAGCGACTGAACTGAACTGAACTGGGTGACCTCTGACTTGATGCTTCTAATCCTGGGAAGAGAAAGCAAATAAGTCAATGCCAGGCTAGACATGCCCTGAAGCTTGTTCAAGGAACTGGCCAAAGGGCTATGATGAAATAAAGAGCTGGAAGCAATGCCACCAATGAGGTGTCTCCAGGGCTGCAACTCCACTCAGAAGGAAACCTCCAGTCAGTGGGGCATGAATGCACAGTGCGTCCACATCACTTGGATCCCTTGTACTGAAAATCATCATGGGGTAGGTTGTTATGTATTCAGCCACCAATTATTCAACTTCCATTAAGAACCTACTATGTTCTCCCTGAATAATCAGGCACCTAATACTCAGCGGCTATTCTGGGCGCAGAAGAAACCTAGTAAAAAGACAGACATAAATATCAGACTCTAAGTGATGTACTCTCTTGTTAAGAATTTAGCAATAAATTAATAAATATGTAGTAAAGGTTTTCCTGAGGTGGCCCCATTTTATACAAGTTATAAAAAATACTGATATTAAATAGCACCATGTCACTTTGAAAAGTATTGTTTGGGAAGGTAAATTACTATATGACCACTCTCAGTTCAGTTCAGTTCAGTCACTCAGTCGTGTCCGACTCTTTGCGACCCCATAAATCACAGCACGCCAGGCCTCCCTGTCCATCACCAACTCCTGGAGTTCACTCAGACTCACGTCTGAGTCAGTGATGCCATCCAGCCATCTCATCCTCTGTCGTCCCCTTCTCCTCCTGCCCACAATCCCTCCCAGCATCAGAGTCTTTTCCAATGAATCAACTCTTTGCATGAGGTGGCCAAAGTACTGGAGTTTCAGCTTTAGCATCATTCCTCCCAAAGAACTCCCAGGACTGATATCCTATAGAATGGACTGGTTGGATCTCCTTGCAGTCCAAAAGACTCTCAAGAGTCTTCTCCAAAAAAAAAAAAAAGAGTCTTCTCCAACACCAAGTTTCAAAAGCATCAATTCTTCAGTGTTCAGCTTTCTTCACAGTCCAACTCTCACATCCATACATGGCCACTAGAAAAACCATAGCCTTGACTAGATGGACCTTTGTTGGCAAAGTATTGTCTCTGCTTTTCAATATGCTATCTAGGTTGGTCATAACTTTTCTTCCAAGGAGTAAGTGTCTTTTAATTTCATGGCTGCAGTCACCATCTGCAGTGATTTTGGAGCCCCCAAAAATAAAGTCTGACACTGTTTCCACTGTTTCCCCATCTATTTCCCATGAAGTGATGGGACCAGATGCCATAATCTTCATTTTCTGAATGTTGAGCTTTAAGCCAACTTTTTCACTCTCCTATTTCACTTTCATCAAGAGGCTTTTTAGTTCCTCTTCACTTTCTGCCATAAGGGTGGTGTCATCTGCATATCTGAGGTAATTGATATTTCTCCCAGCAGTCTTGATTCCAGCTTGTGATTCTTCTAGCCCAGCATTTCTCATGATTTACTCTGCATATAAATTAAATAAGCAGGATGACAATATATAGCCTTGATGTACTCCTTTTCCTATTTGGAACCAGTCTGTTGTTCCATGTCCAGTTCTAACTGTTGCTTCCTGACCTGCATATAGGTTTCTCAAGAGGCAGGTCAGGTGGTCTGGTATTCCCCTCTCTTTCAGAATTTTCCTGATAAGTAAAGGAGGATAAAAATTGAATTTATCAATCTGACAACTGTAACAGTTGCAGGTTAAGCAGAATGCTGGGGGGGGGGGGGTGGGAAATCTGATTGGAGTAGGTTTTTTAAAAAAAAGAATGGGTAAAGAAGCAATGGAGACTGTGAATCCAGACACTTTTCTGAAGAGTTTTGCTCTGAAGGAGAGTGAAAAAAAAATAGAACAAATATTGATGGAGGTTGAGAGAGCTTATTGTTAATATAGGAGAAACAGGCTTCCCTGATAGCTCAGTTGGCAAAGAATCTGCCTGCAATGCAGGAGACCCCAGTTCAGTTCCTGGGTTGGGAAGATCCCCTGTAGGAGGAAAAGTCTACTCACTTCAGTATTCTGGCCTGGAGAATTCCATGGACTGTATTGTCCATGGAGTTGCAAAGAGTTGGATATGACTGAGTGACTTTCACTCACTCACTCATAGGAGAAACAGCAGCATGTCTATTTGTTGAGGGGTTGATCCAAGAAGGGAAATTCTGATGATGAATGGGGAGTGAAGAGTGGAGCCAACTGCTAGAAAGCCATCACTGAGTGGAAGAGAGAAGTGGAGAGCTAGCATGGAATGTAGAGAGAATGCCAGGGATAAGAGAGACGACAATTCATCTGTTGTACCAGGAAGAAAAAGAACAGATGATGAATAAAAGGATGGATGGATGGATAGGTGTATAGATAGAAGGTAGGTTGGTAGATGTACAGATAGACAGATGAGGTAGGTACAAAGTCACATGGTTAAGTAGATGTGGTGAATGTTATTAGAAATTTTCTTTGCATTGCTTCAATTTTCTCAACAAAATAAAAATCAGGCCCTTCTTTGGTGGGGAAGCACTATTAGAGGCTTAAGGAGAGAGGAGAAGATACAACATGGTATTGGGAGACCAGGAGAATGAACAGATCTGAAAAGGACACAAAGATTGCTTGGTATCCCATATAGCTGCTCGCAGCTTGTGGTCATCCCTGGATGAGAGGGCTGGCATGGTTAGCAGTTTTATCTTCAGCCACATTTGCTGCTGGAGTGCAGACTTGAAATAGTGGAGAGCTGGGTACAACCAACTTTGCATTCTTGTCGTACAGCTACATTGCAATTGCAAGGGACTGAAGGTATGTGCAACGCAGTGCTTAGAATGTCAGACCATGGAATATAAACTGGGTAAGGAGAAAAGTAAGGGACGTGAGGAGGGATTGGACTGAAGGTTCTGCTGGGGTCCAGACGTTGGACTTGAAGTACTCAAGCTAGACAGACAGGAAGTAGCATTCAGAGAGTGGGCTAGCAGGAAATAGACATATGGGTGAGACCATAGTTCCTGGTGATGACAACACAGCATGCCCATGACAATACGAAAATGAGGTAGCACAGGGGACAGGAGCATGGATGATGAGCAGGTGATACACTGAGGGGCCAGTGTATCGGAAGGGTTGTCTGACTGTCTAGCAGTTCATACCATGTACCAAGCATTTAAAGGACAAATTTCCTGTTTGGGAGTAGATCACAATCTGATGGGAAAGTGAGAGACATAAAGAAGAATTTTTGACAAAGAAAATGTGATATCACATTATATATATAATACAACTATATATAATATCATGTTGTTATATATGTCAGCCAGAGAAAGACAAATACTGTATGATCTCACTTATATGTAGATTCTAAAACTCCCTGAACTCATAGCTACAGGGAGTAGAATGGTGGCTGCCAGAGCAGGGCGTATAGAGTGGGTGAGATTGGTCAAAAGGTAAAGAAAAAGGGATAATAAAGTGATATGTTCTGGGTTCTCTTGGAAAAGTGGAAGATCTGGCAGCAGGATCTGGCAGACCTCAGGCTGAGATAAGAAAACACAAGCAGAAAAGATCTTAACCCAAAGAAGTCACTGAGTAAATGCTTGTCAAAGACAGACAGAGAAGGAAGGAGGAAGAGATGTTTCCTTGGCAGAACTACCAGAGTTTGATAACAAACAGAATTTAGGGAGCAGAGAATAAGTTAAAATGCTTCTGAAATATCATGCCTAGGCACTTGAATGGAATTGAGTTCAGTAAATGCTGAATGGAGACTCTTAGTTATGCTGATGTAATTCAGACATTTAGAGTGTTGAAATATCAGAGCTCAGAGTGTGAATTAATGGCTTTGTTGATAGATCCCATTGCTGGAAAATCCATTTCAAAATGCCTGGGCTGAGAGATACATTCAGAGTCTACTTAATTTTCATTTCCACAAACAAAAGTGAACTTTAGGAAAAGGTTGTACCCTAGAAAACCTTAAGTTTTCAAACTGGCTCACAAACATACAGAAAGTGTTAAGAGTTTGTTGGAAAATAATGAGAGAATTTCCTGGCATCCCTGCCAGTCATCCTTACCTTGAATCTCTGGAGAAGGATATTTCCATCTGAAAAACAGCAGGTTTTTCTCTTATTTCTCAGATACTCGGCGCTCAGAGAGCAACAGTGGAGTTACTCAACTTCAGTTTTATCAGCTGAAGACTGCCCTGGTGTCTTAGACTGAGGGATAAGAGGAAAAGCAAATTGCTTCAAAAAGTAAGCTCAGGTCAGAAGGGGAAGCATCAGAGATTTGGGGTTTTGAAGGGAATATAAGGAATTCAATGTTTCTTGAGACCTTTACTCTGCAGAGTACTTGTAATTTAATCCAAGAGTGACAGTGAGTGGAACTGATGGGAAGAGCCATAGCATCTTATGACCATCAGATGAAGTTAGCATTAATAGTCTAAAGCTGAAGGCCAAGTTTAAACGCCAGTCCCTCATAACAATTCACCTATCATTTTCTAAACTGGTGTTCCATTTCAAGTTTCTATTCTTTATACCAGCTTTCCTTCTGCTTAGGAAGACCTTTCTACTCTTCTTTAGTTAATAAAGGAACTTTTTATGTTAAGGCTCATTTGCCCCCTAGCAGGATTAAAATTAGGAGCTACTTCTTTTGTGTACATCTCTATTCTAGAATCCATTTCACTCTATGGGAATTATTTATTTGTGGATGTTTTCTTTACTCTAACTCAAGTAGTTATTGAATAAATAATTGAATGTCTACATTATACTAAACACTTTGGGAAGAAGTGAAAAATTCTGTCAATTTCCCAAATGATTTAGTAAGCACAATTTGGAGCAACTACCTACCCAACAAGAACTAATCGGATTTTCTAGTGAATTTTTCACTTTTAAAGCATCTGATTGACAAATGATAGCCATGGCTCCATGGGACATTTTTATTCTCTTCCTGCATAGCCCAGTTGGTAAAGAATCCACCTGTAATGTGGGAGAACTGGGTTTGATCCCTGGGTTGGGAAGATCCCCTGGCGAAGGGAAAGGCTACCCACTCCAGTATGCTGGCCTGGAGAATTTCATGGACTGTACAGTCCATGGGGTCACAAAGAGTAGAACACAACTAGGCAACTTTGACTTTCACTTTTATTTCTCTTAAAAAAAAAAAATATATATATATATATATATAGGCTTTTTAATAGATGTAAACAAAACCTAAAGGACCCAGCTCTTTCTTGACCCTTTAGGCCATTGTGAGGAGTCAGCAATGAAAACTCCAAAGGGTGCTTTCTTCTTATTCATTTCTGCAACTAAACATCACTGCATTTTTAATGGGAAGAAGGATTTCAGCCCAGCTACTCAAATGGGGGGCTGCCTCTACCCATTCTTTTTGTCACTTCACAATTTATCAGGAAGGAGGATCCACTAACTTGATTGTTCAGAGTATGAAATATTAAGGGGCTGTGATTGCTAGTAATCAGACTTATATTTTCCTTCTTAACTATTTCAGGATAGTTAAGAAAACTCACACCCCTCTCTTCTGAGAAATGTTCTTGCTTTATTTTTTTGATAAAATTCTAAGACTTTGTTGAGACTAGTGTTTTGTTTTGTTTTTGGCTGTGCCACGCAGCATGTATGATCTTAGTTCCTTGACCAGGGATCAAACCTGCACCCCCTGCAATGGAAGCATGGAATCTTAACCACTGGACCATCAGGGAAGCCTGAGACTCTAATTTTATGTAGCACAGACCTCTATTTTGGGGAAGGAGTGGTGATTTCTTTATCAAAAACTGGTAGCTTGCCTCTGTTATTCTTCTACCATACTAAAGGAATTATCCAATGCAATTAGATAAGAAGAATCAATGCAAAGCACAAGAATGGGAAAATAAGTATCCTTATTTTCAGATGATATAATAGTATACCTGGAAAATTCCAGATAACCAATGATTTAAAAAAGCTAACTCAAGCAATAAAATAATTCAGTGAAATAGCAAATTAGAGTTGATATACAAAACTCAATAGCCTTTACTGAGAGGATTCTGAGAAGCTGGTACAGGAGGAAGCACCAAGAATCTGTCTCCCCACCTATGCAATAATTGCATTAGCTGAATGTGTCTGATAGAACTATTTTGGAACTCAGGAACCTATTAAAGATTTGAAACTTCCAGGGAAATTTTTGAGCAGTAAATTGTAGTTAATTTCAGTCAATTTCAGCTCTTAGCACAGTAGTAGCTACCCAGTTCATAGCCGTCAGCCCCATGGCAGGCAGTTGTGACTGTGGGAGCCCGTGTGGATGAAAGGACCCTGTCCTCCTAATAATATGGGGAATCTGTGCTCTGATTGCTGATTGCTACTTTGGCACAGACGTGCAGACAGAAAGGCAAGTGGCCATTGTTCCTGCCCCTTCCTCATTGTTTCAAGCCTCTCTCCCTCTGCTTAAAGTGACTTCGAAGGTATATAAAGGGAAAGTACTTTCCTCCCCTCCCCTCCCTACCCACTCCATTTTTCTCTATTTCCCCTTCTGGGAACCAGACAATGAATCTGGGGCATTCAAAAGTAACCACACATACGAAGGGTATTAGAAAGTCACTGCATGCCCAGGAAAGGTGCAAGCTCAGAGAATATATGAGGTCTTAAGTCTACACCTAACACTTAATCTTGGCCCAGTGGCAGTTCACATCAATCACAAAAACGAAAGCACAACCAACCATGGGGAAAGGTCAGAGGAAGGAACCTAATTTCCAGAGTTATTGCATTTATTTCAAATAGCCAGTTTTCAACAACAAAAAACAAAACCAGACAAAAAAAAAAAAATCAAGCCAACAGAAATTGTCCCTGAAAAATACCTGATGGCAGATCTACAAATACCTTACAGTTATTTTAAAGAAGCTCAAAGAACTAAAGGAAGACAGAGAAAATCAAGAAAAAGATGCATGACCAAAACAGAAGTATCAGCAAAGACATAGGAAACCTGACCCCCCACACCCAGTAAAATGAAAATTTGAGCTGAAAAATACAATAACTGAAATGAAATATTCACTGATAGGACTGGAAAGCAGATTTTAGGAGATGGAAAAAAGAATCAGCAAAAAGTGAAGAAAGGACAATATGAATTACCAAATCTGAGGAACAGAAAGTAAATAAGATTTTTTTTAAAAAATGGGCAAAATCTAAAGGAACTATAAGGCAATATCAACCAAAATAACATGTGCATTGTGGGAGTCTCAGAAAAAGAAGAGAATATTTGAAGAAATAAGGGTCAACATGTCCCAAATTTAAGATATGAATATGAACATTTAAGAAACTAAAAACAAAAACTCAGAGTAGGATGAACTCAAAGAGACCCAAAACAAAGATACATTATAGACAGTTAAAAGATAAAGACAAAGAGAGAATCTTGAAAGCAACAAGAAACAACTCATTGCATACAAGGAATTCTCAATAAGACTGACAGGAGATTTCTCACCAGAAACTTTGAAGGCCAGAAAGACATATTCAAAGTGCTAAAAGAAATAAGAATCCTGTATCTATAGCAAAATTGTCCTTCAAAAGTTGGGAAGGAATTAAAATATTAATATTTTCAGATAAATACAAGCTGAGAGAATTCGTAACCACTAGATCTGCCCTGCAAAAAATGCTAAGGGGAGTCTTGCAGGTGGAAATGAAAATTAGCCAGTATCTTTATCTCTTCTTATATAAAGAAACAAATATTTTAATAAAAGTGAACACATGAACAATTATAATTGCTATTATTACAACAAGTATTTATAACTCTACCTTTTGTTTTCTACATAATTTAATACTGATACACTAAAAATTAATACTTTTAAAATTAATAGTATAATGTACACAAACAATAAATAAAATGACATGTAGTCAGAGAAAGCCCAATTTGAAATGTAACTAAGATTAAGTACTTGGGAATAAATATAACAAGAAATTTATTACACACATACATACAGATTAAATACTCCTGAAAAACACAATAATCTTTACAGTGGGATGGCAAATCCATATGCAGAGTAACTATCCCAGGAAGAACAAACTACTTCCCTTTTATGATGGAATCTGTCCAGTGTAATCAATCTTCCACAAGGTAAGGGACCCTAGGGAATGGTGTCATATCAAAGGCTCACTTGACTTCTTATGTGGGTAGATTTGGCATTCTGTAGTATCTACAGCCAGATCAGCCTTGATAAATGGAAGCCTTTGTCTTTGTCAAGCACATACGTCATCCCCATCACTGCCACCTTGACCATTTTGTGCATGAGTCCATTGGCCAGTGGTAGGAGGCTTACTGATGTCCACGGAGCTTTCTGCTGAGGCCACCCTTTGGTAACATTCACACAACATACAAATATCTTTGCATTCTGGGTCCATTAGAAGTTCATCCACATACTTCTTCTCCAGACTTGCCACTAACTTTCTAATCACGTCCCTTCCACATTACCGACCATGTCACCAAACTTTCAGCCACAGCACCCAAAATGATATAGACCTAGATCTCCTGCCATGTCTCCTCTTGTACAAAATTAACAATCAGAAGCATTGTTCACATTTCTGTAAGACATCAAGACAACATCTCATTTTCAAAAAGAGGATTTCTCTGTACCACTCTGCCTCAAATCCACCCCAGAACACAGCTATACCACCGTCCCTGTCTACTTTTGGGTGGTACCTTCACATCACGTAAGTCAGTCATTTGTTTTCTTCTATCTCAGAAAACTGCAACTTGCCATAAGTTCATAGGTAAAGACTGGTGATAAAGAGAAGATGATGTAGCAGGAATACAGGCTATGGGCATCTGAGCCTCTTTCTCATGTACTTTATTTTTATTTGAACTTTGTCCCATAGATATCATTTCACTTGATGTTGGATGTGAACACTGACAGTTTGATGCTGCTCTGAACCCCAACTTTATGGCCTTACAAGTTAGATAATACTCAGTTCATAATGAGCAGCTCATTCCACATGGTGACAGGGTCAAATATTCAGTCTCTGATAAGGCCTAGCAACAAGCCTGAAGCTGTTTCTCAAAAGAATAGTTATTCATGGAAGATACTGAGTCTTGGCTCAAAAATACTCAGGTCTGCATTATTCACCTTATAGGGGTATTCCAAAGGCTACCCTAACAGCATTTCTAGTTGGATACTGTAAGGACCCTTGTTTACACGAGGTCATATAGTTCAAGAGGCAGAGCAGCTTGTACGGCAGCTCATGCCAGCTGCAGAATTTTCTTTTGTTGGGATCCCTTTCAAGGCACTCAGTAAAGGGACTCAAATTACATACATGTTGCCACCAAAATCCAAAGTATCCTCTTGGGTTTTGTATCTTTTGCGTACTAGTAGGAAGGACCAGGTCAGCAACTTGTTCTTTAGAAGATGTATATTGACAGGTCCTAGACCACTGAACTAGAAATTTCACCAAGGTAGGAAGACCCTGAAGCTTTGTGGAATGTCTTTCCTATCCTCTTATGTACAAGTGTCACTAATGCATTTAAAGCAGCTGCTACTTCCTGCTCACCAGATCCAAGCAGCATAATGCTATCACGATGTCCTATAGAAGGAAAAGGTGATCAATGTCTCTGAAGACTCCAGTATAATTTAGGACTAGAAAGTTGATATACCCCTGAGTTAGGACAGTGAAGGTGTATTGCTGGCTTTGCTAAATGAAAGTAAATTGCCTCTGATGGTCTTTACCAACAGATAATGAGAAACAAACATTTGCCAATCAATAACTGCATACAAGGTGCCAGAAGAGGTAATGATTTGCTTCAGCAACAAAACCATATTTGGAACAGCACCTGCAACTGGAGTCACCACTTAATTAATTTTGGAATGAATATCTGCCATTCTCTGATCTATCTTCTATGCTGAAGGTGAGTTGAATGAGGATATGGCAGGAATCCACTCCTGCATCTTTCATGACCTCGATGGAGCCACTAATGTCTGCAATCCTTCCAGGATTTTGATATATGTATCAATAAAGTTTGATATTTTCATTGGTAGACAGTCCCGTTGGCTTCCACTTGGTCTTTCCTATCACAGCAGCCCTTGCTCTGTGGGTTGCATAACCTATGTAGGGATTCTACAAGTTGTTCAGTGCGTATATGGCAACTCTGCATTTCAGAACAAGAAGTGAAGTGACCATGTGGTGAGTTCTGGGGCCCAGTAGGTACACAGTGGAATAGATCTGAGCCAAAACATCGCTGATCACCCGATCTCTGGCTGGTGAACTGCAGCTATGTTTGAGGTCTTCAACAATGTCAGTTCAGAGGAAATTTCAAATCATCATTGAAAAGCATAATTATTTCCCCTTCCCCTATTTAGTCACCCTGGTAAATACTCACAGATTCCTTTGGGGAAGACTGGGGAGGAAGGTTAGGAATATACATTTTTGGTGTGAAGCAGAGGCCTATTCAAGGCGATCCAGGTTCCTCTTCATCCAAAGAGTTCTGTGTCTATACATTGGCTCAAGTCTGGGAACTGACTGAAGGTTCATAATTTTCTGTTCTGATCCCCCCACGTAGCATCTCATTCATTAAACCTAGAGCTTCTCTGCTTGTTCAGATCAACTAAGACTTGGGCAGGCTGCCCACCTCCTTTAGCTTCAGAGGCGCCATGGTCAACTAGTGGATGTCGAAAATCTATGTGATTCAGACTGCTCTGATTGCCGGGGTCCAGCCCCAGTGGATCCAGGGTAATTCGAAAGGGAGACGGAGTCAGCGTCTTAGAAAAGAATTATTTAATTAGAAATATAAGATTAGGAAAGAATAGTGTAGTAGGAAAATTAGTGGAGAAAAGATGCTGAATAACTTGTTTTATGTGGAAAGCTAATAAGACCTCGAGACAAGAGGTTTGCACAATCTACGTTAGGCCACAGGCACCTGCTTGAATAGCGGAGGGTGCCCCGCCTTGGGCTCCCTCTCACGTGGGTCTTAGAAGCCCAGGCAAATAAGTAGACTCGGAGAGCCTCCGCGCTCCAAGGGATCAGCCTGAAAAGGAGAGGGAGGGAGAGGGAGAAAGAGAGAGAGAGAGTCGACAGGGGGGGAGCCAGATTTCCAAGAAACCAGTTCGAGAATCTGGTCTGAGAAACTGGTCCATCCTTTATTGTCCAGGAAAGCTTTTTATACTTTTGGTTGTACATAGAGATCAATGGATAATACAAAGTTATGCAGCATCAGCAGCCCTGACTCTTATCGAGACCAGGCTTTCTCTCTGCATACCTAGCTGTATACACAAGTCTTAGGTGATTTACATCATCTTCTGGCCAGAAGGCCTATTAGCGTTTTACGGCCCTTTTCTGATAAGGGTCTGTCAACCAGAAAACTTATTTGCCTGAATAGTGTTGTTCTTTTCCAAAATCGGTGCCACTCTCAGAAAGTACTAAATAAAGCTACATTCTTACATAGCAAGGACAAAACAATTTATAACAAGGAAAGAGGAGTACAGTGATTTATAACAAAGAGAAAATTCATTAACTCAAAAATCTAGTATTGCTAACATCAAAACTACTATATTCCTGTTTCTGCATCCCATTTACATTGATTAATATCCTCCCAGGTGCCTAAAAGATAAAGGATATGGAGGCCTGGTGGCAAACATTAACTCAACAATGAAACCCTTCACCAAACTAACTCTTAGCTCTAAAAGGCTCTATATCTTTAAGATGTTTTAAGCTTCGTGCCTCTCACGGTTGGGGGACTGTAAATCACAAGTTGTGAAAGTCCGGGGAAACCTGTCAGGCAAGTTAGAGAGCCATCAGAGGGATTTGAGCTGAAACATTCCTTTCATATGCAGGAGACCAGTTGGAGCTCTAAGTTAACTGTTTCCAGAGAAAGGTGGTCTTGGATAGCCCCCTGTAATGTCAGAAGAGTATAGTATAGCAGACAGTAAACAGACAGATTTTGGTTTCGGGGTAGATGCTCAGGCAGAGGACCCCTTGAGACCTGACTCGTCTTGCCCCATCAGTTCTCTCCACATGACCTTGTCATGGGTGGGATCTCCCGTGCTGGCTCCCAGCACTGATGAGTGTTTGGTTCTTCTGTCCATAACTCTAGCCGTGCCCAGTTGTCTATGGTGATTAACTGCCACCTCTTGGTCCCTACCACCACCCTAGAGCCTGTGATCCCTACTGCACTGGAGACCCCATTCAGTGGCAGCACTTCCTGTGGTAATTTCTGACTTTCAGAAAAAGAGCAATCACAGAGAACTTCAAGGTTTCAAGGGTTTCCCTACATGAATCTTTTCTTCACATGGTGAGAAGTGTGTTCTCTGAACTCTCCTGGTGAGTATGAGTAAGTCTTCAATGATAAACACATTCTTGCCTTCCAATATTCCTAAGCTTTTGGGTAACTTCCTGTACAGTATAGCAAGGAAGTTCTCTCGTTTTCAACTTTGTTTAATCTGAGCTATTTGGGAATCCATAGTTCAGTCAACCCACCAAGCAAAATATCAGAGCTGCTCCTAGTCCCTCAAACTAAACACTGAATTTGTTATTAATGCCTAATATTGACTGACTCAACCTGATCCAATTTCATATTCCTTCCACTTTGATCTTACACCCTCAAGATCTCACGTATGTTCCATCCATATAACTTGGCAAAATCATAGCAATCATTTGGTATGTATCACACCTCATCATAGATCATACTTTCTACCTTACCTGCTGGGAGCCAGCACGGGAGATCCCACCCATGACAAAGTCATGTGGAAGAGAACTGTTAAGCAAGGCTTCAGGACTTGAGGGGCTCCCTAGACCTGCTCGAGCATCTACCCCAAAACCAGAATCTGTCTGTTTTACTGTTTCATGACTTTCACCAACTCCTCTGATATTAACAGGCGGCTATCCCCAACCACGTTTCTCTGGAGAAAATCAACTTAGGGCTCTAGCTAATAAGTCTTCTGGACATGAGAGGAATATTTCAAATCAAACCCCCTCTGTTAGCATTCTAGCTTGCTTGGCAGGTTTATCCAGACTCTTACAGCTGCACATGTGATTATTTACAGCCTCCCAACTGTGAGAGGCACGGGAAGCCTAAAACATAGAACCTTTAAAAGAGTTAAAAGTTATTAGAGTAGTGCTGATGTAGGATTTCATTATTGGGCCAATGCTTGTCGCTAAGTTCCCATATCTCTTATCCACTGTGCACCTGGGAGTGTATTAGTTAATATAGTTGGAATGTAAGAAAAACAAGTGTAGCCTTGAAATTAACCACATCATACCTTTGAGCTAATTGGTTCTTTCTTTATTGTAACTCACTGCACCTTTGCCCCATGAGAACTGTAACTCTGTTTAGCATTTTCTGAGGCTGACATAGATTAGAAATATAATATAAAGAAAAAACATTTCAAGGGAAAATAAGTTTTCTGGTTGAGCAGCCTTTATCAAAAGAGGGTCATAAAATGTTCACAGGCCTCCAAGGCCAGAAGATAATGTACACAATATTGTTTATGGGAAAGATATGCAGAAAAAGTCCTGGTTTTGATAAAGACAAAACAGATGTAATGTTTGGGCTGACTCTGTATGACTTTGCCTCTTTCATTTCCCTCTATGTACAAGTTAAGGAATAAAAGTCCTTTTTGAAAATAAAGTAATGGGTGTTGCTCGATAAAGCTTGGTCACCCTGTGTCTTTCTCTCTCTCTCTCTTTTTTTCTTTGTCTCTCTTACTCTCTTTTTCAGGCTGATCCCTTGGAGCACAGAGGATCCCTGTGTTGACTTATCTGCCCGGGTTTCTAAGACCTGAATGGGAAGACGTTCTGTGTCTTCACTCCCTCAGGAGACCGGGAGGGCACCTGCGGCTTCCGTGAACAGAGCAAGCTCCTTGTCTAGGGGCATTATTGGCTTTCTGTGTAAACCAAGGAATATCAGCCTCTTTCTCTCCTCTATTCCTCTCTCATTTATTCTTTCATTCATTCATTCACCAATGCCATTTCTCCTTCGGGTTCCCCTGGATCCCCTGGATCCTGCAGGGGCTGGACCCCAGCACTCACCCTTTGGGGGTCTGCTGGAACTTAAGCTTGGTTATAGATCTAGATACAAGGAGAGATTGGGGGTTGGGTAGGTCCTGAGGAAAATCAGTAGTACTCTACAAGATAACTGACTCAGACTGTGGGGGAAGGATTGATCCTAACAGTAAAGATGGTTCAACAGAATTTAGACATTCAGGTTCCAGCTTCATTGGACTAAGTCTTCTGATTTTAATAAAAGAGCCCCCATGAAATTGATAAATTAATTTACATTGTAAATGAGCTGCTCATAGAACTAAATGTTAGATCTGGTTTTCAGAAATCCTGGCCATGAGGGTTCAGGACAAAACTACATTCAGGACAGTCACAGAAACTTTGCACTTAGATATTAAACACTTGCCCATCCATTCTTATTCTATGCTTAGGGCTCACTTGGGAATCCTGTTTGCAACAAGGATGGTTGACAGGCAAGCTGTTGGCACTCCTATTTCCCAATAACTCACATTTACTTCTCACAAGTGTGGTATCATAATGGATTCTCAGTATAGACAGATTCAACCCACTTACGGGATTCAGCCTGTAGATGATTCATCAGAGCCTGTAGGTGATGACTCACAGGGCAGTCTCTGAGAGAGATGATAGGAAATGGCTCTGAGCTGCCCTTTCACATGCTTGTGACATTGTCTGCTTTTGAAAATATTTTTGGTTCAATTATATCTCTTGAATTTGATTCAAGAGAATCAAAACCCCACTAAAATCAAGTGTCCCTAAAATGAAAATTGAAACACAGCCGTTAAGAGGTGATGACTGTTCTAAGTCACTGCATTTGGAGGTAGAGAAAACCATTCCAGAGTCTATTGTTATAGAATCCTTTGTGTCCAGGGAATACAGAAGGATTAGGAAGGTAAGGTTGTGCAGCTTGTGCAAGGTTATAAAGCAAATGGGATTTAAGCCTTGGCCCTCAAATCCTGCCCCTGTGCCCTATGAACCACTTCATACATTGCACATACACTCTATGTTATACATTACACACTCCCACTCTGTCCCATCTGACCATCGACCTTCACCAGAGTCACAAGTCTCCTAAAAGATGGAGCTGCACATAAATTTCAGAAATAAGCAATATAAGTAAATCCCAGGATAAGCTGCTGAGGATAGCTGTTATAATACAGGCTAAATCAGAGCAAGTGAAATAGCTTTCTTAAAAAAAAAAAAAAAAAGAATCCACATGCCCGTGGGAGAGATTTATTTGGGGAAAGTGCAGTAATTGAGAATGTTAAATCTCTCTGTCTTAATAAATACAATATCTATACATTAAAGATATCTCTGTATTAAATATCCATGTCTCAAATCCTTCCACTACCTAGATGCTTTTGTGATATTTATGAGGAGCTGATGTTCTAGAGGTCTGTCATTATTTCCGATTAGGTAAACCTCATAGTGTTCATTGGGCATTTTGACATTCAATGAGACCAGCTGAGACTCGGTGACCAATCAGTTTGTTTAAAGATAATTTGGTCTGATTAGCGTATAACTGGCCAGGTGTTGAGTGAGAAAGCATTGCCTGGCCTTCATGAGAATGAGGTAAGTGTTCATCCAGAACTTTTTGGTTGCAGGTGTTGGTCTCAGCCATGCACACCTATCTGATGCCAGAAAGGGCAACAGGATTCTTTTACGCCACAGTGATCGGTGTCCCCATTGAAGGCTCCATGTAAGATCAAAATGTGCGAGTCATGGGAGATTAAGGAGAAAACAATATGAATATAAGCCCCATGGACCTAAAATTATGCCAATAATGTCTTTCATTATCATCATTCTACATTAATATGCCTTCATTGCTTTAGGTAACAGTGTTTCTCTCTGGGGTCAATGGGGCTGGAGTTTCCATGGGGACTCACCTACTTTGTATAGAAACGTGACTCTACCAGAGGAGAGGAAGGCTCTCGTTTTGACAGGATGATCAGCAACACCTAAGAGATGTAGGCTTTTCAGAGCAGAGAAGCCTGCAGGCCCTCATTTGCATGTTTCCTCCCTTGCCCATCCTGTTATGGAAAGGGGGCTGGTGAGACTTCAGAGTCTCATCTGACAGCCACTGAGTGAGTGCTTGTCCCCTCTGTGCAGACGGCCTCGTTTGTCTGGCATATACTCCATGGAGAAAGAGACATTTTGGGGGCTTGGGAGTACCATTTAGCATCATTTCTTTGATAGGCAATTTGCCAAACCGTAACAAAATTAAAAAGCAGAAGATTAAATTAAACCCAGCGGTTCCACTTTTAGTAACTAATCCTAGCTGGATAAGCAGACTCGTAAACAAACACACAGGCGATACAAATACTGTGGCATTGATTGAAATATAAGAAGTCTGGAACTAAATGTTCAACTTCAGAGACTGGTTAGGTAAAATCAATTCATTCACACTTTGGAATCCTATAAATTATAATTGTTTTATGTGTGAAATAGAATGATCTCCAAAGGATATCGCTTTGTAAAAAAAAAAAAGAAAAAAATGAAAAACTATCACACTGTATTATACCTTCCAATTGGTAGAAGGTCACAGGTATATATAGGACCTCAACTAATAGAAAATGAATATTCCTTTTTTTTATTGAAGTATAGTTGATTTACAATGTTCTGTTAGTTTTTGATGTACAACAAAGTGACTCAGTTATACTGAATATAGTTGCCTGTGCTATACAGTAAGACCTTGTGTTTATCTATTTTATATATAGTATTTTGTTACCTGTATTATGTCTCATCATTTATTTTACCTTTAAAATGTAAGTATATATGTATCAGAATATACACGTGGAGTCTTGTGCATGTGTAGAATCTCAGTGGCAGGGCAACCCAAAATCTGAAGAAGGGAGTCAGGAGGAAAAACACTTTTGACTGGGTATGAAGCAAGGAGAAGCTGGGCTGCAAGGCAATTGCAACGGAGGCCAGAGCTGATGGATCCTGGCAGAGATCAGGACCTGCTGTGGTCCATTCAGTTTATCCCAGAGTGAGGCAACTGGGGAGGCCTTTATATTCCGGAGTCAGCCAGTCATTTGGCATGAGTGTCCCTGCAAGGACCACCAGCTCACAGCAAAGGACCACTCCAGTGACAGATGAGGTCTGAATGGTCAATATCCACTCCAGCAGCTGCAGCCAGAGCACTGTCACCGTCATTTAATTTGGCCTTGTCTTTCAGTGGATTATATGAATCCCAAACTACTTTGCTTTTCTGCTGAGTTCGAAGGGTGGACAGGTCTAAACACCAAAGTATCGTTCCAGGAAGGCTTATAAGCTCGGCACAAGGGAGCAGAACGTGGTTCCGACTCAGTTCTGGTCACACCCAGCTGTGCGGCCTGAGTCAAGAGGCTGAACTTCTCTGCCCCTAAGTGCTGTGATTAGAGCACAGGGAGACTGTGCTGGTTTACTGCTCAGTTCCCAGCCCTCCCCATTTGCTGTGATTCCCTAGAAGAGTGCGTTATTCTGAGACAATACACCATACTGACATCTATTGTTTTCAGAATGGTATCCATACATTTCTGCTCAAATAAATAAAAATCCTAACGCAACTGAGCCATTTATCAGAGCAACAAAGTCAGCTGTCAAGAGCATATCCATGGGCTGTAATGTCATCTCAGCTGGCTGCTTTACCTGTCTGTTGGGTTCCTGGGAAATCTGGAAAGTTCTAAGAAGTATCCCAATTGGTGGAATGTTCATGAATAGCAGGACATCAACTAACAGAAAGTAAATATTTCTTTTTTGGGAATCAATGAAGTAAAAATTTATTTATTTTTAAATATTTTATATTGGACTATAGATGATTTGATAACTCAGTTGGTAAAGAATCTGCCTACAATGCAGGAGACCCCGGTTTGATTGCTGGGTCAAGAAGATCCCCTGAAGAAGGGATAGGCTACCTACTCCAGTATTCTGGCCTAGAGCATTCCATGGACTATTCCATGGGGTCGCAAAGAGTCAGACATGACTGAGTGACTTTCACTCTTTCACACATGTATCTGCTCTTTTTCAAATTCTTTTCCTACATAGTTTATTATAAAGGATTGAGCATAGTTCCCTGTGCTATATGGGAGGCCCTTGTTGGTTATCTATTTTATAAGTGACAGTGATTGCATGCTAATCCCAACCTCCTAATTTATCCCTCCTTCCACCTTTCCCCTTTGGTAACTATAAGTTTATTTTCTAAGTCTATGAGTCTGTTTCTGTCTTGTAAGTCAGTTCATTTGAATCATTTTTTAGATCCCACATATAGGTAATATTATATGATATTTGTCTTTCTCTGACTTACTTCACCTAGTATGATAATCTCTATGTCCTCCATGAATAGGACATCAACTAGTGGAAAATAAATATTCCTTATTTTATTGAAGCATAGTTGCTTTATTACGTTGTGTTAGTTTATGGAGTGCAGCAAAGTGCTTCAGTTAAAATTATACTTTTTCATATATATATATGTATATTCTCTTTCATATTCTTTTTCACTTTGATATAAGATATTGACTATAGTTCCCTTGCTATACAGAAGGATCTTGTTGTTTATTGATTTTCTAGATAGTAGTTTGTATCTGCTAATCCCAATCTCCTAATTTCTGCCCCCTGCCACTTTTCCCCTTTTGTAACTATAAATTTATTTTCTATTCCTCTTTAAGTAAGTTCATTTGATTTTGGAGCCAAATTGGTTGTGTTGGCCAAATTATCTGTTTCTGGTCCAATTAAAAGCAAGGATTTTCATCTCTTGCTGGTGAGTGAGGGTCAAGAGAAAATGGCACTAGCTTCAGCTTCTCATTTTAGCCATTTTGGAAGGGGGAGACTATTTAGGGAGGGGGCAGGGAAGTCTCTGATGTAGACTGCAACTCAAAAGAGCATCAAGTTCACCTACCTCATTAAAAGTGACTCAAATGCATTTCATTTTATGGCTGAGTAATATAAAGTAATATAGCTGAGTATATATGTATATATATCACAACTTAGTTACCATTCATCTGACGATGAACATCTAGGTTACTTCCATGTCCTGAAAGTGAAAGTTAAGTTGCTCAGTCATGTCCAGCTCTTTGCTCCTCCGTCCACGGGATTTTCCAGGCAAGAGTACTGGAGTGGGTTGCCATTTCCTTCTCCAGGGGATCTTCCCAACCCAGGGACTGAACCTGGATCTCCCACGTTGTAGGCAGATGCTTTACCATCTAAGCCACCAGGGAAGTCACCTCCATGTCCTAGTTATTGTAAATAGTGTTGCTATGAACACTAGGGTATATGTATCTTTTTCAATTATGGTTTCTTCCCGGTATATGCCCAGCAGTGGCACTGTTGGGTCATAAGACAGCTTTATTTTTAGTTCTTTAAGGAATTGCCACACTGTTCTCCATAGTGGCTGTATTAATTTACATTCCCACCAACAGTGAAAGAGGGTTCCCTTTTCTCCACCCCCTCTCCAGCATTTATTGTCTGTAGGTTGTTTGATGATGGCCATTCTGACCTGTGTGAGATGATACCTCATTGTAGTTTGGATTTGCAGCCATGAAATTAAAAGACACTTACTCCTTGGAAGGAAAGTTATGACCAGCCTAGACAGCATATTCAAAAGCAGAGACATTACTTTGCCAACAAAGGTCCATCTAGTCAAGGCTATGGTTTTTCCAGTGGTCATGTATGGATGTGAAAGTTGGACTGTGAAGAAAGCTGAGAGCCAAAGAATTGATGCTTTTGAACTGTGGTGTTGGAGAAGACTCTTGAGAGTCCCTTGGACTGCAAGGAGATCCAACCAGTCCATCCTAAAGGAATTCAGTCCTGGCTGTTCTTTGGAAGGACTGATGCTAAAGCTGAAACTCCAATACTTTGGCCACCTCATGTGAAGAGTTGACTCATTGGAAAAGACTCTGATGCTGGGAGGGATTGGGGGCAGGAGGAGAAGGGGACGACAGAGGATGAGATGGCTGGATGGCATCACTGACTCAGACGTGAGTCTGAGTGAACTCTGGGAGTTGGTGATGGACAGGGAGGCCTGGTGTGCTGCGATTCATGGGGTCGCAAAGATTCGCACACGACTGAGCAACTGAACTGAACTGAATAAGTGATGCTAAGCATCTTTTCATGTGTTTATTAGCCATCTTTGGAGAAATATCTGTTTAGGTCTTCTGCCCATTTTTTGATTTTTTTCTGGTATTGAGCTGTGTGAACCTCTTGTATACTTTGCAGATTAATCCTTTGCCAGTTGTTTCATTTGCTATTATTTTCTCCCATTCTGAGGGTCACCATTTCACCTTGTTTATAGTTTCCTTTTCTGTGCAAAAGCTAGAGCCTATTATACAGAGTGAAGTAGGTCAGAAGGAGAAAAACAAGCATCATATATTAATGTATATATATGGAATCCAGAAAAGTGGTACTGATTAATCTATTTGCAGGGCAGCAATGGAAACACAGACACAGAGAACAGACTTGTGGGCACAGTGGGGGATGGAAAGGGTGGGATGACCTGAAAGAGTAATATTGAAACATATACATATACCAATTAGAAAATAGATAGCGAGTGAGAATTTGCTCTGTGATGCAGGGAGCTCAAACCCAGTGCTCTCTGACAACCTAGAAGAGTGGGATGGGGTGGGAGGTGGGAGAAGGTTCAGGAGGGAGGGGACATATGTGTACCTGTGGCTGGCTGATGTTGATGTATGGCAGAAACCAACACAATATTGTAAAGCAACTATCCTCTAATTTAAAAAAAAATTTTTTAATCAGTTTTAGGACTATCAGGAATAGGACCTCCTACCCTGGCTGGCTCTGTGAGCTTGTGAAGGGCATAAGGCAAATGGGGCTGATATCTCCTGTCTTTCTGAACTCACTCCCCAGTCTGGATTTAACGGCATTTCTGGGTCTTATGGTTAGAGGTCCACATCTGAATCACTGTTCCTTCCTCCACTTGGCATTTTGGTCTCTCTAGAAATATTTTTTTTTCAATCTGTGATTTAGACTTTTTTCTTTTAATAGAACTCATTTTAGCCTCACCATAGCCAAGGAGGATTGTAATGGATGTCAGCCAGGACCAAGAAATAGCATCTTTAATAGACAAGGATGCTGTAGTTCTGGTCTTTAAAATTGAAATCTACTACACATAGAGTTTGCTGACCTAATGAAGAGTAGTGAACACAGAAGTGAACCTTATTAGTAGAAAAAATAGCACTAACAATATTAACCAACAATAAACTTCTCCAGTGAAATGTTGATTTTGAGGGTTTTCTATAGAATAGTTTTGATCAGTGAGAAAAAAGAAATCAAGACCAACTTCCTTTCCTGCTGGTCACTCAACAGCTCCTAATAGCACCAGGCCTCCTTGTTAGAGAAGTAGCTGATACCAGATGAACAAGCTGATACTTGCTGAGCCAGGGAACACAGAAGTGCTCAGAGATACAGGATCAGGTCAAAGGACATGGGAGATGGCTTGAAAAGCTTCCATTGATCATATTTGGAATAATTTGAGCAACACAACAAATAATGAATGTAATGGCTTTTACTATATTAACTTTTTAAAAACCCATGACTCCATAGTGTCATTGGTAGAATTTCCAAAAAGACTACCAGAAAGTATAGTTGATTTACAATATTGTGTTAGTTTCAGGTATACAGCAAAGTGATTCAGTTTATATATTTATATGGGTGTTAGTCCCTCAGTCATGTCCAACTCTGTGCAACACCATGGACTATAGCCTGCCAAGCTCTGTCCATATAATTTTCCAAGAATAATGGAGTTGCCATTTCCTACTCCATACACACACACACACACACACACACACACACACGTGTGTGTGTGTTACCATATATATATACTCTTTTTCAGATTATTTTCCTTTTTCAGTTCAGTCACTCAGTCGTGTCCGACTCTTTGCAACCCCATGAACCACAGCACACCAGGCCTCCCTGTCCATCACCAACTCCCAAAGTCCACCCAAACCCATATCCATTGAGTCAGTAATGCCATTCAGTCATCTCATGCTCTGTCATCCCCTTCTCCTCCTGCCTTCAATCTTTCCCAGCATCAGGGTCTTTTCCAATGAGTCAGCTCTTCGCATCAGGTGGCCAAAGTATTGGAGTTTCAGCTTTAGCATCAGTCCTTCCAATGAATATTCAGGACTGATTTCTTTTAGGATGGACTGGTTGGACCTCCTTGCAGTCCAAGAGACTCTCAAGAGTCTTCTCCAACACCACAGTTCAAAAGCATCAATTCTTTGGTGCTCAGCTTTTTCTATGGTCCAACTCTCCCAACCATACATGACTACTGGAAAAACCATAGCCTTGATTAGACAGACCTTTGTTGGCAAAGTAATGTCTCTGCTTTTCAATATGCTGTCTAGGTTGGTCATAACTTTCCTTCCAAGAGTAAACGTGTTTTAATTTCATGGCTGCAGTCACCATCTGCAGTGATTTTGGAGCTCAGAAAAAATAAAGTCAGCCAGTTTCCACAGTTTCCCCATCTACTTGCCATGAAGTGATGGGACCAGATGCCATGATCTTAGTTTTCTGAATGTTGAGCTTTAAGCCAACTTTTTCACTCTCCTCTTTCACTTTCATCAAGAGGCCCTTTAGTTCTCCTTCACTTTCTGCCATAAGGGTGGTGTCATCTGCATATCTGAGGTTATTGATATTTCTCACAGCAATCTTGATCCCAGCCTGTGCTTCCTCCAGCCCAGCATTTCTCATGATGTACCCTGCATAGAAGTTAAATAAGCAGGGTGACAATATACAGCCTTGATGTACTCCTTTTCGTATTTGGAACCAGTCTGTTGTTCCATGTCCACTTCTAACTGTTGCTTCCTGACCTGCATATAGGTTTCTCAGGAGGCTAGGTTAGGTGGTCTGGTATTCCCATCTCTTTCAGAATTTTCCACAGTTTATTGTGATCCACACAGTCAAAGACTCTGGCATAGCCAATAAAGCAGAAATAGATGTTTTTCTGGAACTCTCTTGCTTTTTCGATGATCCAGCAGATTGAGTATAATTCCCTAAGCTATACAGTAAATCCTTGTTGGTTATCTATTTTATATATAGTTGTGTGTATCTGTTAATTCAAAACTCTTAATGTATCCCTAACCCTTCTTTCCCCTTTGGCAATCATGTTTGTTTTCTATATCTGCAAGTCTATTTCTGTCTTCTAAGTATATTCATTTGTATGATTTTTTAAAGATTCTACATATAAGTGATATCATATGGTATTTACCTTTGTCTGACTCACTTCACTTAGTATGATAGTCTCTGCCTAGATTGTCTAGATAATCTCTAGATACCCAAATAATATAGATTATTTCTAGATCACCTAGATCCTCTCTAGATCACCTAGATCCTCTCTAGATCACCTAGATCACCTCCAGATCACCTAGATCATCTCTAGATTACCTAGATCATCTCTGCCTAGGTCACAGGTCCACCCATGTTGCTGCAGGTAGCATTATTTCATTTTTTATGGCTGAGCAGTATTCCATTGAGACTTCCCTGGTAGCTCAGATGGTATAAAGCATCTGCCTACAATGCGGAAGACCTGGGTTCAATCCCTGGGTTGGGAAGATCCCCTGGAGAAGGAAATGGCAACCCACTCCAGTATTCTTGTCTGGAAAATCCCATGGACAGAGGAGCCTGGCAGGCTACAGTCCATGGGGTCGCAAAGAGTCAGACACGACTGAGCAACTTCACTTCACTTCAGTATTCCATTGTATATATACCACATTTTCGTCTATTCCTCTGTTCATGGACATTTAAGTTGCTTCCATTTCTTGGCTATTGTACCTAGTGTTGTGAACACTAGAGTGCATGTATTGAGATTATCCTCTAAAAACACACACACCTCTCTGATGGAATTAGATCAAAGAAAGAAGACAACTGATTTGTCATCAGCCTTCTGTGTTTGGCAAGGTTATCCCTTCCAGCCACATGCTCAAGCTAGGATTTTGGCAACTGCAAGAAAATAGAAGGCCTAATTGAGGTGGAAACTGGCCGAGGCCAAAGCAGGTCGTTCCAAGGTACAAGAACAGTGACCCTGTGATGAGCGTCTGCTCTTTACAGCCCCCGAGCTCTGTCCCCTGACCCTGGAGGAGTCACTGTGTGAGGGAGGCAGACAGACCTGTAACCGAGCCAGGGAAGAGAGCAAGAACCGCTGAGAGGAGTGGGGTGCAGGGCCTCTGACCCTGCTCGCTCTTCAGAGGCCTCCTCCTGTCCCCGTGACGGGGCTGGGGCGGGGGTGGGGGCCGTGCAGAGAGCACTGGACAGTGAGCCGGAGGAGCCCTGACCCTGAGCCACTCCACCTCTCAGACAGAGGCTGGCTCTCGGGGGCTCTCGGGTAGAACTGACCCCAGGTGGGTTTGCTTTGCCCTGCACCTATTTTAAATTTTTTTTTTAATTGGAGAAAAATTGCTTTACAATGTTGCGTTACTTTCTGCTGTACAACAAAGTGAATCAGTTATGTGTATACATACCTCCCCTCCCTCCCACCACCTCCCCATCCCACCCTCTAGGTCACCACAGAGCGCCGAATTGAGCTCCCTGTTCCATAGCACAGGTTTCCACGAGCTCCCTGACACACAGTAGTATGTGTGTGTATATATTTATATGGATGTACTGTGCCGTGCTAACTCGCTTTAGTCATGTCCGATTCTTTGCAATCCCATGGACCATAGCCTGCTAGGGTCCTCTGTCCATGGGATTCTCCAGGCAAGAATACTGGAGTGGGTTGCCATGCCCTTATCCAGGGGATCTTCCAGACCCAGGGATTGAACCTGTGTCTTTTATCTCTCCTGCACTGGCAGACAGAACAGTAGAGGGAATGCCGGAGATGCCAAAGCAGGGGATGCAGGAGGCCCGGGCTCAATCCCTGGGTCAGGAAGATCCCCTGGAGGAGGGCATGACAACCCACTCCAGTATTCTTGCCTGGAGAATCCCATGGACAGAGGAGCCTGGCAGACTATAGTCCATGGGGTTGCAAAGAGCTGGACACAACTGAAGCGACTTAGCACTAGAGTTTATATGTCAATCCTGATCTCCCAATTCATCCCATCCTCCCCTTTCCCATTGTGTCCACAAGTCCATTCTTTATATCTGTGTCTCTATTCCTGCCCTACAAATAGGTTCATCAGTACCATCTTTCTAGATTCCACATATATGTTTTAATATAAGAATTTGTTTTCTCTTTCTGACTTACTTCACTCTTCATGTTGACTCGACTACTCCTGCTCCCAGGGCGTCTCTCCTTGTTGCCTCTGTAAGTAAAATAGACCAAAGGTCTTCTCTGCCTTGAGGCTAGCTTGGAGCAAGCAGAAACCCAGGGCCTCAGCCACAGCAGACACCCGCTCAGTGACACTTTGTCTTCGCCACTGATGTCTATTTCTTTTGAAAGGCCCCAAGGCTGATGGGTCCTTTTTCTTGACCCACTAAGCTATGATTTCATAGCCCTTAGCTCCTGTGACTCCTTTGTGTCAAGGGTTTGCCTCAGCTGTCTTATTAAATATGGAAAACATCTGGCTTTTAGCAAAAATCCCCCCATCTGGAAAATACTGGTCAAGAGTCTAATTAAGTATGTCAATGACAAATTGTTCTCATGGGAAGTATTTAGGACAAGGAGATAATTGGGATGTCTTGGCCTTGCCTTCTTGTTTACTTATCCCAGCAGGGATGGGGAGGCAGGCTTCCACACTGCCCCTGCCCCAGCCCCAGCCCAGCTAACCCCAGGCCACACTGCCACAGGAATGTCAGGCCCTGGAGCAAGAAACTACCCCTGGGTTGAGAAATGACGGTGGACACTGCATTTGAAATCTCCTCTCTTAAAGCCACACAAACATACTCCTCTATTGGAACCTCTCCCTTGATGCTTTCGGTCAGGTCCACATCTTAACTGAAGATGAGGCTCAAAGGAGACTATTTCATTTCTTTCTTGGACTTTGCTCCTTCTTTCTTCACAGAGCCCCAGACATCAGAGGAAATGGAGTCCCTGCCCATCCTCTAGGTGATATTTCCAACTTCTAAAACATGAAGCTTAAAGCGCTTTCAATACGATACACCTCCCCTCCAGGGAGGGATTTTCTCCTCCCTTTATTAAGAAATTAATAAAGGGCTTTGAGAGCCTTTCATCCCCACGAAGCTTCAGGAAGCCCTGCATCTCCTCATCCCGGATCCTGTCAACCCCCTGAACCCAGATGGCTCCCATGCCATTGACATGGAGACAATAACAATGTGGCAGCCTGGGTTTGATGCCCCACCTTCTTGCTCCTTGGAAGAAAAGCTATGACCAACCTAGACAGCATATTCAAAAGCAAAGACATTACTTGGCCAGCCAAGGTCTGTCTAGTCAAAGCTATGGTTTTTCCAGTGGTCATGTATAGGTGTGAGAGTTGGACCACACAGAAGGCTGAGCACTGAAGAATTGATGCTTTTGAACTGTGGTGTGGGAGAAGACTCTTGAGAGTCCCTTGGACTGCAAGGAGATCCAACCAGTTAATCCTAAAGGAAATCAGTCCTGAATATTCACTGAAAGTATTGATGCTGAAGCTGAAACTCCAATACATCGGCCAGCTGATACAAAGAGCCGACTCATTGGAGAAGACCCTGATGCTGGGAAAGATTGAGGGCAGGAAGAGAAGAGGGTGAAAGAGGATGAAATGTTTGAATTGCATCACAGACTCAATGGACATGAACTTCAGCAAACTCCAGGAGATAATGAAGGACAGGGAAGCATGGTGTGCTGCAGTCCATAGGGTCACAAAGGGTCAGACACAACCGAGTGCCTGAACAACAAATCTATGGAAAATTGTACAAGCCCATATTCATTGTGAGCTGCTCTTATGTCTAGATTAAAATGTTCCTAGGGATAGCATGCATTTTCACTTGTTCTTTTTTAGCTGAAAAAAGAACAGAAACTAAAGGCAAAGGAGAAAGGAAGAGATATATGCATCTGAATGCAGAGCTCCAAAGAAGAGCAAGGATAGATAAGAAAGCCTTCCTCAGTGATCAGTGCAAAGAAATAGAGGAAAACAATAGAATGGGAATGACTAGAGATCTCTTTAAGAAAATTAGAGATACCAAGGGAACATTTCATGAAAAGATGGGCACAATAAAGGATAGAAATGGTCTGAACCTAACAGAAGCAGAAGATATTAAGAAGAGGTGGCAAGAATACACAGAAGAACTATACAGAAAAGATCTTCATGTCCCAGGTAACCACGATGGTGTGATCACTCACCTAGAGCCAGACATCCTGGAATGCAAAGTCAAGTGAGCCTTAGGAAGCATTACTAGGAACAAAGCTAGTGGAGGTGATGGAATTCCAGTGGAGCTATTTCAAACCCTAAAAGATGATGCTATGAAAGTGCTGCACTCAATATGGCAGCAAATTTGGAAAACTCAGCAGTGGCCACAGAACTGGAAAAGGTCAGTTTTCATTCCAATCCTGAGGAAAGGCAATGCCAAAGAATGTTCAAACTATTACACAATTGCATTCCTCTCACACGCTAGCAAAGTAATGCTCAAAATTCTCCAAGCCAGGCTCCAACAGTATGTGAACCATGAACTTTCAGATGTTTAAGCTGGTTTTAGAAAAGACAGAGGAACTAGAGATCAAATTGCCAACATCCACTGGGTCATTGAAAAAGCAAGAGAGTTCCAGAAAAACATCTATTTCTACTTTATTGACTATGCCAAAGCCTTTGATTGTGTGGATCACAACAAACTGTGGAAAATTCTTAAAGAGATGGAAATACCAGACCACCTGACCTGCCTCCTGAGAAATCTGCATGCAAGTTAAGAAGCAACAGCTAGAACTGGACATAGAAAAACAAACTGGTTCCAAATCGGGAAGAAGTATGTCAAGGCTCTATATTGTCACCCTGCTTATTTAACTTATATGCAGAGTACATCATGCAAAATGCTGGGCTGGATGAAGCACAAACTGGAATCAAGTTTGCTGGGAGAAATATTAATAACCTCAGATAGGCAAATGATACCACCCTTATGGCAGAAAACAAAGAACTAAAGAGCCTCTTGATGAAGGTAAAAGAGGAAAGTGAAAGAGTTGGCTTAAAACTCAGCATTCAGAAAACTAGAACATGCCATCTGGTCCCATCACTTCATGGCAAATAGATGGGAAACAATGGAAACGGTGAGAGACTATTTTGGGCGGCTCCAAAATCACTGTAGATGGCGACTGCAGCCATGAAATTAAAAGACGCTTCCTACTTGGAAGAAAAGCTATGATCAACTTAGATAGCATATTAAAAAGCAGAGACATTACTTTGCCAACAAAGGTCCATCTAGTCAAAGCTGTGGTTTTTCCAGTGGTCATGTATGGATGTGAGAGTTGGACTGTGAAGAAAGCTGAGTGCCGAAGAACTGATGCTGTTGAACTGTGGTGTTGGAGAAGACTCTTGAGAGTCCCTTGGACTGCAAGGAGATCAAATCAGTTAATCCTAAAGGAAATCAGTCCTGCATATTCATTGGAAGGACTGATGCTGAAGCTGAAACTCCAATACTTTGGCCACCTGATGCAAAGAACTGACTCCTTGGAAAAGATCCTGATGCTGGGAAAGACTGAAGGCAGGAGGAGAAGAGGACCACAGAGGATGAGATGTTTGGATGGCATCACCGACTCGATGGACATGAGTTTGAGCGGGCTCTGCGGGTTGGTGATGGACAGGGAAGACTGTTGTGCTGCAGTCCATGGGGTCTCAAAGAGGCAGACACGACTGAGCAACCAAACTGAACTGAAACTGCTTCACTGAAGTACTGAAGTGTAATTGTCGTAGGCGTGGGTTCAGGCTTTAGCTGTGTCCTCCTGTTTGTGATCCCAAGGACAGTAGCTCGCCTGGCTCCTCTGTCCATGGGATTCTCCGGGCGAGATTTCTCGAGTGGGTAGCCATTTCCTCCTCCGGGGAGCTTCCCAACACAGAGATCAAACCTGCCTCCCCTGTGACTCCTGCATTGCAGGCGTATTTTTTACCACTGAGCCACCGGAGAAGGCCTGTAATTGGCATATAAACAATGGTGTGCTGTGCTGTGCTTAGTCACTCAGTCGTGTCCGACTCTTTGCCACCCCATGGACTGTAGCCCACCAGGCTCCTCTGTCCATGGGATTCTCCAGGCAAGTATACTGGAGTGGGTTACCATGCCCTCCTCCGGGGATCTTCCCAACCCAGAAATCAAACTCAGGTCTGTCTCATTGCAGGCGGATTCTTTACCATCTGAGCCGCCAGGGAAGCCCATAAACGATGATAGTTTGGAGGAAAACAGTAAAGCTCCATTTGATCAGCTGTGCCAGGCGTGTCCCACAGAATAGAGTGACTCAGAGACGGAGGAGGGAAGAGTATTTCTAAATACAGGTTGGGGAAAACCGGGACTGATGGTACTATTAGCTCCACACACACTTCATCACTCACTCTCATCTCCATGACCTAAAGCAGATGGAATCTAAGATACCATGTTGCAGTAGAGAAAAGTATATAAAAAACAGAACCATAGTGAATTTATTTCAAATAGTAAATGCTCAAGTACAAGACAAAATGTATCATAAAAGGAAGGACCGTGGCAATTAGATGAATCAAAAATACTGAGTCCAGGGACTTCCCTGGTGGTCCAGGGGCTAAGACTCCACACTCCCAGTGCAAGGGTGTGGGTTCGATCCCCGGTCAGGGAACTACATCCCATATGCCACCACTAAAGAGTCCGCATGCTGCAAAGGTGAATCCTAAAAAAAATAATCCGTGACTTAATGTAGGATCGTTGAAGGGACAGAGGAGACAATTGAAAGAGCTCATGATGACCAGAGCTGGAACAATCTGAATGACATAATACAGGACTGGTTGTTGTTGTTCAGTCATTTGGTCTGTCCAAACCTTGCCACCCCATGGACCGCAGCACCCCAGGTTTCCCTGTCCTTCACCGTCTCCTGTCCATCGAGTCGGTGATGCCATCCAAACATCTTGTCCTCTGTCGTCCCCTTCTCCTCCTGCCTTCCATCTTTCTCAGCATCAGAGTCTTTTCCAATGAGTCCATTCTTTGCATCAGGTAGCCAAAGTATTGGAATTTCAGCTTCAGCATCAGTCCCTCCAATGAACACCCAGGACTGATCTCCTTTAGAATGGACTGGTTGGATCTCCTTGCAGTCCAAGGGACTCTCAAGAGTCTTCTCCAACACCACAGTTCAACAGCATCAATTCGGCGCTCAGCTTTCTTCACAGTCCAACTCTCACACCCATACATGACCACTGGAAAAACCATAGCCTTGACTAGACGGACCTTTGTTGGCCAAGTAATGTCTCTGCTTTTCAATATGCTATCTAAGTTAGCTTTTCTTCCAAGTAGCAAGCGTCTTTTAATTTCATGGCTGCAATCACCATCTGCAGTGATTTTGGAGCCCCCCAAAATAA
This sequence comes from Oryx dammah, assembly GCF_014754425.2. NCBI lineage: Eukaryota > Metazoa > Chordata > Mammalia > Artiodactyla > Bovidae > Oryx > Oryx dammah. Next base: position 2,725,259 of record NW_024080603.1, on the reverse strand, counting down.
AGTCTGACACTGTTTCCACTGTTTCCTCATCTATTTTCCATGAAGTGATGGGACCAGATGCAATGATCTTCGTTTTCTGAATGCTGTTTTAAGCCAGCCTTTTCACTCTCCTCTTTCACCTTCATCAAGAGGCTCTTTAGTTCTTTTTTGCTTTCTGCCATAAGGGTGGTATCATATGCATATCTGAAGTTATTGATATTTCTCCCAGAAATCTTGATTCCAGTTTGTGCTTCATCCAGCCCAGCATTTTGCATGATATATTCTGCATATAAGTTAAATAAGCAGGGTGACAATATAGAGCCTTGACATACTTCTTTCCCGATTTGGAACCAGTTTGTTATTCTATGTCCAATTCTAACTATTGCTTCTTGACCTGCATGCAGATTTCTCAGGAGGCAGGTCAGGTGGTCTGGTATTTCCATCTCTTTAAGAATTTTCCACAGTTTGTTGTGATCCACACAGTCAAAGACTTTGGCATAGTCAATAAAGCAAAATTAGGTGTTTTTCTGGAACTCTTTTTTTATGATCCAATGGATGTTGGCGATTTCATTTCTGGTTCCTCTGCCTTTTCTAAATCCAGCTTGAACATCTGGAAGTTCATGGTTCATGTACTGTTGAAACCTGGCTTGGAGAATTTTGAGCTTTACTTTGTTAGCATATGAGATGAGTGCAATTGTGCGATAGTTTGAACATTCTTTGGCATTGCCCTTCTTTGCAATTGGAATGAAAACTGACCTTTTCTAGTCCTATGGCCACTGCTGAGTTTTCCAAATTTCCTGACATATTGAGTGCAGCACTTTTACAGCATCATCTTTGAGAATTTGAAACAGCTCAACTGGAATTCTGTAACCTCCACTAGCTTTGTTCATATAACAAAGTATTAAACAAGTATTACAGAACTATATGTATTAGAGAACCACGGATCTGTACGTATTAGAGAACCGCAAATCTGTACATATTAGAGAACTGTGAATCAGAATTATAATGTGGCATCACCTCACACACATCAGAAAGGTCCAAATAGAAAATCTCTACAATAAATGCTGGAGAGGGAATGGAGGCAAAGAACCCGCCTAGCTGTTGGTGGGAATGAAACTCAGGAAATCCACAAAGGAGAACAGGACAAAGGGCCATGAAAAACTAGGCACACAAGTGCCGAAGGACCAGCAGCCCCACTCCTGGGCACAGCTCCAGAGAAAACCATAGTTTTAAGAGACAGGGGCATGCCAGTGTTCATGGCAGCACAGCCAAGACATGGATGAAGCCTAAGTGGGTAAGGACAGATGGATGGCACACAGGATGGGGTACAGGCACACAGAGCAGCATGCTCAGCCATAAAGAGGGTGACATCACTCCACGTCCAGCAACAAGGAAGGAAGTAGAGACTCTCACACTCAGTGAAGTAAGACAAAGGAAGACAAGTATCATAGGACATCTCTTGGAGGTGGATGCTAAAAAGGGATACAAATGAACTTCTTGACCAAACAGAAACGGGCTTACAACATAGCAAAGCACATTCTGGTTACCAAAAGCGAAAGGTGGCGGGCAAAGGAAATGAAAAGCTGGAGATGAACATGCACACAAGACTCTTTGTAAAATAATCAACAAGAACGCACTGTAGGACAGGGGCCCCTAATCAACACTGCATAATAAACTATATGGGAAGAGAACCCAAAAAAGGACACGTACACAACTCGGCATAATTGAGTCATGTTGCTGTTCACCCGAAACAAACACACACACCCTGCAACGTTGTAAGTCACCCCTACACCAATACAAAATGCAAACTATAAAAAGAGAATGCTGACTCTATCCCTTCGGGCCTTAGTGACTTGGGCTGCTGCCACAGCCCCCAAGCCTTGGGTCCCTTGGATGGACTGTCTTGAGGCTCAGGGAGCTGGGGAGGACATGCCAGCCAGTAAGCCCTGCCCCATGGACCTGGTAAGCCTGTTCCCCTCTGCACCGGCCCACAACCTCCAGATCCTGGCGGGTCCTCCTGCACTGAAACTACACCTACTGCATCCAAAGGACGTGGAGCTTCTGGGCTGGAAGAGCTTTGGAAAGCCCCTGGGCTCCATGTCTCCAGGTGATGGGGTTCCCACCTCCAGCTTCCTTCCTTAGGGTCACCCCACCTATGATGAAAGCACCCTCCGCAGAGTGGTGTTGCAGGAATTGGGATGTGTCCAGGGGATAGGGGAAAGGAAGGAAGAAGAATGGGATGCAAGCCTTGGGTGTTTCTTCTGGCACATTCCACTCTAATTGACAATCAGTGACAGGACTTTCCCTAAGGCTCTGGTTCCTCCAGTAACCAGGGTAGGGGCATTAAGACATGCTGCCACCTTGTGGCCATTTCCCATAACAACAACTTTGAAAGCTTTGCTCACTGGCACTTAATATTCACTAGGCCTTATGATTATACAGTGGAAATGAGAAATAGATTTAAGGGCCTAGATCTGATAGATAGAGTGCCTGATGAACTATGGGATGAGGTTCGTGACATTGTACAGGAGACAGGGATCAAGAACAGCCCAATGGAAAAGAAATGCAAAAGAGCAAAATGGCTGTCTGGGGAGGCCTTACAAATAGCTGTGAAAAGAAGAGAGGCGAAAAGCAAAGGAGAAAAGGAAAGATATAAGCATCTGAATGCAGAGTTCCAAAGAATAGCAAGAAGCAATAAGAAAGCCTTCTTCAGCGATCAATGCAAAGAAATAGAGGAAAACAACAGATTGGGAAAGACTAGAGATCTCTTTAAGAAAATTAGAGATACCAAGGGAACATTTCATGCAAAGATGGGCTCGATAAAGGACAGAAATGGTATGGACCTAACAGAAGCAGAAGATATTAAGAAGAGGTGGCAAGAATACATGGAACAACTGTACAAAAAAGATCTTCATGACCCAGATAATCATGATGATGTGATCACTAATCTAGAGCCAGACATCTTGGAATGTGAAGTCAAGTGGGCCTTAGAAAGCATCACTACGAACAAAGCTAGTGGAGGTGATGGAATTCCAGTGGAGCTCTTTCAAATCCTGAAAGATGATGCTGTGAAAGTGCTGCACTCAATATGCCAGCAAATGTGGAAAACTCAGCAGTGGCCACAGGATTGGAAAAGGTCAGTTTTCATTCCAATTCCAAAGAAAGGCAATGCCAAAGAATGCTCAAACTACCACAAAATTGCACTCATCTCACATGCTAGTAAAGTAATGCTCAAAATTCTCCAAGCCAGGCTTCAGCAATACATGAACCATAAACTTCCTGATGTTCAAGCTGGTTTTAGAAAAGGCAGAGGAACCAGAGATCAAATTGCCAACATCTGATGGATCATGGAAAAAAGCAAGAGAGTTCTAGAAAAACATCTATTTCTGCTTTATTGACTATGCCAAAGCCTTTGACTGTGTGGATCACAATAAACTGTGGAAAATTCTGAAAGAGATGGGAATATCAGACCACCTGACCTGCCTCTTGAGAAATCTGTATGCAGGTCAAGAAGCAACAGAACTGGACATGGAACAACAGACTGGTTCCAAATAGGAAAAGGAGTACGTCAAGGCTGTATATTGTCACCCTGCTTATTTAACTTCTATGCAGAGTACATCATGAGAAATGCTGAACTGGAAGAAACACAAGCTGGAATCAAGACTGCCGGGAGAAATATCAATAACCGCAGATATGCAGATGACACCACCCTTATGGCAGAAAGTGAAGAGGAGCTAAAATCCTCTTGATGAAAGTGAAAGAGGAGAGTGAAAAAGTTGGCTTAAAGCTCAACATTCAGAAAACGAAGATCATGGCATCCGGTCCCATCACTCCATGGAAAATAGATGGAGAAACAGTGGAAACAGTGTCAGACTTTATTATTTTGGGCTCCAAAATCACTGCAGATGGTGACTGCAGCTATGAAATTGAAAGACACTTACTCCTTGGAAGAAAAGTTATGACCAACCTAGATAGTATATTCAAAAGCAGAGACATTACTTTGCTGACTAAGGTCCGTCTAGTCAAGGCTATGGTTTTTCCTGTGGTCATGTATGGATGTGAGGGTTGGACTGTGAAGAAGGCTGAGCACAGAAGAATTGATGCTTTTGAACTGTGGTATTGGAGAAGACTCTTGAGAGTCCCTTGGACTGCAAGGAGATCCAACCAGTCCATTCTGAAGGAAATCAACCCTGGGATTTCTTTGGAAGGAATGATGCTGAAGCTGAAACTCCAGTACTTTGGCCACCTCATGCGAACAGTTGACTCATTGGAAAAGACTCTGATGCTGAGAGGGATTGGGGGCAGGAGAAGGGGACGACCGAGGATGAGATGGCTGGATGGCATCACGGACTCGATGGACATGAGTCTGAGTGAACTCTGGGAGTTGGTGATGGACAGGGAGGCCTGGCGTGCTGCGATTCATGGGGTCACAAAGAGTCAGACACGACTGAGTGACTGAACTGAACTGAGGCCTGTAAGTGAAAAACACATGCCCTCAAGAAATGTCCTAGGGGAGGTCAACAGAAAAATATTAAAAACAGACCAGGTGTTCAAGAAACCAATTTGAATAAATAAGTTTAACTCACACTGTTTAAAAAAATCATGTGCAAAGATGTCAACATCACTCAACATGAGAGAAATGCAAATCAAAATTTCAAGGAGGTATGATCTCACACCAGTCAGAATGGCTAGAGATGGAAACTCTACAAACAAGAAATGCTGGAGAGGGTGTAGAGCATAGGGAACCCTCCTACACGGATGCTGGGAATGGAAATTGGGAGCAGCCACTGGAGGACACTGGGCAGATTCCTTAGCATGAAAATGAGAATGAAATTCGGATGCTCCTTAACACCATACACAAAAATAAACCCCAAATAGATTAAAGTTCTAAATAAAAGGACAGATACTATGAAACTCTTGAGGAAAAGAGCACACATCTTGACATCAAATGCAGCAAGTTCTTTTTTGATCCACCTTGTAGAATCATGAAAATAAAACAAAAATAAACAAATAGACCTAATAAACATTAAAAGCATCTGCACAGCAAAGGAAACCATCAGTGAAAGAAAAAGACAATCCTCAGAATGGAAAAAAGTTCTTGCAAACAAAGATACCTATAGAGAAATTCTCTTCAACACATACAAACCACTAGCACAGCTCAATATCAAAAAACAAACAACCCAATAAAAGATCAGCCAAAGAATAAATGCACATTTCTCCAAAGAAGTTACAGAGATGGCCATAAAGCACATGAAACGATGCTCAGCATCACTAGTTCTTCAGTTCAGTTCAGTTCAGCCGCTCAGTCGTGTCCAACTCTTTGCGACCCCATGAATTGCAGCACGCCAGGCCTCCCTGTCCATCACCAACTGAGAAAGGCAAATCAAATGTACAATGAGGTGTCACCTCATATTGATCAGAAGGGCCACAGTGAAAACCCTACACAATAAAGTCTGCAGAGGTGTGGAGAAAAGGGGGGAGTGTTGAGGTGGAGTGTCAGTCAGTACACCCACTAGGGAGAACATTATGGAGGTTCTTAAAACACAAAACATAGAAGTCCCCAGTGACCCAGCAATCCCACACCTAGACGGAGACCCAGAGGAAACCAAAATTTAAAAAGACACCTGCACCCAGCGATCAGGGAAGCACTAGGTATGATAACCAAGACACGGAAGCAACTGAAATGTACAAGGACAGATGAATGAAGGCAGAAAATGGGGTACACGTACACAGTGTGGTATTACTCAGACAAAAAGGAGGACGAGTTAATGCCATTTCCAGTTACCGGGAGGAAACTAGAGAGAATCATACCAAGTGACGTGAGATGGAGAATGACAAGTACAGGCTATCACTTCCTGCGGAATCTAAACAGGGATAGAAATAAACTTCTTTACGAAGGAGAAACAGCCTCATAGACTTGGAAAAGAAACTCAAGTTTACCAAAAAAGAAAGGCGGAGGGACAGGGAGTAAGTAGCTGCTTCAGATCAATATATACACCTTAAAACAGATGCTAAAGGGCTCGTAATAGTCCCAAGTCCGAGAGGGCTGTAAATGACACCTGCCCTCAAGAAATGTCCTAGGGTAAATCATCGGGAAAAAATTCCAAACCGGGCCAACTTTCAAGAAGCCAGATTGAAGAGGCAAATTGTTCTCACAAGATGTAAAATAATAAAAGCACATGGAAAGACAGTCCACATCAGTAATTATTAAATCAGTGCCAGACAAAACTACGAGGTATCACCTCACACTGGTCACAATGGCCATCATTGCAAAGATCTACAAAAAATATAATTATTGCAGAAAATATACAGCCAATAAAATCCTCCCACGGTCTTGGTGGGAATGTAAATGGTGAAGCCATGATGGAAAACAGCATGGAGGTTCCTAGAAACACTAGCCATAGAGGTATCATATGATCCTGCAGCCCCATTCCTTGCTTAGGTCCAGAGAAAATCACCATTCAAAGTGGCACGTGCACCACAGCCAAGACACAGAATCCACCAATGTCCATTGACAGGAAAACGCAGACTATGTGGTACAGCTATACACCGGAATGCTACTCAGCCATAAAACAGAATGCAATGATGATACTGGCAGCAGCTTGGATATACCAAGAAATTATCATACCATAAATACTTTTCAGAGAGAAAAGGACAAGTATCCTAAGATATCACGTACAGCTTGAATCTATAAGTTCAGACCAATGAACTAATTTATGAAACAGAAACAGACTCACAGATTGAGAAAATCAGATTATGATTATCAAAGGAAAGGGGCAGATAAATTAAGCGTTTGGGAAGATAATATACACACTAATATATATCAAGTTGAAAAAGAAAAAGAACCTACCGAATAGAACAGGGGACTCTACTGAACAAACTGTACTAACCTATATGAGGAAAAAAAACAGAGAAAGAATAGATATCCATCTATGTATAACTGAATCAAGTTCACGTACACCTAAAACAAACAAAACATTGGAAATCAACTCTTCCCCAATATAAAATAACAACAGATTACAAATTAAATTACATGAGCTCAGTCTAGAGGAAACCAGACAGAGAGGTCTGACAGAATGTGGTCCACTGGAGAAGGGAATGGCAAACCACTTCAGTATTCTTGCCTTGAGAACCCCATGAACAATATGAAAAGGCAAAATGATAGGATACTGAATGAGGAACTCCCCAGGTCAGTAGGTGCCCAATATGCTACTGGAGATCAGTGGAGAAATAACTCTAGAAAGAATGAAGGGATGGAGCCAAAGCAAAAACAATACCCAGCTGTGGATGTGACTGGTGATAGAAGCAAGGTCCGATGCTGTAAAGAGCAGTATTGCATAGGAACCTGGAATGTCAGGTCCATGAATCAAGGCAAATTGGAAGTGGTCAAACAAGAGATGACAAGAGTGAACGTCAACATTCTAGGAATCAGCGAACTAAAATGGACTGGAATGTGTGAATTTAACTCAGATGACCCATTATATCTACTACTGCAGGCAGGAATCCCTCAGAAGAAATGGAATAGCTATCATGGTCAACAAAAGAGTCCGAAATGCAGTACTTGGACGCAATCTCAAAAATGACAGAATAATCTCTGTTCGTCTCCAAGGCAAACCATTCAATATCACGGTAATCCAAGTCTATGCCCCAACCAGTAACGCTGAAGAAGCTGAAGTTGAACGGTTCTATGAAGACCTACAAAACCTTGTAGAACTAACACCCAAAAAAGATGTCCTTTTCATTATAGGGTGCCAGGAGCCAGCACGGGAGATCCCACCCATGACAAGTTCATGCGGAGAGACCTGACGGGCAAGACGAGTCAGGTCTCAAGGGGTCCTCTGCCTGAGCATCTACCCCGAAACCAAAATCTGTCTGTTTACTGTCTGCTATACTATACTCTTCTGACATTACAGGGGGCTATCCCCGACCACCTTTCTCTGGAAACAGTTAACTTAGAGCTCCAACTGGTCTCCTGCATATGAAAGGAATGTTTCAGCTCAAATCCCTCTGATGGCTCTCTAACTTGCCTGACAGTTGGAGACTTTTACAACTTGTGATTGTTTACAGCCCCCCAACTGTGAGAGGCACGAAGCTTAAAACATCTTAAAGATATAGAGCCTTTTAGAGCTAAGAATTAGTTTGGTGAAGGGTTTCATTGTTGAGTTAATGTTTGCCACCAGGCCTCCATATCCTTTATCTTTTAGGCACCTGGGAGGATATTAATCAATGTAAATGGGATGCAGAAACAGGAATATAGTAGTTTTGATGTTAGCAATACTAGACTTTTGAGTTAATGAGTTTTCTCTTTGTTATAAACCACTGTACTCCTCTTTCCTTGTTTTAAATTGTTGTGTCCTTGCTATGTAAGAATGTAACTTTATTTAGTGCTTTCTGAGAGTGGCACCAGATTTTGGGGAAAACAACACTTTTAAGACAAATACGTTTTCTGGTTGACAGACCCTTATCAGAAAAGGATCATAAAATGTTAATTAGCTTTCTGGCCAGAAGATGATGTAAATCACCTAAGACTTGTGTATACAGCTAGGTATGCAGAGAGAAAGCCTGGTTTCGATAAGAGTCAGGGCTGCTGATGCTGCATAACTTTGTATTATCCATTGATCTCTATGTACAACCAAAAGTATAAAAAGGTTTCCTGAACAATAAAGGATGGACGAATTTCTCGGACTAGTTTCTTGAACTAGTTTCTTGGAAATCTGGCTCCCCCCGTGTCGACTCTCTCTCTCTCTTTTTCTCCCTCTCCCTTCTTCTCCTTTTCAGGCTGATCCCTGGGACCGTGGAGGCTCACCTCGTCTACTTACTTGCCCTGGCTTCTAAGACCCACGCGAGAGGGAGCCCGAGGCGGGGCACCCTCCACTATTCAACCAGGCGCCAGTGGCCTACGTAGATGGTGCAAACTTCTTGTCTCGAGGTTTTATTCGTTTTCCATGTAAACCAAGGAATACAGTCTCTTTCTCTCCTCTATTCTCTTAACTGCAAACTCTTTCCTTATCTCTCTCTAAATCTATATATCTCTCTTGCCACGCCGTCCCTGATTCGAATTACCCTGGATCCACTGGGGCTGGAACCCGGCTATAGGGGACTGGAATGCAAAAGTAGGAAGTCAAGAAACATCTGGAGTAACAGGCAAATTTGGCCTTGGAATGTGGAATGAAGCAGAGCAAAGATTAATAGAGTTTTGCCAAGAAAATGCACTGGTCATAGCAAACACCCTCTTCCAACAACACAAGAGAAGAATCTACACATGGACATCACCAGATGGTCAACACTGAAATCAGATTGATTATATTCTTTGCAGCCAAAGACGGAGAAGCTCTATACAGTCAGCAAAAACAAGACCAGGAGCTGACTGTGGCTCAGATCATAAATTCCTTATTACCAAATTTAGACTTAAATTGAAGAAAGTAGGGAAAACCGCTAGACCATTCAGGTATGACCTAAATCAAATCCCTTATGATTATACAGTGGAAGTGAGAAATAGATTTAAGGGCCTAGATCTGATAGATAAAGTGCCTGATGAACTATGGAATGAGGTTTGTGACATTGTACAGGAGACAGGGATCAAGATCATCCCCATGGAAAAGAAATGCAAAAAAAGCAAAATGGCTGTCTGGGGAGGCCTTACAAATAGCTGTAAAGAGAAGAGAAGTGAAAAGCAAAGGAGAAAAGGAAACATATAGGCATCTAAATGCAGAGCTCCAAAGAACAGCAAGAAGAGATAAGAAAGCCTTCTTCAGCAATCAATGCAAAGAAATAGAGGAAAACAACAGATTGGGAAAGACTAGAGATCTCTTCAAGAAAATTAGAGATACCAAGGGAACATTTCATGCAAAGATGGGCTCGATAAATGACAGAAATGGTATGGACCTAACAGAAGCAGAAGATATTAAGAAGAGGTGGCAAGAATACACGAACAACTGTACAAAAAAGATCTTCATGACCCAGATGGTCATGATGATGTGATCACTAATCTAGAACCAGACATCTTGGAATGTGAAGTCAAGTGGGCCTTAGAAAGCATCACTACAAACAAAGCTAGTGGAGGTGATGGAATTCGAGTTGAGCTCTTTCAAATCCTGAAAGATGATGCTGTGAAAGTGCTGCACTCAATATGCCAGCAAATTTGGAAAACTCAGCAGTGGCCACAGGACTGGAAAAGGTCAGTTTTCATTCCAATTCCAAAGAAAGGCAATGTCAAAGAATGCTCAAACTACTGCACAATTGCACTCATCTCACATGCTAGTAAAGTAATGCTCAAAATTCTCCAAGCCAGGCTTCAGCAATACGTGAACTGTGAACTCCCTGATGTTCAAGCTGGTTTTAGAAAAGACAGAGGAACCAGAGATCAAATTACCAACATCAGCTGGATCATGGAAAAAGCAAGAGAGTTCTAGAAAAACATCTATTTCTGCTTTATTGACTATGCCAAAGCCTTTGACTGTGTGGATCACAATAAACTGTGGAAAATTCTGAAAGAGATGGGAATACCAGACCACCTGACCTGCCTCTTGAGAAATCTGTATGCAGGTCAGGAAGCAACAGTTAGAACTGGACATGGAACAACAGACTGGTTCCAAATAGGAAAAGGAGTCCATCAAGGCTGTATATTGTCACCCTGCTTATTTAACTTATATGCAGAGTACATCATGAGAAACGCTGGACTGGAAGAAACACAAGCTGGAATCAAGACTGCCAGGGGAAATATCAATAACCTCAGATATGCAGATGACACCACCCTTATGGCAGAAAGTGAAGAGGAGCTAAAAAGCCTCTTGATGAAAGTGAAAGAGGAGAGTGAAAAGGTTGGCTTAAAGCTCAACATTCAGAAAACGAAGATCATGGCATCTGGTCCCATCACTTCATGGGAAATAGATGGGGAAACAGTGGAAACAGTGTTAGACTTTATTTTGGGGGGCTCCAGAATCACTGCAGATGGTGACTGCAGCCATGAAATTAAAAGACACTTGCTCCTTGGAAGAAAAGTTATGACCAACCTAGATAGTATATTCAAAAGCAGAGACATTACTTTGCCGACCAAGGTCCGTCTAGTCAAGGCTATGGTTTTTCCTGTGGTCACGTATGGATGTGAGAGTTGGACAGTGAAGAAGGCTGAGCGCCGAAGAACTGATGCTTTTGAACTGTGGTGTTGGAGAAGACTCCTGAGAGTCTCTTGGACTGCAAGGAGATCCAACCAGTCCATTCTGAAGATCAGCCCTGGGATTTCTTTGGAAGGAATGATGCTAAAGCTGAAACTCCAGTACTTTGGCCACCTCATGCAAAGAGTTGACTCATTGGAAAAGACTTTGATGTTTGGAGGGATTGGGGGCAGGAGAAGGGGACAACCGAGGATGAGATGGCTGGATGGCATCACGGACTCAATGGACGTGAGTCTGAGTGAACTCTGGGAGTTGGTGATGGACAGGGAGGCCTGGCGTGCTGCGATTCATGGGGTCGCCAAGAGTCGGACACGACTGAGTGACTGAAATGAACTGAACTGAACTGATGATATTAATATGACACCACCAAAGGTTCTCTTTCACTCAGCAGAACACAGAGCAGCAACTCATTCAAAGGGGCCTGACCTTGTGTGAATGCGACAATATAAAGAGAAGAAAAAGGACCACAGGTTAGTCAAGGCAACACTCTCAATCAGATGTCAGAGGGGACCAGAGGCACTGAGGTATAGGGCACACGTGGGGTCTGCAGGTACAGGATCAGACCGTGTGGATGGGGTGAGTCCCACACAACCCCCAGACCCTGCACCTGTGGTCAAACATGCACAGTCTCCAGGGTGATCCCCCCAAGACCCTGCGCCTGGGGACACATGTCCACAGCCTCCAGGGTGACCCCCACCCAGACCCTGCACCTGCAGTCACACATCCACAGTCTCCAGGTGACTCTCCCCAAGACCCTGTGCCTGGGGTCACACATCCACAGCCTCCAGGGTGAACCCCCGCCCAAGACCCTGCACCTGCGGTCACACGTCCACAGTCTCCAGGGTGAGACCCACCGAAGTCTTGCACCTGCAGTCACAGGTCCACTGTCTCCAGGGTGACCTCCTCCCAGATCCTGCACCTGGGGTCACATATCTACATCTCCAGGGTGATCCCCCTGCAGACCCTGCACCTGGGTCACACACCCACAGTCTCCAGGGTGACCCCTCCCTCTCAGGCCCTGCTGCTACAGTCACATGTCCACCATCTCCAGGGTGACTCCCTCCAGACCCTGCCCCTTTGGTGGCAAGACCCTTGGTTAGGACGCCAGGTCTCTGCTGGTTGGGCCCCTTCGGTGGAAAGGAGTGAGTTCCTGTAAGCTCCTGGCCTGGCAGATAGAGGTGTCAGTCTCCTCCCCCCGACTTGTCCCAGAGAAGTCCTCCTCTTTCCCTTCAGTTTTCTGTGATACTGACTGTTCTTACAGCTGTTATGGTAACGTTGAACACACTACCTTGGTGCTGGCAGTCTCGGTCTTTTGTTGTCCCGCTGAGGTGCCGCGAAAACACACCAGACGCTGGACTGGAGACGAGGGGCAGGTCTGGCCTCTGCTGAGCATGGACGCTGTGCTGGAAGGAGAGCACCGCAGCAACCTTACCTGCTGCCCACTGGCTTTTTGCCTGACCCATGTGCCCTGCAATCAATTGCCCAGATAAACCTGCTCCCTTCTTGCCAGGCTTGTGGTGAGCTGGAATAATTACCAGGTAGCTCACCTGAGGAGTCTCCAGGAGCCCCAGGCATTGGGAACCTCACAGTGGTAAAGAGGGAATAGACACTGCTGCTGCTGCTGCTGCTATGTCGCTTCAGTCGTGTCCGACTCTGTGCAACCCCATAGACAGCAGCCCACCAGGCTCCCCCATCCCTGGGATTCTCCAGGCAAGAACACTGGAGTGGGCTGCCATTTCCTTCTCCAATGCATGAAAGTGAAAAGTGAAAGGGAAGTCGCTCAGTCATGTCCAACTTCTACCGACCCCATGGACTGCAGCCCACCAGGCTCCTGCGTCCATGGGATTTTCCAGGCAAGAACACTGGAGTTGGGTGTCATTGCCTTCTCCAGGAATAGACACAGGTCTGTATAAAACGATACTGTAAAGCATTAATTCTTAAACACAAGTGAAGCTCACATGTATTCTTCCCTTTTTCTTAGTTTTGTGTATATGGTCTCCCTCTGCACATGATTCTGACCCATGCAGATGGGGTGAGGCTCACACAGCCCCCAGACCCCCCTCCATCTGGGGCCACACGTCCCCTTGGTCAGGACACCATGGCTGTGCTCAGCAGGACCCCAATATGTAAACAAGCCAGGTCCATCTAATCAAAGCTATGGCTTGTCCAGTAGTCATGTATGGAGGTGAGAGTTGGACCATATTGAGCACCGAAGAACTGATGCTTTCAAACTATGGTGCTGGAGAAGACTCTTGAGAGAATATAGACAGCAAGGAGATCAAAGCAGTCAATCCTAAAGGAAATCAACTATAAATGTTCATTGGAAGGACTGATGCTGAAGCTGAAGCTCCAATACTATGGCCACCTGATGCGAAGCACTGACTCATTGGAAAAGACCCTGATGCTGGGAAAGACTGAAGGCAGGAGAAGGGGACAACAGAGGATGAGATGGTTGGATGGCATCACCGACTCAATGGGCATGAGTTTGAGCAAGCACCAGGAGACAGTGGAAGACAGGGAAGCCTGGCGTGCTACAGTCCAAGGGATCACAAAGAGTTGGACACGACTGAGCGTCTGAACAACCACAACCAGCCTACCTGAGGTGTCTCGATGAGCCCCCATCTAAACATAATCAGTGTAGATAGTACTTGGAGAGATCTAAATCTGCCATGTAGACAGAACTCGGTCAGGTTCAAAGTAGCTTAGGGCTGCGCTCCCAGGAGCCATGGTCACACCCCCGGGGTCTCTCATCGCTGGACAGGGGTTCACCCGCACGTGGGAACTAGGGTGTACCTTTCTTGAAGAAGAGATCATCCCTGGGCTCCACACTTCACCCACGTCAGGAAACGGAACAAAAGCTTCGTCACTAAACATCTCAAGGGGCAGAACAAAGCTGTGAGCAGGTTCTGCGCCATGTGGTGGTCAGGGCCGGGCAGAACCAGGAACCTCGAACGCAGCCGGGGATCCCTCAGGGACAGACCGGAAGTGGCCCGGCTGCAGCGTCCCGGGCTTCCAGCAGGAGGCGCTGCCCGAGTCGCCCAGGATGGACCGTCCTGCAGGGTCTAGTGGAGGAGACAGCGAGTCCGTATCCTGATAGTCAGTTAGGAGGTGGAGCGTGCTCAGGTCCTGCTTCTCCGCAGGGTGGTGGGGAGGGAGGCTGACACCTCCTAGGCTCTTATCCAGATGACTTCGTGCCGGGGCTGACGCCGCCCGCACGCACCACGCTGCATCCTAGCGGGAATGCGGGAAGAGGTGGCACATAGACGCCGCCAGAGCAGAGAACACGGGGACCTCCCACCTGCACCCGCCTGCCCGCGTCAGGCCCCAAGCCCCCAACCCACGACCCACTACCAGCCCCTCCACCCCCCGCACACATACGCGCTGCACACCTACACACACCATGCACCCAAACAGCACATGTCAGCAAGCAGTCGTGCACCCAAACGCGCATAGCATGCACACGGGCAATAAAATGAATATCCTAAAGCATTTGTTCGTAAATACAGGCGAAGCTCACATACATTCTTCCCTTCTTCTGAGATTTGAGGGATTTCAAAATAAAAAAAGTTTACAAAGTAGGTAATGGTGAATGACTTTTGGATCATGACACTTTCTGAAGCTATTCCACAAATATGACAAGGCATGAGAGATGAATGTAGATATTCCACGCGTCCCTCGGCAGAAGGACAGACAAGCAGACCACGCCCATCCACACAATGAATGTTGTGCAGCCTGAAAGGAAGGCAGTTCTGACACAGCCTACAGCGTGGATGAAGCCTGAAGGCATCATGTTCAGTGAGACAAGCCAGATACAGAAGAACAAATATTTGAGTCCACTCATACACGGTCCCAGAGCAGTCGGCTCCATAGACGCAGAAAGCAGGATGGAAGGTGCCAGCGGCTGAGGGAGGGGCCGCGGACCGAGTGTCTCCTGGGGACTGTCTCAGTTTTGCAAGATAGAAGTAGCGACTGAGCAACAGGAATGCACACAGCATGCCCCCCGGCAGCGTTTAGGCAGCTGAGACATGGAAGCGCCCAAAATGTACAGGGACAGGTGAATGAATGAAGGAGTCATATGCGCATAGAGCGGAATAAGATTCAGCCATGAAAAAATGATAATGCCATTCACAGGGGTAATCTAGAACAATCAAAGAGTAATCTAGGATAATCATAGTGAGTGAAGTACTCCAGAAGGAGAAACTGATATCAATGAGCTATTTTATAAAAGCGAAATACACACACAGTCTTAGAAAACACACGGTTACAGAAGAGGAGTTGTGGGTGGAAGGGATAAATTAGGAGGTTGGGATTAATTTATACTCACAAATGCATGTAGAATACAGACTCAAATGGACCTACTTTAGAAAGGGTGGTGTACTACACACTCTGTAATAACGTGTATGTGAAAAAAACAAAGATGAATCAATATGTGTATGGGGATCACTGATGAAGAATCTTCACACCTACAGACACAACGCTGTGAGTCAGCTAGCCTCCAAAAGAAGTAAACATTAAGTTTTTTAAAAAACAACAACAACAAGGATTAATGAGACACAGGTTTCTGGCATGTGCCAGAAGAAGCTACATACTAGGAGTAACCCTACGGCTCTGGTTATTCTAGAACAGGAATGCTGCTGCTGCTAAGTCACTTCAGTCGTATCCGACTCTGTGCAACCCCATGGACCGCAGCCCACCAGGCTCCCCCGTCCCTGGGAGTCTCCAGGCAAGAACACTGGAGTGGGTTGTCATTTCCTTCTCCAGTGCATGAAAGTGAAAAGTGAAAGTGAAGTCGCTCAGTCGTGTCCGACCCTCAGCGACCCCATGGACTGCAGCCTTCCAGGCTCCTCCATCCATGAGATTTTCCAGGCAAGAGTACTGAAGTGGGGTGCTAGGGCACGAGAAATCCTGTCTCCTCGTAAACACTTATGGTGCTGATGAGATGTAAATGCTAAGAATCCCTGTGGAAGGGAGTACAGAACTGCCTTTGATAATCTTTGGTAAGACAAACCTTGATTCCAGCCCAGGTCTCAGGAGGACTTAGAGCAAGCCCTGCTCAGCTCTCCCTCCTCATCAGCACCAACAAGGGCAGGAGGGGCCTGGACAGCAGCTCCACCCGAGGCCGGCAGACAGCCTCCCTGAGGCACACAGGGTTCCACCTCGGCAGGCGGTTAACGAGGCTCCCCGCGCAGGGCAAAGGGCCCCTTAACTCCAAATTCATTTTGCACAGAGAAGAGGAAAAAATCAGACATAAACTATAAACTAAATCAAGTGTCTTTATTTTTTAACTTAAATATAAAAAATGAAGGATAGTGCTCGCTTCTGCAGCACGTATACTAAAATTGGAACGATGCAGAGAAGATTAGCAGGGCTTGCTCTAAGTGACCCTCAGCAAGGGTGACATGCAAATTTGTGAAGCGTTCCATGTCTAAAAATTTTTTAAGTGAAGGATAAAAGCAGTAAAAATGACACTTTAAGTGAATAAACCACAAACTAAACAAACTATGTATTCTGACTTAAAAAGAGGAGGAGGATGGAAGCAACACAAATTACTGTTAAATGAGCAGCCCTTGGCTATGTGGGTACCACCCAAGTTCTCCAGTAAATTCCACCGCTAGACTCGGCTGCAGACACTGTCTGGGAACCAGAGCTGCTCTTTCCATCACACCAGGAGGAGCCTTCTTTGTCCCCAGGGCATGTACAGAACCCAAGTCCATGCCTTTAGGCACCTCTTCTGCCAAGCTCCAAGCAGAAGGCTCAACCTGAGTTGTGTTCTTCATCTTCTCTTGCAGGTTAATGGTGGTAAAATGAGGCAAAGGAAGCACCTAGAACTTGAGCGCCTCCCCTTTCTGCAGCTGTTTTATTTTCTTCTGTTTCTGTAAGTGACTTTTTTGAATCGAAAGAGAAAGGGCATATTTCCACGGTTCTCCTCACCGGTATTTTGGGCTTAACAGGTACTGTCATGGGGCAATTGTTGAGCTCTTATCACTACTGGCTGCTCCTCATCCTCATCTTCTTGAGTGGGTTGGGGGTTCTCTTCCGAACAAAGGCAGGTGACCTGGGGCCAGTGATTGGAATTTCTTTCTTACAGGGAACACCCACAACACTTAACAAGATGTGATAAGGTCAAGGCTTCGCGTAAATTTAAAGTGTTTATCCTCCAATACCCTCTTTGCTTTTTGCTTTTCACGTAAATTTAAAGTGTTTATCCTCCAATACCCTCTTTGCTTTTTGCTTTTTGCTGCTTGTTTCTCCGTTTCAAAATCAAAGCCAAAATCAAAAACAAGGCAGGTGGCTTCTCTGGCTAGTTTCTTAGGGAAAATGCACCCACTGTAAAGAACTCCAGAATACAGTTTCCATGCTTTAAATTTGTAGAGCCCTGCTTCTACAGGATTACATTTCTTGGATTTTGCATTGATTTCCAACACCTCCACCACCTCTTGCATTTTTATTCTCTACTCAGTACTTTTTAGGATCTTCTGTATATGGAAAAAAGAACCTGAAAAAGAAAAGGTATGCATTTATACATGACTGAATTAAGTTCCTGTGTACCTTATACAAACACAACATTGGAAATCAACTGTATTCCAGGATAAGATCAAAATGAAATTGCACAGAAAGAAAAAGAAAAAAGGTGCATGAAGAAATGAGCACCTGGTGGCCGCTTTCCATAACAACAAAGTGGAAAGCTGTGCTGATGGGCACTTAATATTCAGAAGGCCCGTGGGGCTGTGAGTTAAACAACTCCTGCCTTCAAGGACTGTTCTAGGAGTGTTCATCAAAACACAGGGCAGACATTCAAAAGTCAATTGCTAGATGTTTCACTCATACCCTTAAAAAACACACACAGGATATGCTGTCAACCTTGCTAAATATTAGAGAAATCCAAATCAAAACTACAATGGGGTATCAACTCACACTGGTCAGAATGGCCATTGTCAAACACTCTACAAAGAACCAAGGCTGGAGAGGGTGGGGAGAAACGAGAATCCTCCTCCATCTATGCTGGAATGACAATTCAGAGCAGCCACTATGGAGACGGTGTGTGTGCATGCTAAATCACTTCAGTTGTGTCCGACTCTTTCGACCCCGTGGACTGTAGCCTGCCAGGCTCCTCTGTCCATGGGATTACACAGAGCTTTGTAACACAGGGCAGGTAGTCTGAATATCAAAAGATTCAGTTCAGTTCAGTGCTGTCGCTCAGTCGTGTCTGACTCTTTGCGACCCCATGAATCGCAGCACGCCAGGCTTCCCTGTCCATCACCAACTCCTGGAGTTCACTCAGACTCACGTCCATCAAGTCAGTGATGCCATGCAGCCATCTCATCCTCGGTCGTCCCCTTCTCCTCCTGCCCCCAATCCCTCCCAGCATCAGAGTCTTTTCCAATGAGTCAACTTTTCGCATGAGGTGGCCAAAGTACTGGAACTTCAGCTTTAGCATCATTCCTTCCAAAGAAATCCCAGGGTTGATCTCCTTCAGAATGGACTGGCTGGATCTCCTTGCAGTCCAAGGGACTCTCAAGAGTCTTCTCCAACACCACAGTTCAAAATTACTGTTAAAGAAAACCAGGTATCCTGAGTCAAGGAATTTAGTGCTTTTCTGGGGGAGGGCAGAATACGAGCATACAAGGACCAGTTTCCTATCCTAAAAATCCCCTGGCGATTGCTGGTAATAATTTTCCCTGAGACGGCGTGGACACACCTCCTAAATGACCTTCACAAATTTCCTTCCTAAACCGTAGCACGCTCGTTGACCTGTGTACCAAGCAATCGCTGCTGCCTGCCCATTCCAGGCCCTTGTGGGTCCGTGCCTTCTAGTCCCTCCCAGGGAGGTGATCAGGCCCCCTCTTCCACCCTGCCGGGTGGGTTCCTCCTCGCCTGAGTGCTCAGTTCCCTTGCTGCCGTTCACTACCTGCCAAAGCAAAGAAACTGGGCGTTGAAAGGCTGAATTCTTCCAGAGAGGCGAGGCGCCTTCCCCCCTCTAGGAGATTCAAGCCACAAAGCCTCGGGGTGGCCTCAAAAGAGACCTGTCTCCTCAAAGTGAGGAGTTTCCCGGCCAATGCACCAAATGTTGTAGCCATGCGTTCCAAGAAACAAACTCATTAAGAAGGACAATGCAGATAGTGGAGTGCAGTTCATTATGCCGGCGGGCCCAAGGCAAAGTCTCCTCTTAGCCAAGGACCTCGACCAGCATTTGTGAAAATCTTTTATACCCCATGTGTACGTGTCTGAACCCACCACTCCAAATTCCTTGAGACTTACATAAACCAAGGAAAATACAATCCCAATAACCCCATGATTCACGTGCTATGTGCTCATGTGCTCAGTCAAACAATTAGCCAATAATCAATAAACCAGAGGTTACATTCCGATAGATACAGAAAAATTGATGGCCTGTCTGGAGGAAGGGGTGATAGTGTATGTTTTCCCTTAGGTGATGAGTAGCCTAGATACGATCTTCAAGGTTCCCCTGTCTGGAGGGGGTCTTATCCTCCTGTTGTTGTTTTCTTAGGCACTAAACACAGAGTTTAGAGTCCATTGGAAAGGTGGCCGAGCATGATCAGCATGAACAGGCCTAAGATGGAGTCCAGGCCCTATGAATTCCTTCTTCACACTCACTATTAAATCAATGCAAATCAAATCTACACTGAGGAATCCCCTCCCACCGCTCAAGATGGCCCTCATCAGAAAGATTTCCAAAGAATGAATGCTGCAGAGGATGTAGGGAAACAGGATCCTCCTGCACTCTGAGCCGGGATGCACAAGGGTGCAGCCACCAGGGAAAACAGCATGGAGGTTCCTGAGAAAAGGAAACGGAGGAGCCATGGGATCCTGCAGCCGAACATCACAACTTGAGATGACACACACCCCGCCCTGTTTTCAGGGAAGCGCTGTTTACAATAGCCAAGACACAAGGTCCACCAAGATGTCCAGCAAAAGGAACATGGGTGGTCCAGCTACACACTGGAATACTCCTCAGGCTCTGGGAGTGGAATCAGAATGGGAGAAGGCTGGCCTCT
This sequence comes from Oryx dammah, assembly GCF_014754425.2. Taxonomy (NCBI): domain Eukaryota; kingdom Metazoa; phylum Chordata; class Mammalia; order Artiodactyla; family Bovidae; genus Oryx; species Oryx dammah. The sequence goes on along the minus strand of NW_024080603.1, from coordinate 2,705,089 downwards.
GACCAGCACCTGGTTGGAAGAAGGGAGACTGGCCCTGAGGGCGGGGTTCCCTGAAGTCTGCGGACCCCAGTGCTCTGATGGGCTTCATCCCCAGGTGGGACATGGGCAGGGCCTGAGCCCCTGTGATGCAGCCACAGCGGCACTGTGCTCAGAGGTCTCCCGAGAGTGTCTCAAACTCGGACACCGTGTTACACAAAGGAATGAGAGAATGAAGCTGTGCTCCTGAGCGCCAGTCCTTCCGGCTCTGAGTTGCTTCCAGCAGGACCACCACCATCTGCTTGGGGCTGGCTGTGACCCACCTGCCCCCTCCTGGCCTTTGCTGTTCCAGTGAGGATCCCAGTGACATTTCCAGCCTGGACCCCTCCCCAGGCCAGATGTACCTGTCTATCCACTGCCTCCCCATCTCACCCTGGAGGCTAACAGACCCTTGGAGGACTGCGATCCTGCAGCTCCCCACGTCCAGGAGGCAGCCCCACCTTCCCCGGCTGCTGAGCCCAGACACACAGTGTAACCGAGCAGGAGCCTATGGGGCCTTCTAGGACAGACCCCATCCTGGATCCTCTGCTGTAGCTCCTCTCTGAAGTATGGAGGTGACGGTTTCTGATGCACACTCCCTGAGTTGTTTTACAGATGCCAAAACCCCCCGAACGGAAGATGTTAACTACTGATGAGCATGAACACATAGCCCTCTGATGAGCATCTCAGGCGGGTATGGGGCTTGATTCTAAACGCTATTTTGCCCCTCCTACAGTCTTGTTGGGGCTTCTCCTTTGCCTTTGGACATGGTGTATCTTGTTTAGGTGGGGTTCAACATTCTCCTCTCGATGGTTGTTCAGCAGCGAGTTGCAATTTTGGAGTTCTCTCAGGAGAAGATGAGCTCACGCCCTACTTCACCATCTTGTTGTTGTTGGTTGGCCTATTGTTCGCCAAAGAGACTTGTTCTATTCTTCCAAGACAATAAAGTCTTTTTTTTTTAATCTTTTGTTTGAAAAAAATCAGTTTTTCCGGTATAGTGAAGAACAAGGAAACCTGGTGTGCTGCAGTCCACGGGGTTGCATAGAGTCAGACGGAGTGACTGACAATAAGAGCAAAGGAATATCTGCTTCCTTCCTTTCTTCCTGCCTGCCTGCCATGTGTGCATAGATATCTGTATCTCTGAGAGATAATCCACAGTGATTATCTCCTTCCTTCCTCGTTTACTGAGGCTCTGACACTTTGCCCACCTGATGAGAATCGCTGACTCATTAGAAAAGACCCTAATGCTGGGAAAGACTGAAGGTGGGAGGAGAAGGGGAGGACAGAGGATGAGATGGTGGGATGGCATCAGCAACTCGATGGACTCGATGGAGTCTGAGCAAGCTCTGGGAGTCGGTGATGGACAGGGAAGCCTGGCTGCTGCAGTCCATGGGGTCGCAAAGAGTCTCAGACATGACTGAGCAACTGAACTGGACTGAACTTTCTCATATACACAGAAAGCTCAGCACTCTGATTGAAAATCTATGGCAAAAAAAAAAAAAAGAGTAGAGATACTCTATAGATGTGTAATACCCCAATTAGGTGGCTATACACAGACAAGAATCCCTACATTGTATTTTGTCTATACCACACGATGTTAAAGAAAAGGAAAGAAACGCAGTCCTGGAAGCTGAGCAGGCTTGGGTCCTACTGCTGGGTTGGGGTGAGGTTGACACAGCTTGGCCCTGGTGCCCTTCACTGACCTTTTTTGTTTTTGTTTTTGTTTTAGTTCTACCAATTTATTGATACCACCCATCCCCCTCTACCCTCATGCATACATGCTCACTCATGTAACCCCATGGACTGCAGCCCACCAGGCTCCTCTGTCCATGGACTTTTCCAGGCAAGAATACCAGAGCGGGTTGCCATTTCCTTCTCCATTCATTGACCCTTTTTAAAAATCCACTGTCTGTTATGTTCTGGTTGCCACCAGAGTCCCATGTGACATCAAAGCCTGGAGGAATTTGAAGGCAAGATTCAGCTAGCTTCAACCTCTCCTGGGGTTCCCAGCTCAAGCCTCTTACCTGAGAGTACAGCCTCCTAGCCCCTCAGTACACTCAACAGGCAGTGGATCTGGAAGGGATTAGTCTGGACAGAGTGTTTCTGTGATGCTTTAAGGGGGAGAAGTAGTGAGACTCAAGCTGTTAAGTGTTTGTTCAGGACATTCCACTCTATTTCACAGCGGTAAGAAGCATACTTTCCCCTAAGGCTCTGGCTGCCGCAGGAAACAGATTTTTTTTCCCTAGATTTTAAAGTCATTCAGTCATGTCTGACTCTTTGCGACCCCATGGAATATACAGTCCATGGAATTCTGTAGGCCAGAATACTAGAGTTGGTAGTGTTTCCCTTCTCCAGGGGATCTTCCCAACTCAGGGATCAAACCCAGGTCTCCTGCATTGCAGGTGGATTCTTTACCAGCTGAGCCACAAAGGAAGCCCAAGAATACTGGAGTGGGTAGCCTATCCCTTTTCCAGAGGATCTTCCCGACCCAGGAATCGAACCAGGGTCTCCTGCATTGCAGGCAGATTCTTTGCCAACAGAGCTACCAGGGAACGGAGGCGGGCATGGAAAAGTGCTGCCACCTTGTGGACATTCTATGTAACTACAATATGACCACCTGTGCTCATTGCTGCTGCTGCTGCTGCTAAGTCGCTTCAGTCGTGTTCGACTCTGTGCGACCCCATAGACGGCAGCCCACCAGGCTCCGCTGTCCCTGGGATTCTCCAGGCAAGAACACTGGAGTAGGTTGCCACTTCCTTCTCCAATGCGTGAAAGTGAAAAGTGAAAGTGAAGTCGTTCAGTTGTGCTCACTGCCACCTCTTAATTCATAAGGCCTGTGGTTTTCTTAATGACAACTCCTTTCAGGTAAAGTCCTGGGATGGGAATTGCAGAAAAATATTCCAAATATTGCTGACTTTCAGGAAGCCAATTGCCAAAGGTAAATTTTCCTCAAATCTCTGCCACAGGACAAGATGCTCAGTTCAGTTCAGTTCAGTCGCTCAGTTGTGTCCAACTCTTTGCCACCCCATGGACTGCAGCACGCCAGGCTTCCCTGTCCCTCACCAACTCCTGGAGCTTACTCAAACTCATGTCCATTGAGTCGGTGATGCCATCCAACTATCTCATCCTCTGTCGTCCCCTTCTCCTCCTGCCTTCAATCTTTCCCAGCATCAGGGTCTTTTCCAGTGAGTCGGTTCTTCACATCAGGTGGCCAGAAGTTTCAGCTTCAGCATCAGCCCTTCCCATGAATGTGCAGGATTGATTTTCTTTAGGATTGACTAGTTAGATGTCCTTGCAGTCCAGGGGACTTTCAAGAGTCTTCTCCAACACCAAAGTTCAAAAGCATCAATTCTTCAGTGCTCAGCTTTCTTCACAGTCCAACTCTCACATCCATACATGACTACTGGAAAAACAATAGCTTTGACCAGATGGTCCTTTGTTGGCAAAGTAATGTCTCTGTTTTTTAATATGCTGTCTAGGTTGGTCATAGCTTTTCTTCCAAGGAGCAAGTGTCTTTTAATTTCATGGCTGCAATCACCATCTGCAAAGCCCCAACAAATAAAGTCTGTCACTGTTTCCATTGTTTCCCCATCTATTTGCCATGAAGTGATGGGACCAAATGCCATGATATTAGTTTTTTGAATGTTGAGTTTTAAGCCAGCTTTTTCACTCTCCTCTTTCACTTTGATCAAGAGGCTCGTTAGTTCTTCTTCACTTTCCACCATAAGAGTGGTGTCATCTGCATATCTGAGGTTACTGATATTCCTCCCAGTTCAGTTCAGTCGCTCAGTCGTGTCCGACTCTTTGCGACCCCATAAATTGCAGCACGCCAGGCCTCCCTGTCCATCACCAACTCCCAGAGTTCACTCAGACTCATGTCCATCAGGTCAGTGATGCCATCCAGCCATCTCATCCTCTGTCGTCCCCTTCTCTTCCTGCCCCCAATCCCTCCCAGCATCAGAGTCTTTTCCAATGAGTCAACTCTTTGCATGAGGTGGCCAAAGTACTGGAGTTTCAGCTTTAGCATCATTCCTTCCAAAGAAATCCCAGGGCTGATCTCCTTCAGAATGGACTGGCTGGATCTCCTTGCAGTCCAAGGGACTCTCAAGAGTCTTCTCCAACACCACAGTTCAAAAGCATCAATTCTTCGGCACTCAGCCTTCTTCACAGTCCAACTCTCACATCCATACATGACCACAGGAAAAACCATAGCCTTGACTACGGACCTTAGTCAGCAAAGTAATGTCTCTGCTTTTCAATATGCTATCTAGGTTGGTCATAATTTTTCTTCCAAGAAGTAAGCGTCTTTTAAGGATTCGAACTCCTGACCTATGGACCCTAGCCTGCCTACCTACCTACCTGCCTAACCACTACACCACTGAGGCTTGCTGACATTCCTCCCAGCGATCTTGATTCCAGCTTGTGCTTCATCCAGCCTGGCATTTCTCATGATGTACTCTGTATACAAGTTAAATAAGCAAGGTGACAATACACAGCCTTGGCATACTCCTTTCCTAATTTGGAACCAGTCTGTTGTTCCATGTCCAGTTATAACTGTTGCTTCCTGACCTGCATACAGATTTCTCAGGAGGCAGGTCAGGTAGTCTGGTATTCCCATCTCTTTCAGAATTTTCCACAATTTGCTGTTATCCACACAGTCAAAGGCTTTGGCGTAGTCAATAAAGCAAAAGTAGATGTTTTTCTGGAACTCTCTTGCTTTTTCGATGATCTAGCAGATGTTGGCAATTTGATCTCTGGTTCTTCTGCCTTTTCTAAATCCAGCTTGAACATCTGGAAGTTCACGGTCCATGTACTGTTGAAGCCTGGCTTGGAGAATTTTGAGCATTACTTTCAGCATCCCTAATTGCTGTAGGGATGTCAACAAAATGACAGTGAGATATCAAAACCCACCAGTCACAATAGACATCCTCACAAGCCTGCAAAAAGCACAGGGGGGAGGGGGCCTGGAGACAAAAGAAGCTCCCTATGCTATCTGTGGTGGCAGCCAGTATAATGGAAAGTCTCCAGATGACTGGAAAAAAAACTATGAAGGGGAACAAAGCCTACGATTTGCATTCCCACACGGGGGCCTATATCCACCTGAGAAAACCATCGATGAAAGGCACGTGCACTCCAAGGAACACTACCTCAGCATTACACCCAGCAGCCAAGACACACAGCCAGCAAACTCTCCGCCGAGAGTGTAAAGCTCAGGCAAGACGCGGCACCGGTACACAGCGGACTGTTTCTCACTCACAGGAAGCTGGCACTGAAATTAGGGAATTAGGACCCTGGTAACCGCAGGGATGCTCCTTGGAGGATGACACACTAAGGTCAGTCAGGCAGGCAGATGAAGACTGTAGTACGGGAGGTACCTTCCAGGCAAAGTAAAAATGACATAGAAGGCAACAAATTTACAACCCAAAAAGAGATTCTGAGAATTCAAAGTCAAACAAAGGATTCCAGGAAAAAAAAAAAAAAAAATGAAAGGCCTAGAATGAATTAGGATTTCCAGACTAACATAAACATAGAAGCTTGAATCTGTAATAGATAACCCACAAGGATTATCTTCTTCCTTTCTTCCTTCCTTCCACATATACACAAAAGTCTGTATCGATACCTATACACAGAAATCTGTATCTCTAAGAGATAATCTACAACAATTCTTTTGTTCCTTTCTCTGTTGTATACACAGAAAAGTGTATCTGAGATAAATAATTCACAAGGACTTGATGCTCAGCACTCAGTTCAACCTTCTATGGCAAAAATTCCAAGAAAAGGATATCCCATGGATAAATAACACCTGAATTGGGTGGTCGTACACTGAGGCCAACTTTGCAGATCCGCTAGACTCCAGCATAACGCCAGCATAATGTTAAGGACAGAAAAGCGGCCCCTCCTCTGTTATCTCCGACCTCTCTGACTTGGGCTGCTATCCCATTCCTGGAGTCTGGGCAGCTTTGCATCCCATGGCTGCCCCAGGGTGGTGTCAACATGCCAGGCTAGGTGCCCTTAGTTGAGCTCCCTCTTAAACCTATACTGTCCTCTCTGGGACCAGAGTGCCTGATCACCCGAAGGATGGTGCCCTGACCCTCCGGCCTCAAGGACCTTTGAGGGAAAGTCACCTATCCTGAGTTCCCAGCTCAAGCCTCCTTCTAGGCACCTGAGCACCTTCAGTTGCGTGCTATGGCCCGGGGTTGAAATGTGCCTGCAAACAAGGTGTGAAACTTTAGGGGAGGAAATAGTGAGACAAAGCCCAGGCACACTCCACTCTATTTCATAGCCGGAAGCTGACTTTCCCTAAGGCTCTGGTTGCCGCAGTAATCAAAGCTGGGCGTGAAGAACTGCTGCCGACTTGTGGACGTTTCCTGTAACTACAACTTCACCACCACAGCTTACTTCAGTTTAGCTCAGTCGACTCTTTGCGACCCCATGGACTGCAGCATGCCAAGACATCCCCGCTTGGGTGGCAGCTACCGGGGCACACTGGGCTGCGGGCCTTTGGGACACACCAGAGAGTAACCCTGGCCAGAGTTCCTCAAATGTTCCCACAGCCACTCACCTGTTCGCAGAAGGTTTGAGGAGAAAGAAATGAGAAAACCCTAGAGGAAGCCTTAGAGGAAGCAGTGAGTACCAGATGTCTGTTCATTACCAAATAAGCAGAATAAACCAAATCCTAGTCAGCCGGAAAGTCATATTAACATGACTTTCCAGTCCCATCAAACCAGTGACCTTCCTCCAAAGTGCCTTATAAACGTGAGTTTGCCTTCACAGGGAGAACACCCCTAACTGGAGTCAAAGCCCCCAGATGGAAGTCAAAGCTCCCCAGATTGGACAAGATCAAAAAAATGCCCCAGTGGGACCCTGATGTCAAGCTGTTCTGGGGAAAAGGTTATTTGAACGTTTAAATAATAAAGGAAAGAAGTATCTATCACAGAGTCAATCAACTTGTTCCCCACTGCCAAAGTTATCCAGGGCTCCTGCAAGGGAAATTAGAATTGGCTGTCTCACGTTCAAGGGAGCCTGTGGGCCTGCTCATTATCAGGGTGTTCCTCACCTTTGTACAGCGCTTCTGACTGCCAGATTGCTTAATTACAAGCAGTGGCTCTTCTGATCTTAACAAATCTAGTATGCACCCCCAAAGATCTTCCCTTCTGGATAGGTGAAATATTTCCCATGTTTATAAGCTTCATAACACCAAAACACAAAAGACGCAGGCAAAGTCCAGCAAAAACAGCACAGATTCATTACAGCGTCAGTGTATACAGATGAATCGACTTTCTCACCAGGCAAATAAGTTACCCTACAAAACGAACTAATTCCAACTAGGCTACCCACCCCCACAAGAACTAGCTTCCCAATGACCTGGTTCCAAGTGAGCCAATTCCCAAATCAGGTAAAAAAATTTACCCTGCAAAACAAACGAGCTAATTCCAACTAGGGTGGGCTTGCCCCAAGAGAACCAGTTCTCAAATGAGCCGGTTCAGGGTAGAGTCCAATAACACCTTGCCTCTCCAACAGGGTACCCCAAACAAATTTGAAGGAGGGAACAGAACAGGCTCCATCTTAAAAGCAGGACTCCATCTTGGGCCAGACTGTGGACTTTGAGCTATATGCCCAGTATCTATGGAAACAACATACCAACTGGAAAACCAGGCCCCCAGAAGGAAGAGCCCCAGGACTCTCCGTTACCTAAAAGAATACCCTAATTATCTGTGTAACCAAATAGAATCATAAATTCTATTATGCTTATTGGGGTTCGACCGCAAGCCTATTGATAATTGTCCACTGTTAACTACCTAGGCTTAAGGCTTATGAATCACGGGTTAACTTTGATTGTAGCTTTCTTTTTCCTTTGTTCAGACTAGTTTCAGAGAATTTTGGGGAGGCACGTTTGGGCACGTATGCTTAGGGTATATAAGGTTTTCACAAACTGGTTGGGGTCCTTGGCTAAGAGAAGACTCTGCCTTGGGCCCACCAATGTAATAAAATGCACTCCACTATCTGTATTGTCCTTCTGAGTGCGTTTGTTTCCCGGAACACATGGCTACAAAAAATTGATTTGTCCCATAAAGGAAAACCATAAATTGATAAGAGAAAATGTTCCCAGTGTGCACACTGGAGTGACTTGCCCTCCAAAACTGAGCCCATGAGCTCCTAACACAAAAGGGCACACAAAACAAGCAAACCGGCTGAATTTGCTATTGGATTGGGTAGACATACCCTACAAATGACGCTTACTCCTTGGAAGAAAAGTTATGATCAACCTAGATAGCATATTCAAAAGCAGAGACATTACTTTGCCAACAAAGGTCCGCCTTGTCAAGGCTATAGTTTTTCCAGTGGTCATGTATGGATGTGAGAGTTGGACTATAAAGAAAGCTGAGTACCGAAGAATTGATGCTTTTGAACTGTGGTGTTGGAGAAGACTCTTGAGAGTCCCTTGGACTCCAAGGAGATCCAACCAGTCCATTCTAAAGGAGATCAGTCCCGGGTTTTCTTTGGAAGAAATGATGCTAAAGCTGAAACTCCAGTACTTTGGCCACCTCATGCGAAGAGTTGACTCACTGGAAAAGACTCTGATGCTGGGAGGGATTGGGGGCAGGAGAAGGGGACGACCAAGGATGAGATGTCTGGATGGCATCACCGACTCAATGGACATGAGTTTGAGTGAACTCCGGGAGATGGTGATGGACAGGGAGGCCTGGTGTGCTGCGATTCATGGGGTCACAAAGAGTTGGACACGACTGAGCAACTGAAGTGAACTGAACTGAACCCTACAAATGAAATCGAGTCCATCAGCTCTTGGAAGTTTGTCAGTTCCTTGTTTCAACTGCCAAGCACTGGGGGGCAGCCAGTGCCACTACAGTGAATATTTAAGAAAATACCCTCAGGACAAATGGTCCCAGTATTCCCAGATCAGGGCCAGCTAGCCATCAGCAGCAAAGTACCTGCCTGGCTAAGACAAAATATTACTGAGTCCAAGCTTGCTCACCACACAGCAGGCCAATGAATCTCAGAGATGAGGGGATGAGGCAAGGAAGAGACTTTATTCAAAGCCAGTTGACCAAGATGATGGCAGGCTAGCGTCTCAAAATAACCATCTTGTCAAGGTCTGGTTGCCAGGTTTTTTTATGGATCAGAGATGCACTGGGGAGGGGGGTGGGGTGGGGGAGGTGAGGAAACAAAGTGAAACTATTCAATCCTTGTAAATGTCCCCTAGAATGGGGCAAGCCTCAGGCAGTTGCACTCCCTTACAGCCTTCACAGTTGGGCACCTCAGGCTATCTCCCACAGGCAGGCCATTATGTACAATTGACTGGAAAAAGTCAGTTTTCATTCCAATCCCTAAGAAAGGCAATGCCAAAGAATGCTCAAATTACCGCAAAATTGCACTCATCTCACATGCTAGTAAAGTAATGCTCAAAATTCTCCAAGCCAGGCTTCAGTAATACATGAACTGTGAACTTCCAGATGTTCAAGCTGGTTTTAGAAAAGGCAGAGGAACCACAGATCAAATTGCCAACATTCACTGGATCATCGAAAAAGCAAGAGAGTTCCAGAAAAACTCTATTTCTGCTTTATTGACTATGTGGATCACAATAAACTGTGAAAAATTCTGAAAGAGATGGGAATACCAGACCACCTGATCTGCCTCTTGAGAAATCTGTACGCAGGTCAGGAAGCAACAGTTAGAACTGGATATGGAACAACAGACTGGTTGCAAATTGGGAGTAGTACGTCAAGGCTGTATATTGTCACCCTGCTTATTTAACTCATATGTAGAGTACATCATGAGAAACGCTGGGCTGGATGAAGCACAAGCTGGAATCAAGATTGCCAGGAGAAATATCAATAACCTCAGATATGCAGATGACACCACCCTTATGGCAGAAAGTGAAGAAGAATCAAAGAGCCTCTTGATCAAAGTGAAAGAGGAGAATGAAAAAGCTGGCTTAACGCTCAACATTCAGAAAACGAAGATCATGGCATCCGGTCCCATCGCTTCATGGCAAATAGATGGAGAACCAGTAGAAACAGTGGCAAACATTTTATTTCGGGGGGCACTAAAATCACTGCAGATGGTGATTGCAGCCATGAAAGTTAAAGACGCTTACTCCTTGGAAGAAAAGTTATGACCAACCTAGATAGCAAATTAAAAAGCAGAGACATTATTTTGCCAACAAATGTCTGTCTAGTCAAGGCTATGGTTTTTCCAGTGGTCATGTATGGATGTGAGAGTTGGACTATAAAGAAAGCTGAGCACCAAAGAATAGATTCTTTTGAACTGTGGTATTAGAGAAAACTCTTGAGAGTCCCATGGACAGCAAGGAGATTCAAACAGTCCATTCTAAAGGAGATCAGTCCAGGGTGTTCATTGGTAGGACTGATGTTGAAGCTGAAACTCCAATACTTTGGCCACCTGATGTGAAGAGCTTACTCTTTGGAAAAGACCCTGATGCTGGGAAAGATTGAGAGCAGGAGGAGAAGGGGACAACAGAGGATAAGATGGTTGGATGGCATCACCAACTCAATGGACATGAGTTTGGGTAGCCTCCGTGAGTTGGTGATGGACAGGGGGACCTGGCATGCTGCAGTCCATGGGATCACAAAGAGTGGGACACGACTGAGCGACTGAACTGAACTGAACTGATAATAACAAAAAAGAGTTAAAGTCTCAGAAGCAGGTTCAGTGTAAATTTAAAGTTAACCCTTCTCCGTTACACTCTGTCCAGGTTGGTGATAGTCCTTTGAATTATGTCTTTTTCTTAATGTATAATTCTCTGGTTGCAGGTCTGGAGGCATCTGATCTTTATCCAAAGATAGATTAGTATGATAAGTTTTAGGAACAAACTTAGAGTGTCCCTTGACAGCTCAAGTAAATTTTTTTAACAATATAACACAAGAGCAAAGAACTTACTGGGAAGTGAGCTTTGGGAAACACAAACCTTAATTCACAAAACTGGAAATTAATATTTAGTGAAACAAAAAAAATTTTTTTTTCATTGTGGGGGCATTAATCTTGCAGCCTGAGAAGGCTTTATTCCATGGAATAAAAATGAGGTTCATCAGAGAGCCAGGAAAAGCCAAGTGTCCCTGACCGTTTGATTTCAACAAGTTATTCACTTAGCCAAAATAGCTGTTAAGGGAAGAACAATGACAGAAACGGCCCACAGTGATGGAAACCACCCACAATGACGGAAACCACCAGGCACCATCTAACCATATAACCATCTGCATGAATTGTTTTACGGCAGGAAGTCCTGGTAAGGAACATGGAACTAATAAGTCAGCACCAACCAGAAGAGCTCAGGAATGGTCAAAAGGTGACAGCATATGTCCTACCACCTCCCAGAATCCTCCTCACTGACATCTACCTTGGCTGAGCAATGACTGCACAGCCAAGAAGGACTCTGAGTCAGAATGTTTGGCCAAAGACAATGCGGAAACTAATCCTATCACCATAAAACCTGAGACTGCAAGCCACCTGGCAGAGCAGTCCTCCTGGGTTCCCTTACCCTGCTGCTCTCTACCCAAGCACCCTTTGCCAATAAAGTCTCTTGCTTTGTCAGTACATGTGTCTCCTGAGACAATTCACTTCCGAATGTTAGACAAGAGCCTCATCTGGGCCCTGGAAAGGGTCGAGTCGCCTTCCTGCAACAAAACCATGGAAGATTTCAAAGGCAGTACATCTTAGTAAACCTTGTACTATGGATGAAATTCTTTCCTTGGATTCCACTTTCCACAAAACTTCTTTTTACTTTCTGTATCTTTTCCCATTCAGAAACAGTCACCTGTAAGCCAAACTTACAACTCCTGTCCCTACCTTCCTCCTATTTTTTTTTTTAATTTTTATTTTTTGGCTTTAAATCCAAGGCAAGGAGGGCTGTGTATTTCAAGGACATGATAAGAGTTAACTTCAAGGTGTTTTTCTTTTTTTTTAAGGCAAGTTTTTAACAAGCTACCTGGTCTGACTTGCATATGCAAAAATAAGTGATTTTGTAATTTCAAAAGAAATTTTGTCTTAGCCAATTTTCTCCAGAGTCTAAAGAATATTGTGGCCACACTGTCTTTTCTCTTTCAGTGTTCTTAATATTGATATTACCTTTCAGAAATAGAGATACTTCATATATAATATGTACACAAACATAAAGAGGCAGACTAGAGTTCTCGTTGTTTTTGCCCAGTCGCTCAGTCGTGTCAACTCTTTGCGACCCCATGAACTGCAACAAGCCAGGCTTCCCTGTTCTTCACCATCTCCTGGAGCTTGCTCAAACTCATGTCCATTAGGTCGGTGATGCCATTCAGCCATCTCATCCTCTGTCATCCCCTTCTCCTCCTGACTTCAATCTTTCCCAGCATCAGGGTCTTCTCTAATGAGTCAGCTCTTCTTTGCCAAAGAATGCTCAAACTGCCGCACGATTGCACTCATCTCACACGCTAGTAAAGTAATGCTCAAAATTCTCCCAGCCAGGTTTCAAACAATACGTGAACCATGAACTTCCAGATGTTCAAGCTGGTTTTAGAAAAGGCAGAGGAACCAGAGATCAAATTGCCAACATCCTCTGGATCATTGAAAAAGCAAGAGAGTTCCAGAAAAACATCTATTTCTGCTTTATTGACTATCCCAAAGCCTTTGACTGTGTGCATCACAATAAACTGTGGAGAATTCTAACAGAGCTGGGAATACCAGACCACCCAACCTGCCTCTTGAGAAATCTGTATACAGGTCAGGAAGTGACAGTTAGAACTGGACATGGAACAACAGACTGGTTCCAGATGGGAAAAGGAGTACATCAAGGCTATATATTGTCACCCTGCTTATTTAACTTATATGCAGAGTACATCATGAGAAATGCTCAGCTCGATGAAGCACAGCTAGAATCAAGATTGCTGGGAGAAATATCAATAACCTCAGATATACAGATGACACCACCCTTATGGCAGAAAGTGAAGAAGAACTAAAGAGCCTCTTGATGAAATTGAAAGAGGAGAGTGAAAAAGTTGGCTTAAAGTTCAGCATTCAGAAAACAAAGATCATGGCATTCGGTCCCATCACTTCATGGCAAATAGATGGAGAAACAGTGGAAATAGTGGCAGACTCTATCTTGGGGGGAACTCCAAAATCACTGCAGATGGTGACTGCAGCCATGAAATAAAAAGACCCCTACTCCTTGGAAGAAAAGTTATGCCCGACCTAGATAACATATTGAAAAGCAGAGACAATACTTTGCCAACAAAGTTCCATCTAGTCAAGGCTATGATTTTTCCAGTAGTCATGTATGGATGTAAGATTTGGACTATAAAGAAAGCTGAGCACTGAAGAATTGATGCTTTTGAACTGTGGTGCTGGAGAAGACTCTTGAGAGTCCCTTGGACTGCAAGGAGATCCAACCAGTCCATCCTAAAGGAGATCAGTCCTGGGTGTTCATTGGAAGGACTGATGCTGAAGCTGAAACTCCAATACTTTGGCCACCTGATGCGAAGAACTGACTCATTGGAAAAGACCCTGATGCTGGGAAAGATTGAAGGCAGGAGGAGAAGGGGACCACAGAGGATGTGATGGTGGGATGGTATCACCAACTCAATGGACATGAGTTTGAGTAAACTCCAGGAGTTGGTGATGGACAGGGAGGCCTGGTGTGCTGCAGTCCATGGGGTCGCATACAGTCAGACATGACTGAGCAACTGAACTGAACCAAACTGCTCTGGGAAAAACCCAGGAGAACTGGCCTTCAGACAATTAGATGTTTTGGGGTCAAGATTTTATGAGCCCAAATTCTTGCATCTTCTCGTACCTAGAGAAACACTAATGTCATGAACCAGTGTCTGATCCTGGTTCTCCTGGTAGCCCCTGAGCAGCTTTTCTACTTCTATTAATCATGTACTTTTTTTTTTATTTTATTTTTACTTTATTTTACTTTACAATACTGTATTAGTTTTGCCATACATTGACATGAATCCACCACGGGTGTATACGAGCTCCCAATCCTGAATCCCCCTCCCACCTCCCACCCCACATCATCTCTCTGGATCATCCCCGTGCACCAGCCCCAAGCATCCTGTATCCTGTATTGAACATAGACTGGCACTTCGTTTCTTACTTGATAGTATACATGTTTCAATGCCATTCTCCCAAATCATCCCACCCTCTCCCTCTCCCTCAGAGTCCAAAAGTCCGTTCTATACATCTGTGTCTCTTTTGCTGTCTCGTATACAGGGTCATCATTACCATCTTTCTAAATTCTGTATATATATGTCAGTATACTATATTGGTGTTTTTCTTTCTGGCTTACTTCACTCTGTATAATCGGCTCAAGTTTCATCCATCTCATTAGAACTGATTCAAATGTATTCTTTTTAATGGCTGAGTAATACTCCATTGTGTATATGTACCACTGCTTTCTTATCCATTCATCTGCTGATGGACATCTAGGTTGCTTCCATGTCCTGGCTATTATAAACAGTGCTGCAATGAACATTGGGGTACATGTGTCTCTTTCAATTCTGGTTTCCTCGGTGTGTATGCCCAGCAGTGGGATTGCTGGGTCATAAGGCATTTCTATTTCCAGTTTTTTAAGGAATCTCCACACTGTTCTCCATAGTGGCTGTACTAGTTTGCATTCCCACCAACAGTGTAAGAGGGTTCCCTTTTCTCCACACCCTCTCCAACATTTATTGCTTGTAGACTTTTGGATCGCAGCCATTCTGGCTGGTGTGAAATGGTACCTCATTGTGGTTTCGATTTGCATTTCTCTGATAATGAGTGATGTTGAGCATCTTTTCATGCGTTTGTTAGCCATCCATATGTCTTCTTTGAAGAAATGCCTATTTAGTTCTTTGGCCCATTTTTTGATTGGGTAGTTTATTTTTCTGGACTTGAGCTGCATAAGTTGCTTGTATATTTTTGAGATTAGTTGTTTGTCAGTTGCTTCATTTGCTATTGTTTTCTCCCTTTCAGAAGGCTGTCTTTTCACCTTACTTATAGTTTCCTTTGTTGTGCAGAAGCTTTTAATTTTAATTAGATCCCATTTGTTTATTTTTGCTTTTATTTCTAGTATTCTGGGAGGTGGATCATAGAGGATCCTGCTGTGATTTATGTCGGAGAGTGTTTTGCCTATGTTCTCCTCTAGGAATTTTATAGTTTCTGGTCTTATGTTTAGATCTTTAATCCATTTTGAGTTTATTTTTGTGTGTGGTGTTAGAAAGTGATCTAGTTTCATTCTTTTACAAGTGGTTGACCAGTTTTCCCAGCACCACTTGTTAAAGAGATTGTCTTTACTCCATTGTATATTCTTGCCTCCTTTGTTGAAGATAAGGTGTCCCTATGTGTGTGGATTTATCTCTGGGCTTTCTATTTTGTTCCATTGATCTATATTTCTGTCTTTGTGCCAATACCATACTGTCTTAATGACTGTGGCTTTGTAGTAGAGCCTGAAGTCAGGCAAGTTGATTCCTCCAGTTCCATTCTTCTTTCTCAAGATTGCTTTGGCTATTTGAGGTTTTTTGTATTTCCATACAAATCTTGAAATTATTTGTTCTAGCTCTGTGAAAAATACCGCTGGTAGCTTGATAGGGATTGCATTGAATCTGTAGATTGCCTTGGGTAGTATACTTGTTTTCACTATATTGATTCTTCCAATCCATGAACATGGTATATTTCTCCATCTTTTAGTGTCCTCTTTGATTTCTTTCATCAGTGTTTTATAGTTTTCGATATATAGGTCTTTAGTTTCTTTAGGTAGGTATATCCCTAAGTATTTTATTCTTTTCGTTGCAATGGTGAATGGAATTGTTTCCTTAATTTCTTTTTCTACTTTCTCATTATTAGTGTATAGGAATGCAAGGGATTTCTGAGTGTTGATTTTATATCCTGCAACTTTACTATATTCATTGATTAGCTCTAGTAATTTTCTGGTGGAGTCTTTAGGATTTTCTATGTAGAGGATCATGTCATCTGCAAACAGTGAGAGTTTTACTTCTTCTTTTCCAATTTGGATTCCTTTTATTTCTTTTTCTGCTCTGATTGCTGTGGCTAAACTTCCAGAACTATGTTGAATAGTAGCGGTGAAAGTGGGCACCCTTGTCTTGTTCCTGACTTTAGGGGAAATGCTTTCAATTTTTCACCATTGAGGATAATGTTAGCTGTGGGTTTGTCATATATAACTTTTATTATGTTGAGGTATGTTCCTTCTATTCCTGCTTTCTGAAGAGTTTTTATCATAAATGGATGTTGAATTTTGTCAAAGACCTTCTCTGCATCTACTGAGATAATCATATGGCTTTTATTTTTCAATTTGTTAATGCAGTGAATTACATTGATTGATTTGTGGATATTGAAGAATCCTTGCATCCCTGGGATAAAGCCCACTTGGTCATGGTGTATGATCTTTTTAATGTGTTGTTGGATTCTGATTGCTAGAATTTTGTTGAGGATTTTTGCATCTATGTTCATCAGTGATATTGACCTGTAGTTTTCTTTTTTGTGGCATCTTTGTAGGTTTTGGTATTAGGGTGATGGTGGCCTCATAGAATGAGTTTGGAAGTTTACCTTCCTCTGACATTTTCTGAAAGAGTTTCAGTAGGATAGGTGTTAGCTCTTCTCGAAATTTTTGGTAGAATTCAGCTGTGAAGCCGTCTGGACCTGGGCTTTTGTTTGCTGGAAGATTTCTGATTACAGTTTCAATTTCCATGCTTGTGATGGGTCTGTTAAGATTTTCTATTTCTTCCTGGCTCAGTTTTGGAAAGTTGTACTTTTCTAAGAATTTGTCCATTTCTTCCACGTTGTCCATTTTATTGGCATATAATTGCTGATAGTAGTCTCTTATGATCCTTTGTATTTCTGTGCTGTCTGTTGTGATCTCTCCATTTTCATTTCTAATTTTATTGATTTTATTCTTCTCCCTTTGTTTCTTGATGAGTCTGGCTAATGGTTTGTCAATTTTATTTATCCTTTCAAAGAACCAACTTTTGGCTTTGTTGATTTTTGCTATGGTCTCTTTTGTTTCTTTATCATTTATTTCTGCCCTAATTTTTAAGATTTATTTCCTTCTACTAACCCTGGGGTTCTCCATTTCTTCCTTTTCTAGTTGCTTTAGGTGTAGAGTTAGGTTATTTATTTGACTTTTTTCTTGTTTCTTGAGGTATGCCTGTATTGCTATGAACTTTCCTCTAAGCGCTGCTTTTATAGTGTCCCACAGGTTTTGGGTTGTTGTGTTTTCATTTTCATTCATTTCTATGCATAATTTGATTTCTTTTTTGATTTCTTCTGTAATTTGTTGGTTATTCAGAAGCGTGTTGTTCAGCCTACATATGTTGGGATTTTTAATAGTTTTTCTCCTGTAATTGAGATCTAATCTTAGTGCATTATGGTCAGAAAAGATGCTTGGAATGATTTCAATTTTTTTTGAATTTATCAAGGTTAGATTTATGGGCCAGGATGTGATCTATCCTGGAAAAGGTTCCGTGAGCACTTGAGAAAAAGATGAAATTCATTGTTTTGGGGTGAAATGTCCTATAGATATCAATTAGGTCTAACTGGTCTATTGTATCATTTAAAGTTTGTGTTTCTTTGTTAATTTTCTGTTTAGTTGATCTGTCCATAGGTGTGAGTGGGGTATTAAAGTCTCCCACTATTATTGTGTTATTGTTAATTTCCCCTTTCATGCTTGTTAGCATTTGTCTTACATATTGTGGTGCTCCTATGTTGGGTGCATATATATTTATAATTGTTATATCTTCTTCTTGGATTGATCCTTTGATCATTATGTAGTGGCCTTCTTTGTCTCTTTTCACAGCCTTTGTTTTAAAGTCTATTTTATCGGAGATGAGTATTGCTACTCCTGCTTTCTTTTGGTCTCTATTTGCATGGAATATCTTTTTCCAGCCCTTCACTTTCAGTCTATATGTGTCCGTTGTTTTGAGGTGGGTCTCTTGTAGGCAGCATATATAGGGATCTTGTTTTTTTATCCATTCAGCCAGTCTTTGCCTTTTGGTTGGGGCATTCAACCCATTTATGTTTAAGGTAATTATTGATAAGTGTGATCCCGTTGCCATTTACTTTATTGTTTTGGGTTCGGGTTTATATGCCCTTTTTGTGTTTCTTGTCTAGAGAATATCCTTTAGTATTTGTTGGAGAGCTGGTTTGGTGGTGCTGAATTCTCTCAGCTTTTGCTTGTCTGTAAAGCTTTTTATTTCTCCTTCATATTTGAATGAGATCCTTGCTGGGTACAGTAATCTGGGCTGTAGGTTATTTTCTTTCATCACTTTAAGTATGTCTTGCCATTCCCTCCTGGCCTGAAGAGTTCCTATTGAAAGGTCTGCAGTTATCCTTATGGGAATCCCCTTGTGTGTTATTTGTTGTTTTCCCCTTGCTGCTTTTAATATTTGTTCTTTGTGTTTGGTCTTTGCTAATTTGATTAATATATGTCTTGGGGTGTTTCGCCTTGGGTTTATCCTGTTTGGAACTCTCTGGGTTTCTTGGACTTGGGTGATTATTTCCTTCCCCATTTTAGGGGAGTTTTCAACTATTATCTCCTCAAGAATTTTCTCATGGTCTTTCTTTTTGTCTTCTTCTTCTGGGACTCCTATAATTCGAATATTGGAGCATTTCATATTGTCCTGGAGGTCTCTGAGGTTGTCCTCGTTTCTTTTAATTCATTTTTCTTTTTTCCTCGCTGATTGATTTATTTCTACCATTCTATCTTCTATTTCACTAATCCTATCTTCTGCCTCCATTATTCTACTATTTGTTGCCTCCAGAGTGTTTCTGATCTCATTTATTGCATTATTCATTATATATTGACTCTTTTATTTCTTCTAGGTCCTTGTTAAACCTTTCTTGCATCTTCTCAGTCCTTGTCTCCAGGCTATTCATCTGTGATTCCATTTTGATTTCAAGATTTTGGACCATTTCACTATCAATATTTGGAATTCTTTCTCAGGTAGATTCCCTATCTCTTCCTCTTTGGTTTGTTTTGGTAGGCATTTCTCCTGTTCCTTTACCTGCTGGGTATTCCTCTGTCTCTTCATCTTGGTTATATTGCTGCATTTGGGGTGGCCTTTCTATATTCTGGGAATTTGTGGAGTTCTCTTTATTATGGAGTTTCCTCACTGTGGGTGGGGTTGTATCAGTGGCTTGTCAAGGTTTCTTGGTTAGGAAGGCTTGTGTTGGAGTTCTGGTGGGTGGAGCTGGATTTCTTCTCTCTGGAGTGCTATGAATTGTCCAGTAATGGGTTGTGAGACGTCAATGGTTTTGGAGTAGTTTTGAGCTGCCTGTATATTGAAGCTCAGGGGTGTGTTCCTGTGTTGCTGGAGAATTTGCATGGTATGTCTTGCTCTGGAACTTGTTGGCCCTTGGGTGGTGCTTGGTTTCAGTGTAGGTATGGAGGCGTTTGATGAGCTCCTATTGATTAATGTTCCCTGGATTCAGGATTTCTCTGATGTTCTTAGGATTTGGACTTAAGCCTCCTGTTTCTGGTTTTCAGTTTTATTTTTACCCTAGCCTCAGGACTTCTCCATCTATACAGCACTGATGATAAAGCATCTAGGTTAAAGATGAAAGGTTTCTCCACATTGAGGGTCACCCGTAGAGGTTCACTGAGTTACACGGAGAAGAGAAGAGGGAGGGGGTAGTTAGAGGTGACTGGAATGAGATGAGGTGGGATCAAAAGAGGAGAGAGCAAGCTAGCCAGTAGTCACTTCCTTATGTATGCTCCATAGTCTGGACCACTCAGAGGTGTTCACAGAGTTATACAGGGAAGAGGAGAAGGAGGAAGTAGACAGAGGTGGCCAGGAGGATAAAAGAGGGAAATGAAAGGGAGAGAGAGAGATCCGGCCAGTAACCAGTTCCCTGAGTGTTCTCCACCATCTGGAACACACAGAGATTCACAGGGTTAGGTAGAGAAGAGAAGGGAGAGGGAGGAGACAGAGGCCACCTGGTGGAGAAAAAGGAGAGTCCAAAGGAGGGGAGAGTGGTCAAGCCAGTAATCTCGCTCTCAGGTAAAATTGGGTACTGAAGATTGGGTTTTTACATGTACAAAATTGACAACAAATACCAAAAAGCAAAGATTAAAAATCTGGAGTAGAGATTGGATTTTCAAAAATACAATATTAAAGAAAAGAAGAAGAAGAAGAGGAAGAAAAGAAAGATAAACAAACAAAACAAAACAAAAAAAGCCACAAGAATTATTAAAAATAATAATTAGAGAAATAGAGTACTTAAAAATTTAAGAAAGTTTTTTAAAAAAAGAAGAAAAAACAATCACGCAACCCCATCAACTCAAAAAAAAAAAAAAAAAGATTGTAAAGTAGTAAAGGTAAATCTGGCCCTTTCTCTGGTGTTGTGGGTTGTGTGGGGTCACTTCCAAGGTGGTTCCCTCTGTTTAACTTCCTCTGTTTGTGGTCTCTTCAGTGTCTGATTTCTGTCTTGACACAGGGAGGGCGGTGGTGGACACACTAGGCTCACTATTCAGTCTCGCTGTGGGGAGGGAGGGATGCTGCAAACAATTATTACTGGCGTGTGCTTGCAGTGTCTCATCCACTCTGGGCTTTCCCCTGCTCAGGCACACACCACTCAGGCTCTACGTAGCTCCACCGGGGAACCGTCTGAGGCCGGCCCTAGGCTTCATGCACCTCCCCGGTCTAAGCCACTCCCGCTCAGCGCTCAGGAAGCCCTCAGAGGTGCAGATTTGGTTGGGCCTGCATTTTGTGCCCTTCCCAGGTCCAAGTAGCTCAGGAGTTTGGCGAACGCAATCGCTGCGACTATGGCCTTTCCCTGCTGCTCACTTTTCTGGGTGTACCGCTGGCATCCCTTCTCAGGTAGATGATGACTGTCCAGAACCCACAGAAGTCTTAGTTAACAAAGAAGCCTGCTTTGCATTTTGGTAGGTAATGTCTCTCTTGGGCTGCAATTGCCCCCTTCCAGGCCTTAAGGCTCTGGCTGCCTGTCACCGGAGGGGCATGGTCTGCAGCTGGCTATTTCTGATCCATCCTTTGCTCTGTGCGTGGTCCTGGCGGTGTCTTATGTTCAAGCGTTTCGCGTGGTAGCTATCCTACAGTCTGGTTTGCTAGCCCAAGTTAGTTCGCTCTGTCCACACGTGGGGCGTTCTGGCCCGATTCTCAAAAAAGCACTGCAGCCCGTGCCTCCCGCAGCCCGATTCTCAAAAAGCACTGCCGGCTGCGCCTCCTGCTCCTCCCTGCCCAGCCCCCACTTGCTAGTGGCGGATGCAGGCGTCTGCGCTGCTTTTCCGCTGGGAGAGTTACTATTGGGCTCGTAATCTGTTGGTTTTAATTATTTATTTATTTTTCCTTCCTGTTATGTTGCCCTCTGTGCTTCCAAAGCTCGCCATAGACTCGGCTGCGAGAATGTTTCCTGGTGTTTGGAAACCTCTCTTTTTAAGAGTCTCTTCCCGGGATGGGATTCCCTTCCTGGGATGGAGCTCCCTCCCTACCTCCTTTGTCTCTTTTTTTGTCTTATTATATTTTTTCCTACCTGTTTTTGAAGCCAATGATCTGCTTTGCTGGGTGCCTGATGTCCTCTGCCAGCATTCAGAAGTTGTTTTGTGGAATTTACTCAGCGTTGAAATGTTCTTTTGATGAATTTTTGAGGGAGAAAGTGGTCTCCCCATCCTATTCCTCTGCCATCTTAGGACCGCCCCTAATCATGTACTTTTAACTTCCTTGTTAAGTTTGTTTCTTCTAGAATACAACTAATCTCCAAGTGGTAGTGCGACAAGAATATTCTCTGACCAACACCAGATGATGCTGAAACAAGTCACCTTATCATTCCATGGACTCTCATCTCCCTCCGTAAATGCACCCTGACAGAGAGCAGGCAAAGAGACCCCAGAGCCCCACAACACCCCTGTATAGCCTGAGAAGTCAGAGTGGTCATCACCCCTTTTCCTTTGATACTGGGTTCCCAAATGCCTGAGAAGGGAAATAGGAAGATAGTTAGACATGAGCAGGGTATCAAAAGGGGCCAAAGAATTGGCCCTAAAAATAGAGGGAAGATTGTGGTGACCCAAGCAGGTAAAACCAAGGATGGTCTTGGAATGCAGGAACAGAAAAACCAGACTCTTACCATCCTTCCCTCCCCCATATTACAACTATTAACAGATTTCAGGTCCTCCTGAGCAGTACAACCTGTCTCCCCTCCTACCCCTTACCGGGAGAAGGTATTAGCCTTACTATTCCCCACATACATGCCTCATCCAATCAGCAAATGACTGCAAGACCCCTGTCCCATTCTTTTTACCCTGGGTATAAAAGTGTACTAAGGAGCCTTGTTCAACATGGGTTCTCCCTTGAGCTAGCATCTCCCATCATGCCAGATTCTAACAGCATCTCCCATTCTAATAAACTTTATTTCCCTCTCATGTCTGGAAATTCTTTTCCAACCCATGCCTGGACCATGACACATCTTCTGTATTATTGGACTTGGTTTGCCAATATTTTGTTGAGGATTTTTGCATGTATGTTTGTCAAAGGTGTTGGCCTGTAATTTTCTTATTTTGTGGTGTCTTTGTCTGATTTTGGTGTCAGGATGATGGTGGCTTTGTGAGATGAATTTGGGAGTATTCCCTATTTAGTGCCTTAGAAGAGTTTCAGAAGGATAGATAGAAGTCCTTTGTATGCCTGGTAGACTTTCCCTATGGACTAGACTGGGTTAGACTTTTCTTTGCTGAGAGTTTTGTTTTGTTTTGTTTTGTTTAATTACAGATTGAGATACTCTTCTGGTGGTCAGGTCAAATGGTCTAATTATGCTTGACTTGTAGTCTGTGTAAGTTTCTAGAAATTTTTTCAATTTTCTAAGTTGCCCAATTTGTTGGCCTATTCAAAGAATATTTTTTTTCAGATTTTCATGGTATCTGCTATGTATCCTTTCATTTCTCATTTTATCTGGGTCCTTTCTCTTTTTTGTGAATCTGGCTAAAAATGGATAATTTTACCTTTTTAAATAGTGCATGGTTTCTTTGATCTCTTATTTTCTCTCTGATCTCCATTCCTTTTGTTCATATTGTGCTGTTTTTTCTTTTGCTAATTCTTTTATTTGGTAGGTTAAGTTGTTTGAGTATTTTTTAATTTTATTTCTTGAAGGTCTATATCGCTATGAACTTCCCGCTTTAAACTAATTTGGCAGAGTCCAGTAAATTATAGAGAGTTGTGTTTTCATTTTCATTTGTCTGAGGTATTTCAATTCTTTTTTGATCTCACTGTTGACACATTGATTCTTTCCAGAAGCATGTTTAGTCTCTACATGTTTGTTCTTTTTCAGTTTGTTTCTTCCGTTGATGTAACAGTCAAGAAAATGCTTAATATAAGTTTTATCCCCTTATATTTATTGAGGTTTATTTCTTGACTTAGTAGATCTATCCTGGAAAATATTCCATGTGCACTTCAAAAAAACTGAAATTTTGCCTTGTTAGATGGTATGACCTATGGGTATCAGGTAAGTCCAACTGATGTATTGTATCATTTAAGACTATGATTGACTTATTTGTTTTTACTATCTTGTCTGTTTTTCTTTTTAATGTCACTGGGCTGTTAGGCTCCTCCTGTTATCAATCTCTGTCTTCATGTCTATTAATATTTGCCTTATGTATGTTGTTGATGTTTAATTTCTAAGTGTGTCTGACTCTTTGGCACCCCAGGGACTGTAGCCTGCCAGGCTCCTCTGTCCATGGGATTTCCCAGGCAAGAATACTGGAGTGGGTTGCCATTTCCTCCTCCAGGGGATCTTCTCAACCCAGGGATTGAACCCACATCTCCTGCACTGGCAGGCAGATTCTTTACCACCTAGCCACTAGGGAAGCCCTTTTTTATATGTTAGGTGGTCTTATATTAGATGTGTCTGTGTTAACAAACACTCTCTTCTTGCACTGACCCTTCAACCATTATATAATGCTCTTTTTGCCTTTTTGTCCTTTGATTTAAAGTCTGTTTTACCTGACAAGAGTATTGCTATTCCTGCTTTCTTGCATGAAATCTTTCTCTATCCTCTCAGTTTCTGTCTCTGTGTATCTTTCACCATGAAATGAGTCTCTTATAGGCAGCCTATTGAAGGGTCTTGTTTTTTTAATTCAGTGAGACACCCTATGTCTTTTTGCTTTTCAAAGCTATTTTTAGCCACTAAAGAGCATATGCTTATTTACTGACAGTAATTCAGTGTACATAAAATGACTAAATTCCACAAGTCTTGCTAGTTGTAAGTAACAGCAGATGTGTTGAATAATGTTGATTCCAATTGTGAATGCATTGATGCATATTTTAGTAGGATTGGCTTACCTGTAAATAAAATATTGCTACTGAAGGTAAAAGAACATTATTAACCCAGGCTTCCTGCATTGCAGGCAGATTCTTTACCATCTGAGTCACCAGGGAAGCCCAAAGAATATAAAACAGTATCAAAGTTTGGGCTTCCCAGGTGGTGCTAGTGGTAAGGAACCCACCTGCCAATTCAGGAGACCTAAGAGATGTGGGTCTGATCCCTGGGTCGGGAAGATCCCTTGGAGAAGGGAATGGCAAACCACTCCAGTATTCTTGGCTGAAGAATCCCATGGACAGAGGAGCCCGGTGGGCTACAGTTCATAAGTTTGCAAAGAGTTGGACATGACTGAAGTGACTTAACACACAATATCAAAGTTAAAGCATATAATGATTTGGGTATTTGGGGGCAGTTTTCTTTTTAATTTAATTTTTCATATTCAGATATAGTTTATTATCAATGTTATGTTAGTTCAGGTATACAGCAAAGCAGCTCAGGTATACATCTACATATATCCATCTGTTTCAGATTTGTTCCTCATATAGATAATCACAGAATATTGAGTTGATTTCCCTGTGCTATACAGTAGGTCCTTGCTGATTATCTATTTTATATATAGTAGTATATATGTATGTTAATTTCAAACTCCTAATTTATCCCTCCCCTGCGTGCCTTGCCTGTTTGGGAACCACTAGTTTATTTCCAAAATCTGTGGAAAATCCCGTGGACAGAGGAGCCTGGTGGGCTACAGTTCATGGGGTTGCAAAGAATCAGACACAACTTAGCAACTAAACAAGAAAAACAATTACAACTTTATTTACTCCTAAGTGATATTTTTAGAGGAAGTAAGAAGCTATAGTTCAGTTAATTTTCTACACACACACTGGATTTTTACCACAACCAATTATTCAAGTGGGCAGTAACTTTTCTAGTTGCCATTGGACAAAAATCAAAGCATATTTTAAAATACACATTAATCTGTCTGTGTTTAAAGGACTGCCCTTTTAAGGAAATTTAACATTTTATTTATCTTAATAGTATGTCAGAAACATTTATTTTAAAGCTGTGATTTCTAAGATTTTATACATAATTACATACATGTATGCAGAGGAGATTAGATAGAAATAGATAGACATGATAAATAGATGATAGGCAGAGACAGAGGAGGAGGAGAGAGTGAGGGCAGGGTAGGGGGACAGGAAGAGAGAACTGGCAACCCTAAGGCTTGGCTGTGCTGTAAGCTGCAGAGAACAGTATGTCAGTGATCTGTAAAGCTCCTGAATTCTCACTTTTAAGTAGTAAACTAACTTTGTAGTTGTTTCCAGCTCTTTTGCTGTATTTCCTTAGACACACATTTTTAGGCTACAATGGACTTACTAATGGACGAAACCCCATTTCAGCTCACACCTGCCACCAGCCTGAAGCACCAGCCCACGCACACATTGAGAGCCATCGACCTCCCCTCCTTTGACTGCACTTTGGTGTACACCTGCCATCTGGCATTCTTCCTCTCAGGTGGACCTGAGCACAGCACATGTAAAGCAGACGTGAAATGGACAGGGAAGGCCCCTGTCTATAAAAGTAAGTCCCTGGTGAGAAGTGAGAGTGGGTCCCTGCAGAGCAGGTGAGTGTCAGTTGCCCACCAGACTCATGTCCAGGTGGAAGACCCCCAAGTAGTAACCTCTTAGAGGTGCTGCCCATCACCTCAGTTCAGCTCAGTTCAGTTGCTCAGTCGTGTCCGACTCTTTGCGACCCCATGAATCGCAGCACGCCAGACCTCCCTGTCCATCACCAACTCCCGGAGTTTACCCAGATTCACGTCCATCGAGTCAGTGATGCCATCCAGCCATCTCATCCTCTGTCGTCCCCTTCTCCTCCTGCCCCTAATCCCTCCCAGCATCAGAGTCTTTTCCAATGAGTCAACTCTTCGCATGAGGTGGCCAAAGTACTGGAGTTTCAGCTTTAGCATCATTCCTTCCAAAGAAATCCCAGGGCTGATCTCCTTCAGAATGGACTGGTTGGATCTCCTTGCAGTCCAAGGGACTCTCAAGAGTCTTCTCCAACACCACCGTTCAAAAGCATCAATTCTTCAGTGCTCAGCCTTCTTCACAGTCCAGGTCTCACATCCATACATGACCATAGGAAAAACCATAGCCTTGACCTCACCCCAGCTCAAATCCATGCTTGCTGTGTGTGAGCTGTGTGTGTGAATATGTGTACAGTCTGTTGGGGGCAGAGGCGGCACAGGTTAATGAGAGGTGCAGATCTCATTATTTGCAAGTCACATTTTAAGTCAAAGAGAAGCCCACTAGGAGTTAAAAGGACAATAAAATGCAGTGTGTCTTTGGAAAATGTGTTTTATAGTGAAAATGGGCAAATATCACCAGTGTTGGTGAATATATAACATAGGTCTGTAACTTTTGAGACTGCAGCTGTTTATGGTAGGATATAGGTTTATGTGTCCCTGCCATTGGTTCTGCTTTTTAAACTTACAAAAATGATGAACACCAGAATGGTGCACTAATGACTCACAAAGTTGTGTATTTACAAATAAAAGGAAGACCGAGTCAGAGCTGACAGCATGACAGCTTCAGCTTCACCACCAAACCACGCTTAGACCTGATAGCTAAGCAGCAGAAACAGACATGACAGGGTGTGACACAGTCCACGCCTGTCGCGGTAGCTTCTTGAAGCTTCCTTTAGTTCTCACTTTTGAAAGAAACAATTCTGTGAGTTAGAATTCCCCAGGAAACACATCTCTGCCCTCAGGATTCCCCCTGAAACCCACTTCTGCCCTCAGAATTCCAACAGACACCGTCTTCTACCCCTCAGGATCCCTGGGAAACCAGTACAGCCCATGGGGAAGCCTCGGATAGAGTTTTCACCTGGTGGGGAATTACCGAGAGACCAACAAGTGCCCCTGGGGAATCCGCAGGACACCACATTCCTCTGGTGGGGAATCCCTGGGAAACCATGTCCTCCTGGTGGGGAAAGCCTTAGAAAAAACCTGCCCTCAGAATTCCTCAGGACATCTCCTTCTGTCAGTGGGGAGTCCCCTGGACACCACCTACTGTCCTCAGAATATCCCGGGAAACGCCCTTGGGTGAGTGGGGAATCCCCCAGACACCATGTTCTGCCCTCAGTAACACTGGGAAATCTCCTTCTGTCAGTGGGGAGTCCCCTGGACACCACCTTCTGTCGTCAGAATATCACGGCAAATTCCCTTCTATCGGTGGAGAATCCCCTGGACACTACCTTGTGCCCTCAGAATATCCTGAAAAACCACCTTCTGCTAATGGGGAATGCCCCGAACACAACCTTCTGTCCTTAGAATATTCCGGGAAATCACCTTCTCTTGAGGCAATCCCCTGGACACCAACTACTGTCTTCAGATTACGGAGGAAAATCCCTTTCTGTCGGTCGGGAATCCCCCAACACAACATTCTGCCCTCAGAATGTCCTGGGAAACCCCCTTCTGTCAGTGGGGAATTCCTTGGAAACCAACTTCTGTTCTCAGAATACCCCGGGTTGTGTCAGTGGTAAATCCCCCGGACAATGTATTTCTGACCACAAAATATCCCAGGAAACCCTTTTAGTCAGTGGGGAATCCCCCGGACACCACCATCATTCCTCAGAATATCCCCAGAAACCCTCTTCTGTCAGTGGGGAATGCCCTGGACATCACATTCTGTCCTCAGTAACCCTGGGAAATCCCCTTCTATCAAGGGGAACCCCCCAGACACCACCTTCTGTCCTCAGAAGATCCCAGGAGACCGCTTTCAGTTGTTGGGGAATCTGCCGCACTATACCTTCTGCTTTCAGAATTTACCAGGAAATTCCCTTCTGTCAGTGGGGAGTTCTCTGGACACCATCTTCTCTGATCAAATTCCCAAGGAAATCACTTCTGTCAGTGGGGAATCCCCTGGACCCCACCTTCTGTTCTTAGAATATCCCAGGAAACCCCCCTTTTTTAGTGGAGAATCCCCTGGACACCACATTCTTCCCTCAGAATGTCCCAGGAAACCCCACTCTGTCAGTGGGGAGTCCTGAGGACATCAAATTCTGATCAGAGAATGTCCCAGGAAACTGTTCTATCAGTGGGGAATCCCCTGGACACCACTTCTGTCCTCAGAATATCCCAGGAAACCCCCTTCTGTCAGTGGGGAATTCCCAGACACCTCATTCGAACCTCAGAGAATCCCAGGAAATCCAATTCTGTCAGTGGGAAATCCCCTGCTGTCAGTGGGAAATCCCCTGGACCCCAACTTATGTCCTGAGAATATCAGATGAAATCCTGTTCTGTCAGTGAAGAATCCCCCAGATACCAACTTCCGTCCTCAGAATATCCCAAGAAACCCCTCCTGTCAGTGGGGAATCCACAGGACACCACCTTCTGCCCTCTGTAACCCTGGAAAATCCCCTTCTGTCAGTGGGCAATACTCCTGACACCAACTTCTGTCCTCAGAATATCCTGGGAAATCCCCCTTAAACCTGGGGGAATCCCCTGGACATCCCCTTTTGTCCTCAGTAATCCTGGGAAATCCCCTTTTATCAAGGGGAATCCCCCAGACACCACCTTCTGTCCTCAGAAGATCCCAGGAACTCCCTTCTGTCAGTGAGAAATCCCCCAGAAACCATAATCTGACCACAAAATATCCCAGGAAAACCGCTTCTGTCAGTGGGGAATCCCCTGGGCACCACATTTTGTCCTCAGAATATCCCAGGAAACTCCCTTCAGTTGATGGGGAATCTGCTGGACACTACATTCTGCCCTCAGAATATCCCAGGAACTCCCTTTTGTCAGTAGGAAATTGCATGGACACCGAATTCTGACAACAAAATAGTCCAGTAAGCCCCCCTTCTGTCAATGGGGAATCCCCCTGACACCACCTTCTGTCTTCAGATTATTCCGGGAAATCCCCTTCTGGCAGTGGAGAATACACTAGACACCACCTTATGTCCTCAGAATATCCCTGGAAACCCCCTTCAGTTGATGGGGAATCCACCGGACACTACCTTCTGCCCTCAGAATTTCCCAGGAATTTCCCTTCTGTCAGTTGGGAGTCCCCTGGACACTGTCTTCTCTGCTCAAATTCCCAAGGAAATCCCTTCTGTGAATGCAGAATCCCTCGGACACCACCTTCTGTCCTCAGAATATTCCAGGAAAACCCCTTCTGTCAGTGGAGAATCCCCTGGACACCACCTTCTGACCCGAGAATATCCCGGGAAATCCCCTTCTGTCAGTGGGGCATCTCCAAGACTCCACCTCCTTTCCTCAGAAAATCCCGGAACACTTCTGTAGTGGGGAATCTCCTGGAGAGCACCTTCTATCCTCAGAATATCCTGGGAAATCCCCTTCTCTCAGGGGGCAATCCCCTGGACACCACCTACTGTCTTCAGATTATCCCAGTAAATCCCCTTCTGTCCGTGGGGAATCCCCCGGACACCACAGTCTGCTCTCATTGTCCCAGGAAACCCCGTTCTGTCAATGGAGAGTCCAGTGGACACCAAATTCTGACCAAAGAATGTTCCGGGAAACTCCCTTCTGTCTGTGGGGAATCACCTGGACACCAGCTTCTGTCCTCAGAATATCCCAGGAACTCCCTTCTGTCAGTGGGAAATCCCCTGGACACCGTATTCTGACCACAAAATATCCCAGGAAGCCCCCTTCTGTCAGAGCAGAATCCCCCGGACACCACCTACTATCTTCAGATTATCCCCTGAAATCCCCTACTGTCAGGGGAGAATTCTGAACACCACCTTCTGTTTTCAGATTATTCTGGGAAATCCCCTTCTGTCAATGGAGAATCTCCTGGACACCAACTTCTGTTCTCAGAATATCCCAGTAAACCCCCTTCTGTTGATGGGGAATCCGCCAGAAACTACCTTCTGCCCACAGAATTTCCCAGGAATTCCCTCTGTCAGCGGGAAATCCCCTGGATACCATATTCTGACCACAAAATATGCCAGGAAACCCCCTTCTGTCAGTGAGGGATCCCCCAGACACCATCCTCTGCCCTCAGTAACCCTGGGAAATCCCCTTCGGTCAGTGCAGAATCCCCCAAACACCACCTTCTGTCCTCACATTGTCCTGGGAAACTCTCTCCTGTCAGAGGGAAATCCCCAGGACACCACCTTCTGTCCTCAGAAGATCCCAGGTAACTGCCTTCTGTCAGCGGGGAATCTCCTGGACACCACCTTCTGTCCTTAGAATATCCAAGGAAATTCCCTTCTTCATTGGGTAATCCCCTGGATACCACCTTCTGACCCGAGAATATCCCGGGAAACTCCCTTCTGTCAGAGGGGAATCTCCAAGACTCCACCTTCTTTCCTCAGAATATCCCGGGGAACCCCCTTCTGTCAATGGGGAATCCCCTGGACACCACCATCTGCTGGTCGGGAGTCCATCGCAAACTCCCTTATCGGTCAGGAATCTCTGGAAACCGTCTTTCCTGGAGAATATCCCCGAAACCCCCTTCTACTCTTCAGGAATTCCCAGGAATCCTCATTCTGCCCCTCAGGAATGCCCCTTGGAAACCCCTTCTTAAACTCAGAATCCTCTGTAAACCCCTTTTACTCGGTGGGGAATCCCCTGGAAACCACCTTCTATTAGTGGGGAATTCCTCAGTAACCCTCTTCTGCCCCTCAGGAGTCCCCATAAACCCCATTCTCTCTGTCAGGATTTCTTTGGAATCCTCCGACTCTTTACAATTCCCCAGAAACAACCTTCTGTGTGTCTGAATCCCCTCAGAAATCTCTCTGTGGAATTCACTTTAGGAATTATATACTTACGTTTCTCTTGGCCCTTTCTCACAGAAATAATTGAACACATACTTTTAAAAAGTGATAATTTGTAGTTTGATACAAAACTATGAAAGAGAAGAGACTATGAGTTAAATCTAAGTTGATTTAAATGTTTTGCAGGGGAAGTATTTTGGTGGTGTTCACTACTACCTCATGAGTTCATTGATCGTGTGGGGATAGTAATTTTGTAAATTACCTTTCCCTTGTGGGTAGGAGATCCCACAAAGGAGTGAGAAAGGATATATACAGCCTTCTTTAGAGGGCTCTCTGTTGTAACACACTGAATTCACAAGTTCTATCCAAATTGATTTCCACTAAGAAACTCAGATTTCCCTCAGAAGCTAAGGATAGTCTACTGTGAATGTATGGGTTTAAAGGGGGGATGTATAAAGATATTCCTGTTTTGTGCATTCAAGAAATCTGGAGAAATAAACATTGCTTCAGTCTGACATTTTTTCAAACTTATTAAAAATGTTTTTTGAAAGTGATAATTTGTGTGTTTTTACTTGTAGGTAAAGGAATGAGAGAAGTTTATGAAACAGTTACAAAAACTCCAGGTTTGTATACCAGAACAGTTACAGATTTAAATCAAATAAGATGATCTGTTCTCTACTATGCTCTGTGCAACCAAATAAACAAATTTCTGATTCCTTTATTCCATGAAAAACTTAATGGTTCAGTTATTTAAAACGCCACGCCCACACATGTTTCTGTTTTTCTTATAACTGTGTTTTAGTAATGGAATAAAAATGCTTTACTTAAAAGGGAAACCTCTGTTTTTGTCCCACACTGTTTTATTAAAAGGTGCCTTTGGACACTTTGCAGGCAGAAGTGGACATCAGACGTTGACCCAGAATGTGGTATACTGGAGAGCCTATAAACAGGGTTGTGTGTCTTTCCTCTGCACGAGAAAGCTACAGTAAACAACATACCATGAGAGCATCAGCTGTGCATTCCAGCACTTCAAATGTGGGGCTATATCCTTCCCCAGGTATCTCCAGCATCAGACATGCTCTGCCTCCAGTACCTTAATTCTCATTTTCTGTTGTGTGCGATACCTTGCTTAATGCACACTGTAGCAAACAGGAAAGGTGCAGGTTTATTTCCTAATGAAGATGTTCATTATTCCAAATCACCTGGCCTGTTGTATCTGTTATAAATTTACAGAATATTTAAACAAGACAGTGTGTCCCCAAATTATAATGTAAGCCAAACTTAAAAAAAAAATAGAACAGAAAACATTTAGATAAGTTGCGTTTTCTGGTGTTTACTTTATTCCAGTGTTCACACTGGTGTCTTAGACATAAACTCTGTTCCAGGGTCAAATGCAGAGAGAGTATATGAAATACTATAGTTCAGTCACAGTTGCTGGGTTTTGCATTTAATTCTTAGATGAAGTAAAAAGTTCCAACATGGTTAAGGGAATTCATGAATTGTACACCATGAAGTACCTACTTTAAAATTTTAAAATTAAGACCTACCATAAACTTTTTTCTGGACTATTCTATGTAAATGTTATTTAAAAATCAAACACAGAAATCAGTGCTCTATCCAGGCAATGTTTTCTTCGATAGAAGAAAATACAATGGGTGGTGGTGGTGGTGTGTTTTGTATTGTTTGCTGGTTTTATCAAGGGCAGCGAAAAGTCTGCAGGCTCTTTTTTAAAACTGATTTTTAACTGAAGGATAACTGCTTTGGTTTCTACCAAATATCAATATGAATCAGCCACAGAGCTGCAGACTCTACCTCAGTGTGCCCATCCTCTCTGAAGGGAAGCATGATGAAATGGGCTTCTGTGTTTAGGAGCACAGTCTCACACCTCCACTGTGGTGGTTACCTTATGCTGCAAACCACCAGCAATAGGTCAGAGGACAGGGACCCAAAAAGATCCTCCATGTCCCCACTGGTCACAGCTGAGCACAGCTAAGCCACCCCACAGACCTGCTGCTGCTCCCGCTGCCCAGCCCAGCTGGCCCACCTGACCCACCAGTGAAAGGACCTCGACAGGCAAACGTCCCCTAGGGCTGGAAAGAAAAGCACAACCAGGGACACTGTGCTTTGTCCTCATCACGTTGTAGCTAAAAGTGCATTTGAGAGGTAACATGAACTCACCCTTGAAAAGAAATCACATGAAAAGTGGTCAGTTCTGCAAAATATGAGAAATGCAAATCGAAACTGCAGGAAGGAATCGCCTCACAGCACTCAGAATGGCCGTTGTCAGAAACTTGACAAACACTAACTGATAGAGAAGGTGTGGAGAAGAGGGAATATTCCTCCCCCGATGCTGGCAATAGACATTGATAAGAGACACTGTGAAGGATCGTGAGAGGCTTATTAAAACAAAGAAAACAGGAATGAGGTTAGAACACTCTCTAACACCATACACGAAATGAGCTCCAAATCATAAGTATCTAAAGGTCAGGAGGGATTCTATGAAAGTCTTAAGGAAAACATAGGCAGGAAATGTGAGGAAGGATATAAACTTCAAGGTCTTTGGGGGTTTGGATGACTTCATCGCGAGGTCTTTTGGAATTCATCTCCTAGCACAATGAGAAATAAACCCAAACCAGGAAAATGCGACCTACTTCAATTTCAAATCAGGTGTCCAAAAAAGTAAACCTTCAGGAATGAAGAAGGCGACCCGGAAGGCAAAGAAGTATTTGAAAAACCAAGATACACACAAGCAGTTCATCTGCAAAACCAACAGAAAGCTCACAATTCGTTACTATTTCAATAAAGTGGATTCTGTAAAAATATTGCACCCCTATGCTGTATCACAACAGACATAGTTGTATTAATCAACTGCACTTCAATTACAAAAAAAAAACATGGGATGCATAGCTGCAAACACAGACTAGAAGAAAAAAGGAACAAAATGGGCATGGGAAATGTTATACAACACAAAAAGCAATTGAGAAATCACTTGGGATGAGGTTATTAAAATTCACACAAAATAGATGGGCTGTTTGAATCTTTGCTTTAGAAGCAACTAACTAGTCAAAAGAAAACAATGAATCTACCAGCAAGATAAATAAGGACAAGAAATCCTTATTTAATGGGAAAGTCACATTTTACCAAGCCCACGTTCTGATAATGAGTACCGTCATAAGATACATAAAAATTTTGATGATATTTTCAAAAACAATTCAAAAGGTGTTAACTCTGAAGATGCATTTCCCATATTTTATGTGTGCCACAAGCCTCTGGGGTGCACTATAGAAAATCTGGGCCTCAAATGTCTATGCTGAAATAGGGAGAAGTTCCTATTTCAGGCTGGCAACTCTGTGCCCCAAGTTCTTGGGCTGAAATGAGGGAAAGTTCCTATTATTTCGGGGTGGCAACTCTGTGCTTCAAGTTCCCAGGCTGCAACAGGGAAAAGTTCCTATTTCCTCCCAGAAACTGCACCACAGGTTCCCGGGCTGAAATAGGGAAAAGTTAATATGTCAGGTCAACAACTCTGTGGGCTGAAAGGTGAACAAAAGTCCCTTTCACATTATACTATTCCTGAGAATTTTTTCAGGAGAATTTATTTACATATTCTTATCTAAGGCAAGGTTGTCAGAAACACAAAGAAAACTGCCATAGGAAATCACACTTAATTCCCATCTAAAATTAGACAAATGGAGTTATCTATTAAAGAGAAAGAGATTCACAAATCCAGAAACTAAGGATGCCTGTGGGGATTTGGTTGTGGGTGTTGCCAGACTGAAGTAGAAATTAAGAAATAAAATTCACTATGTACAATGTAAGAAAAATAATAGGATATCGTATGCAGCAGAGAGAACTATAGCCAAGATTTTTGCAATATGTTTAAATGGCATATATTCCATGAAAATATTGAATCACTCTCTTGTATCCCAAAGCAAATAGAGTAATGTGAATCAACTGTACCTCAATTGAAAAAGAAAGAGTGGATGGATGGCTACAAACACCAGAAATAATCAAGAATGAAGGTTCGCAAAATAAAAGTGGGAAAAGTTTAGGAATAGAAACTCCCATCAAGAAATTATTTTGGATGGGAGTACTAAAAATCTCCATTGGTTCAGCCACTAGAAAGAACAGTATGGAGGAGCTTTATAAAACAAAACATGGAAGCACATGAGGAGACAGCAGTCACGTGCATTGGCATACAGTCAGGGAAAAGAAACATTTTCAAAGACAAGGGGACCCATGCCATCCCTGCCGGACCAGTTTCCAAAGAAAGTACACTGCTGCAAAACTAAGGATACAAGGACAAGGAAACAAATAAAGAAAATGGGTTCTATATACACAATGGTATATGCATCAGCCACAAGGAAGAATGAAACGATGCCGTGTTCAGGCACAGGCAAGAAGGCAGAGATGATCATAGCAAGTGCAGTAAGAGAGACATGGAGTGAAAAATAGAATGTGATGTCACTTGTAGGTGGAATCTAAAAATTGATACATAGGAGCTCTTCGAGCCAAGAAAAACAGTTCACAGACTTAGAAAAAGCTCGTCTCACTTACTGTTAGCAGAGAAGAAAGGTGTTGGGCACTTAGAAATAAGCTAGTTCTCTAATGTGCACATTCCTGTTTAGAAAATAAGCCACAAGGACCTACTGGATAACACTGGGAATGATACTCCAGTTTTTGTCATAATCTATACAGGAACATTCAGAAAACAAAGATCATGGCATCTGGTCCCATCACTTCATGGGAAATAGATGGGGAAACAGTGGAAACAGTGTCAGACTTTATTTTGGGGGCTCCAAAATCACTGCAGACAGTGACTGCAGCCATGAAATTAAAAGATGCTTACTCCTTGGAAGAAAAGTTATGACCAACCTAGATAGCATATTGAAAAGCAGAGACATTACTTTGCCAACAAAGGTCCCTCTAGTCAAGGCTATGGTTTTTCCAGTGGTCATGTATGGATGTGAGAGTTGGACTGTGAAGAAAGCTGAGCACCGAAGAATTGATGCTTTTGAACTGTGGTGTTGGAGAAGACTCTTGAGAGTCCCTTGGACTGCAAGGAGATCCAAACAGTCCATTCTAAAGGAGATCAACCCTGGGTGTTCTTTGGAAGGACTGATGTTGAAGCTGAAACTCCAGCACTTTGGCCACCTCATGAGAAGAGTTGACTCATTGGAAAAGACTCTGATGCTGGGAGGGATTGGGGGCAGGAGGGAAGGGGACGACAGAGGATGACATGGCTGGATGGCATCACCGACTCAATGGACGTGAGTTTGAGTGAACTCTGGAAGATGGTGATGGACAGGGAGGCCTGGCGTGCTGTGATTCACGGGGTTGCAAAGAGTAAGACACGACTGAGCGACTGAACTAAACTGAACTGATACAGGAACAGTCCCTGAAATACAGCATATGCACATCAATGTGTGAGTGAATCAAGTGACTATGAATTAAAAAAAAAAAAACCCTACTGCCTTGTAATTCACCTACATACTCAAGTTCAAATAACTGGATAAACACAATAAATATAGAAATGTATGCTGATTCTATTCCCCTCATCCCATGGTTACCTTGACTAATCTCTTGGTAATTCTGGATTATCTCGGTAATCTCTGGAGACTGGGCAGGCTTGGGTCCCAAGGCTGGATTGTTTTGGGGCTCAGGGTCCTGGGAGGATATGGTAGACAGTATGACCCCACAATGTTTGTGGAGTGGCTCTTGCCCTCTGCAGGAGCCCTCAATCTCTAGGTACCGGTGACGTAAATGAAGAGATTTGAATTAATGTAGACACACATATATGTATCCAATAGATGACCCCAAATGACCCACTGAATAGCGGGTGGAAGTTTACTGAATGCACTGTAATCACCTAGATGGTAACAGGAACTTGGGGGGAATCTTGTGGGATGAGTAATTCTGCCTTGTGGCCATTTTCTGTAACAACAGCCTGAAAAGCTGTGCTGATGGGCATTGAATATTCTCAAGGCCAAAGGGTCTGAAAGTCAAAAACAGCTGATCTCAACAAATGTCCAAGGGGTGGTCATCAGAAAAGAATTTAAAACAGGGTTGAGTTACAGGAAGCTCCATCAAGAGGTAACATGAACTCACCTTTGAAAAGAAATCACATGAAAAGAGGTCAGTTCTGCTAAATATGAGAAATGCAAATCGAAACGACAGGAAGGAATCGCTTCACAGCACTCAGAATGGCCGTTGTCAGAAACTTGACAAACACTAACTGATGGAGAAGGCGTGAAGAAGAGGGAATATTCCTCCCCCGATGCTGGCAATAGACATTGATAAGAGACACTGTGAAGGATTGTGAGAGGGTTATTAAAACAAAGGAAACAGGAATGAGGTTAGAACACTCTCTAACACCATACACAAAATGAGCTCCAAATCATAAGTATCTAAAGGTCAGGAGGGATTCTATGAAAGTCTTAAGGAAAACATAGGCAGAAAATGTGAGGATATAAACTACAAGGTCTTTTGGGGTTTGGATGACTTCATTTCGAGGTCTTTTGAAATCCATCTCCTAGCTCAATGAGAATTAAACCCAAACCAGGAAAACACGACCTACTTCAATTTCAAAGCAGGTGTCCAAAAAAGTAAACCTTCAAGATTGAAGAAGGCAACCCGGAATGCAAAGAAATATTTGCAAACCAAGATACACAAAAGTAATTCATCTCTAAAACCAACAAAAGCTCACAATTTGTTAATATTTCAATAAAGTGGATTCCGTAAAAATATTGCAAAAAAATCCCCTATGCTGTATCACAACACACACAGTTGTGTTAATCAACTGTACTTCAATTATAAAAAAAAATATGGGATGTATAGCTACAAACACAAAAGAAAATAGAAGAAAAAAGGAACAAAGTGAAAATGGGAAATGTTATCCAATAGAAGAAACACTTGAGAAATTACTTTGGATGAGATTATTAAAAAGCATACAAACTAGATGGACCATTTCAATCTTTGCTTCAAAAAGAATTAACCAGTCAAAAGAGGCCAATGAATCTACCAGCAAGATAAACAAGGACAAAAAAGCCATGGGAAAGTCACATTTTACCAAGCCCACACTCAGATAATGAGTGCCATCATAAGATACATAAAAATTTTGATGATTTTTTCAAAAACAATTCAAAAGGTGTTAACTCTGAAGATGTATTTCCCCAATATTTATCTGCATGCCAAGGTTCTGGACTGAACTATGGAAATGCTGGGCCTCAAATTTCCAGGCAGAAATAGGGAAAATTTCCTATTACAGGCAGGGAACTCTGCACCCCCGGTTCCCAGGCTGAAATAGGGGACAAGTTCCTATTTTAGGCAGGGAACATGGTGCCCCAGGTTCCAGGGCTGAAATAGAGGGGAAAGTTCCCATTTCAGTTGGTGTACTCGGTGCCCCAGTTTCCTGGGCTGAAATAGGGGTGAAAGTTCGTAATTGAAGTGGGAAACTGGGCTCCCCTAGGTTCCTGCACTGAAATAAGGGGGGAAAGTTCCTAATTGAGATGGGGAACTGGATGCCCCAGTCTCCCCAGCTAAAATAGGGGGACAAGTTCCTATTTTAGGCGGGGAACATGGTGTCCCAGGTTTCCAGGTTGAAATCAGGGGACAAGGTTCTAGTTCATGTGGGGAACTGGGCTCCCCTAGGTTCCTGCACTGAAATAAGGGGGGAAAGTTCCTAATTGACGCAGGGAACTCAGCGCCCCAGCTTCCCGGGCTGAAATAGGGGGAAAAGTTCCAAACTCAGGTGGGGAACTTGGTGCCCTAGGTTCCTGGGCTGAAATGGGGGGAAAGTTCCTAATTGAAGTGGGGAACTGGGCACCCCAGTTTC
>NW_024080603.1:2494760-2666228 GCF_014754425.2 Oryx dammah | reverse complement strand
CCCCAGGTGGGGGATAAGTTCCTATTCCATATGGGGAACTGGGCTTACCTAGGTTCCCAGGCTGAAATAGGGGGGAAAGTTCCTAATTGAGGTGAGGAACTCAGAAACCCAGTTTCCCAGGCTGAAATAGGGGGAAAAGTTCCTATTTCAGGCATGGAACTGGGCTTCGCTAGGTTCCTGGGCTGAAATGTGGGGGAAAGTTCCTATCTCAGGCAGTGAACTCAGTGCCCCAGGTTCCCAGGCTGAAATAGGAAAGATTCCTCTTTCAGGCCAGCAACTCTGCACCCCATGTTCCCAGGCTGAAGTAGGGAAATCAAATCCTACCTGTTAGACTGGCTATCCTCACAAGTCTACAAACAAGAGATGCAGGAGACAGCCAGCAGGTGAGGTAACCCCACTACATGTTCAGTGGAAATGGACATACATTTCCTTTCTGTAATGATAGAAATATAGATTAAAACCACAATGCTATATTTGTTCACATTCACTAAATGGTTATAATCAAGATCAAGATATGAACAGCAATGTAGAAAATCAGAAACATTACACTTTGCTTGTGGATATGGAAAATAGTACAGACTATATGTATAATAGTTTGGCATGTCCTCAGAAAGATAAAAATATACGTACTGTTTACTTCACCAGCTCCACTCTTGGATATACATGCCAATGAACTGAAAATGGCTGTTCAAACAACAAATGGTACACAAATATTCATAGCAACATTATTCACAATAGCCCAAAGGTAGAACCCATTCAACTGTCCATCGGTGGGTGAATGAATATGCAAAATAGGGTACATGCAAAAACTTCAACAATATTCTGCTATACAAGAGATACAGCAAAATGATGTAGCCACTCTGTAAGACATGACAGAAATTCCTCAAACGCTAGCAAATGGAATTAACATACAATATGTCAACCCCAATTCAGGTTACGTACTAAAATGTTTGAAAAAATGGGCTGAAAAAAATAAACTCATATTTCTACACTCGTATTCTGGCAAACAACTGGAAGGAATCCAAGTGTCCATGGACAGACAATTCCATAAACAAACTGTGGTATACACACAGTGGAATATGATTCAGCCTTTAAAAGCAGGTAATTCTGACAATGCTACAATGTGGATGAACCTTATAGTCATTATGCTAAGTGAAACAAACAAGACCAAAAAAGGACAAATATTCTGTGATTCCACTAGCATGAGATACTGGAATCATCTCAAAGCAAGCCAAATTCGAAGATAGAAAAAGCAGAAAGTGATTCCCAGCTGCTGAAAAGAGTTGATGTTTCATGGACACAGTTTCACTTAGGGAAACCGACTTCCTATGACATCTCCAAAAATTCTTATATAAATAATTGGAAACCATATGCAATCAAATGAAAGTATAAAGAAGCTTTACAACTTACACAAAATTCACTCAAACTTCTCAACAGATAAAATGCAAAGCTGTGTCTACAGTACCTCAGTTTTGCTTATGAATTTTAACAAAAAAAACTAAAGTCTATCCAAAAAAGGATATAAAATTTATAAAACAACCTTTAAAAGATTAAAAATTTAAACTCTATAAAAGACCTTATTTAGAAAACCTAAACACAAGCCTCAAAAAGAGAAATACATTTACAAAATACATATCTGGTAAAGGGTTGTACTCAAACAATACCAAAAAATCTGGAACAAACAACCTCATTAAGGATGGATAAATCTGAACACCTAGCCAAAGAAAACATACAGATAGTAAATAAATATATCAAAAATACTCAAAAATCATATATCATTAGAAAATTAGAAATTAAAACTACAGTGAAGTAGCACTGCACACTTATTGGAGCCAGTAAACTTTAAAAAAGAAAGAAAGAAAGAAACCCGGGGCTTTTCTGGAGGCTCAGTGGTAAAGAATGCTCCTGACCATGCAAGAGACTCAAGCTCCATCCCTTATCTGGGAAGACCCCACATGCCACAGAGTAACTGAGCTGCTTTTTTCCAAAGCTAAAAAGATAAATAAGGACAAGAAAGCCATGGGAAAGTCACATTTTACAAAGCCCATGCTCTGATAATGAGTACCATCATAAGATACCTAAAAGGTTTGAAATATCTTCTGAAATGCCACCCAGCAAGAGAAAGGCAGCGCCCCTGGCATCCCCTATGGCCCAGTAAGACTCCACCCTCCACTGCAGGGGGCCCAGGTCTGATGCCTGGTCAGGGACCTAAGATCCTGCATGCCCTGAGGCCAAAAAAGTATAAGTAACTGATTTAGATTTGTAATTTGACTTAAGAGGTATAAGAGAATTTTTTTATATAAATTCAAAAATTATTTTGAATCATTTAAAATATCTTAACATCCACCACCGCAACATTGTGTTGCCTTAACACTATTTATTTCTGCTTCAGCGTGCTGTGTGTGTGCGCGTGTGTGTGTGACCAGTTGCTCAGTCATGTCTGACTCTGCAACCCCCTGGACTATGGCCTGCCAGGCTCCTCTGTCCATGGGATTTTCCCCAGCAAGAATACCCGAGTGGGTTGCCACTTCCTTCTTCAGGGGGTCGTCCTGACCCAGAGATGGAACCTTCATCTCTTTAGTCTCCAGCACTGCAGGCAAATTCTTTACCATGGAGCCATGGGGGAAGCCCCTATAATAGGAGAGTGCTGGCTTAAAAAAAAAAAAAGCACAATTTAAAAGTTGGGAGTTGGGCTTCCCTGGTGACTCACTGGAAAGGATCTGCCTGCCAA
The DNA here is from genome assembly GCF_014754425.2 of Oryx dammah. NCBI lineage: Eukaryota > Metazoa > Chordata > Mammalia > Artiodactyla > Bovidae > Oryx > Oryx dammah. The sequence goes on along the minus strand of NW_024080603.1, from coordinate 2,663,497 downwards.
CACAGGAGGCACAGGTTTGATCCCTGATCCAGGAAGATCCCACATGCCACGGAGCAACTAAGCCCATGCTTCACAACTACTGCTATGCTCGAGAGCCTGGGACTGCAAGTACTGAGTCCATGTGCTGCAACTGCGGATGACTTTGCACTCTAGAGCCCATGCTGCACAATGAGAGAAGCCGCTGTGAAGAGAAGCATCTGAAGGGTAGTTCCCACTTGCCACAAATAGAGAAAAGCCCATAAAGCAATGGAGACCAAGCATGGCCAACAATAAATTTTAAAGTAAATAAATTTAAAAAAAATTTTAAGTTGAGAGTTGTGTTTTATTCAGTGGAGAAATTGAGGATTTCAGCCCAGGACATAGCATCTCAAGCAACTCTGAGAAACTGCTCCAAAGAGACAAATGGGGAGCCAGGAAATATATAGGAGCTTTTGCAACGAAGACCAGGTAGTCAGAACATCAAAAGATTATTGATAATTAATGAAAACCAGATATCCCAAGTTAAGGAATTTAGCACTTTTCTGTGTATTGGAAGATGTAAGAGTCTGGCTGCTCAGCTATCAGTGGCCAGTATTCTTGTTTTCTTGCATCTTCTTAGGGTGCACCATCCGGGGGGCTACAGTGTCTGATGATCTGGTGGCAGGCGTCCTGCCTCCATCCTGAGCTCCCTCAGGGTTCACTCTTGTGGCAGCTGTAATGTGGTGGCTGAATGGCTGCAACATCCTTTGTTTACTAATACTGTTATCTAGTCCAAGCTCATTCTGCTCACTGCACAATAGACCAATAAATCCAGGAGATGAGTTGTTGAGGAAAGGAGTATGACTTTATTCGAGAAGTCAGCTGACTTAGAAGATGGCTGACTAATATCTCAAAACAACTATTTTGTCAAGGATTGGATGCCAGGTTATTTTATGGATCAGAGATGAAGGGAGATGAGGAAACAAAGTAAAAAGATCATTTAATTCTTGCAAATATCTTCTAGCTGGCAAACCTCAGGCTAGGGGATGTGTTAATTTCTTCCTTCACCCTATAGGTGGACAGGGTTATAAACAAAGGTACTTTAACAGTCAGGCAGTGGGGGGCAGGCTTCCCTGAAGCAGGCTGTTGTTGTTATTCAACCATGAAGTCTTGTCCAACTCTTTGCAACCCCATGGACTGCAACACTCCAGACTTCCCTTTCCTTCCCTATCTCCCAGAGTTTGCTCAAATTCATGTCCACTGAGTTGGTGATGCTATCTAACCATCTCATCCTCTGCCACCCTCTTCTCCTTTTGCCTTCAATCTTTCCCAGCATCAGGATCTTTTTCAATGAATTGGTTCTTCGCATCAGATGGACAAAGTGTTGGAGCTTCAGCGTCAGCATCAGTCCTTCCAATGAATATTCAGGGTTGCTTTCCTTTAGGATTGGGTGGTTTGATATCCTTGCTGTCTAAGGGACTCTCAAGAGTCTTTCCTGGCACCACAGTTCTAAAACATCAATTTTTCAGCACTCAGCCTTCTTTATGGTCCAAGTCTCACTGGAAAAACCATAGCTTTCACTATATGGGCCTTTGTCAGCAAAGTGATGTCTCTGCTTTTTCAGAGACAAATAGCTGTCAACTGCTCCCTCTGGGCAGGCACACTACTAGACCCTGGAGAGACAGTGATGAGCACACAAATGTGTGGATTTGTAACAGCATCATAGAGTCCTGAGTGTACAGGAGTGGGTGGAGCAGTGGGGTCTGCAGGAGAGAGAGGGCAGATGGCATGAGGGAGAGGTGGGGACCAGATCTTGAGGGCCTTGTACTTCGCACTCCTGGTGCTAAGCCAGGAGTTGGAATTGTATTCTGAAAGCCATGGATTACCACTGAAGTATTTTTAAGCAAGAGAGTGATGTAATCTGATTTGAAAATGATACCTCTAGCAGTCACCAGGAGAAGGCTCTGGCCAAAGGCACAGGATTAGCAACGGTGAAACCAGCTAGCCATCTGTGGTAAATGCTATCAGTGACCTTTTCTTTGTCCATTTTTATCCATTCCTTATTTTTAAAATTTCCTTATTTTTGGTTGCACTGGGTCTTCATTGCTGCACATGGGCTTTCTCTAGTCACGGTGAACAGGGCCTACTTTCTAGTCACAGTGTGTGGGTTTCTCATTGTGGCAGCTTCTCCTGTGCAAAGCATGGGCTCTAGGCTCCCGGGCTCAGTTGCTCCGCAACAGGTGGAATCTTCCCGGACCAGGGGTCAAACCCATGTGCCCTACTTTGTCAGGCGGGTTCTTATCCATTGTACCACCAGGGGAGTCCCCTGTCCTTATTCTTTAAAAAGAGAATAGTGTTACATAGCTATGATTTCTATCTTCCCTTGAAACCGATGTGACAACAGTTCTGGCAAAAACAGTATTGTGCTGGGAATTCCTAGAGCTGTTCTCCTTTCCTGGTGAGATGCTGCTCTCCCTTCTCACCACTCCTCCTGCCTGTAGTGCAGTTAGGAGGCCTTGGTCAGTCCTTGGTAACTTCCTTGGGCTGTTGCTCCAGCTCCGCACTGTTCACTTCGGTTTGGTAAAGACTCTATATTGGGTTTCTTTTACATGAAGCCAAACACAATCCTGATATTATTGTTACTACAGCAATTCAGATAATGATATAAGGAGAGCCTGATCACCACTCTGACCTAAAGGCAGTGAAATGAAACTAGAGGTGTCAGGATTAACTTAGAAGCTATTAAGGAAGCAGGATCAACAGGATTTGTGATTAATTGGATGTGACCTATTAGGAATTATCATCAGAGAGGTGACTAGTCTTCTGAGTTCCAGGACTATGCATCCCACGTTCCTCCTACTGATTTTTTCCCTACCTGGTATCTTTTTTCCTTCTAGTTATTTATCTTCCCCAATTTAGAGAAGTTTTTATGTGTCTTTGTTCAGAGGCATTTGTGTAGTAGGCAAAAAAAAAAAAAAAAAGTTGCATAAGACAACCTGGCTTTTGTTTTGAAAAATCTAGTTTCATTTGGGGTTACACTGGTCACTTTCCAGGGGAAGGAGACTGATCACTCATGGCCTTCCATGCAAGGAACTAAACCCAGTGAGAGTAGCTGGAGAGATTTTCTGAGACTAAAACAGGGCATGTAGGGCTGTGGTCTCCTCCAATGTTCCCCGCCTCGGGGAAAGGTCTCATTTAGCAGGGCAAGCCACCAGCCTATGACTCACCCTCTATTAGAACCTCTCCTGTATTGCCTCTCGTATTTAGCCCATCACCTAGACCTTTCTATTTGACCAAAATATCTCCTGCGTCTCTTCGTTTCTTTCCAACATCATTGTCAGAATCCTACAACATTATTTCAACCCTGACTGCTGCAAAATCCGATGTGTTATCTGAACATACTCCATAAAATGATCTTTTTAAATTTAGAATATTTTAGGAAGGATATAGATATTGCAATGGCTTCCCTTTGCCCTTAAAATGAAAAAATATGTCCTCCAAAGACTGGCCTCTGTCTAGACCGCCAGATTCATCTCTCCACTCTTCGCTCACTGCCCAAACTCCTGCCATGGTGATCTTATAGCAACTAGAAAGTTCTTTCTTTCCCCAAAGACTTTATCCTAACCTTTTTATCTCCCCAGTCAGGTCTGCTTAACTGCCAAACCACTTGCAAACACACACATGCACAAGCACACACACACACACACACACACACACACACACCCTAGTTAACTTATTTTCAGCCCAAGTGTTATTTCTTCAGAGAAGCCTTACCTGATCCCACCCCATACACAGCTAAATCAGGGGCCCTGATTTTAAGGCATAGGTTTCTTTCATAGCACATTTTATGTATATACTTGTGTGATTATCTATGTGTCAGAAGTTCCATGGAGAAGGGACCCTATTCATCACTGTCTCTCCAGGGTCTGATGGTGCGCCTGCCCAGAGCAGATGTTTGATGGCTGTTTGTTGAACACAAAAAATAAAACAAAGAAAAAGAGAAATAAGAGAAGAAACAAGAAAGAAAAGAAGAAATCATAGAAGAAATGAAAGAAGAAAAAAGGAGTCTAGAACGAATATCAGGCTTCTGGCAAAAGCTACTAGGTGGATTGTGAAATTCAATTCAGCTCAATTCCATTTAATTATTTTATTAAGTAAAGTGCAAAGATATGTATGTGCATGTGTGACAAAGAGATCTGGAAGAGGTATGTACTCTTCTGCCTCTCTGAGGATTCCCATAGGCTTCTCTGGGGATGAGATTTGCCGTCTTACCATAGCATGTTTTTAAATTAACAATAAGGTTTTTTTGCCATCTTGATAAAATCTCAAGATAATCTGTTGAGGGATCATGGTACCCAAAGGCAGTCTAAATAGGTCCCCCAGCTGAGCACATTCAACCTGCCCTTTCAGGGATCTGCCTTCACACACAGTTCTTCTGTCCAGGTGGGCTCCATGTTTTAATAGCCTTGCCTGGATTGCTTTTTCCCTTTCTTTTGAACACACTCTTGATTTTATTCAGACTTCAGCAGGTTGTGTAATTTCTTCCCAGAAGTCTTTCTCTTTTTCTCTCTTAGAGTTCCTTGAGTTTACTACCTCTTTCTTAGACGGCACTTCTCACCCTTTCTTCTAGTCACTGGCTTACTGGGTCATGAGTGCCTCGAGGGTAGAGAGACTGTGTTTCACTCATTTCTCTGTTCTCAGCTCTATGTGTCATCAGTCGGTGTGTTCTGAAGGAGTGAATCCAGCCCATCTCCAGTCATTGCTCCTCTGTAGCATAGATGAATATAGAGAGCTGTCCAACAACCTCCTTTCCTAGAGGAGAAGCCAGAAAATCAGACACAATGCTTCAGGCGGGATCTCTGGAGTAGTTAAGAGCTTCAAATTTCCTTTCCCAGAGAAGGTTTTCCAACCCAAGAGGGAAAGAAAACTTTCTCAAATCTCACTGCCTTTCCTTGCCTCATTTATCCAGCCTTGGTGGGAATTCCAAAAGATAATAAGGTAAATAAAGCACAAAGAGGCAGAAACAGAGTTTGCACCATGAATTCCTACATTAGTGAGAAGTGGGCAAACACTGCGTCTCGTTCATCTGTAGAGACTTCAGAGCATGTTACAGGCTGCCTGTTTGGCTTTCCTCTCCCCAGTTTTTTAGTTGAAACCCTCACCCCCAGCATGATTGTATTTGGATGGAGTAAGGAAGTAATTAAGGTTAAATGAAGTCATAAGTGTGGGCCCTGATCAAATAGAATTAGTGTCCTCACCCCCGACTTGTACAGCAGAAAGGCCATGTAAGGACAGAGCAAGAGGGTAGACATTTCCAAGCCAGGAAGAGGACTCTCCCAGATACCAGACTGACTGGACCTCCAGAAAGGAAAGGAAATAAATTGCTCTTGTTTAAACCACCAGCCTATGATGCTTTGTTATGGCAGCCCAAGCCGACTAAAGCACGGCCCTTGGAATATGCTTTCTCCATAGTGAGTAGTCAATAAGTATTTGTCCAGTGTGCACATGTATAATGATATGTCTATAAAGGAGTTTACAAATAGCTATCTGGGAAGATTGTGACTATGGGTGATTTTCACTTGCGTTACTTCCATGAGTATAATTTGAATTGTTTTGGGGGTAGATATATTACACTGTAAAGTTTTTAAAAAGCAATTCAAACGTCAGAGCTAGATGGTTTGAAATGCAGAACAGACCAGGATACAATGGTGGGTCCTGGAGACAATGCTCTGGGCCTTGAAGCAGCAGATACTTCCTGGGTGGGCTGCACACAACGTCTCCTATCAGGGCAAAGGCACCTGCGGGGATGAATTTCCGGAGAGTGTGCTCAGAGGTGCTAGCATAGATGTAACCAGTGTGAGCTCCGTGTGGGGTCAGTGTCTGGCTCTGCTCATCATTATATTCCTAGCACATAGGATAGTGGCACATCGTAGCAAATCTTTATTTGCTGAGTTTTTAAAAAGGCCCATCATTCTTTTGGTTAAATATGAAAAGAGGAATAAATATTTACGGGACAGTCAAATGAATGAAGCAAACGCATCGCAGGCTTAAAATGATTATATTTTTTTTGAAATTTGAGAGTGACTCTATCTAATAAGAGTCAAGTTAGAGATCTTGATAAATGAAGGAGGGTGGGAGGTGGAGTATAGAGTCCAGGGCAGCTTTTGGTGGAGCTCCTGTCCCTTGTCCTCAATAATTTTTGTCACCGTTAGAAAGGCTGTTCTTATGAGGCCAGGACAATTGTTTGGAGGTTCTAAGACTGGAATGAATGAACCTGTCCACTCCTGAAGATGCTGACTGGAACTTGAGCCCAGTAGACTTCAAATTTTGATATAATCTGTGTGCTAGGGACCTCTTGTGGTAACTCTGTGTACTTCATCTGTCAGTACCTAGAAAACACACAGATGGCTTCCCAGGTGGCGCTAGTGGTAAAGAACCCATCAGCCAATGCAGGAGACATATTTGGGTTGGATCCCTGGGTTGGGAAGATCCCCTGGAGGAGGGCATGGCAACCCACTCCAGTATTCTTGCCTGGAGTATCCCATGGACAGAGAAGCCTGGTGGGCTACAGTCCACAGGGTCGCAAGGAGTTGGACACGACTCAGTGACTTAGCAGGCACACACTAGGAAGTTAGTTAAGTCATTATTGTTATTTGGGGAATAAGCACAAATGTTAGGTGTTAAAAATGTAGAAATACAGATGGTCAGCAGACATCTAATTTTTTTTCAATAGCTCTAATAATTAAAGAAATTTAAACTGTGTGTGCATGTGTGTATGTATATTTAGTACCAAATTTTGAAGAGTTATACCCAGAATTGAGACAAGGAAAATAAGCATTAGGCATTCCTACAGACTTGGTGGGAGTGTACATTGACACCAATTAGCAAATTAGGTGTTAAAATTGCTTTAAAATGTTTACATTTCCTGACCCACATAGTTTACTTCTAGAAAATTTCCAATTGAAGTGACTGAACATACAGATAAGTTTTTCATATTAGGACTTCCATTCAGATATATAGAAAAAAGGAAATATGTAAAAATAGGAATATGGCTAAATATATATTTCCACATGAAGGAATATTAATGTTTAAAATTATGTTTCCAACTAATATTTATTGACATGGAAGCATGCTTATAACACTAATAGAAAACTCAAATTGGAAAGGATACATAGACCCCAAGTTCACAGCAGCAGTGTTTACAATAGCCAAGACATGGAAGCAACCTAAATGCTCACTGACAGGTGAATGAATAAAGAAGATGTGATACATATGTACAATGGAATATTACTCATTCATAAAAAAAGAGTGAAACAGTGCCATTTGCTGCAACATGAATGGACCTAGAGATTATCATACTAAGTGAAGTAAGTCAGAGAAAGGCAAATATCATATGATATCTCTTACATGTGAAATCTAAAAAACTATGCGTGCTGTGCTTAGACTGTAGCCTTGGTGGGTCCATGGGGTTGGAACGAGTCGGACATGGGATTCTCCAGGCAAGAATACTGGGTTACCATTTCCTCCTCCAGGGGATCTGCCTGACCCAGGGATCGAACCAGTGTCTCCTGCACTGGCAGGCAGTTTCTTTACCACTGAGCCACCTAGGACGCCTCCCAAAATGATACAAATGAAGTTATTTACAAAACAGAAATAGACTCGCAGACATAGAAAACAAATTTATGGTTCCTTAGCAACGGAGAGAGGAGGGGGGGAGGGGTAAATTAGGAGTCTGGGATTCGCAGCTACAAACTATTGTATATAAAATAGATAAACAGCAACGTCCTGCCGTATAGCATAGGGAACCATATTAAATGTCTTATAGTAAACTGTAACAGAAGAGAATATGAAAAGGTATATATATACACATATATGTAACTGAATCCCTTTGCTGTATGCCAGAAGCTAACACATTATCCATTTCTTTTACTTCAATAAAAAATTCAATGCTAAGAGAGTAAATTAGAATGACAACTGTAATATCTGTTCATACGTATTTATATCCATACACACATATGACAGACAGATGAGAGACACGAGGGAGAGATACAGAGAAGTCAGCATGGTGTAGACAGACGGGAGACAGAGACGGAGGAATCCACAGTCACACAGACACATTCTCATTACAAAACCGTAAGTCTGGGCTTTCATTTTTTAAACTTACAGTGGTAATATATGTGAGGTGAGGTGAGGTGAGGTGAAGTCGCTCAGTCGTGTCCGACTCTTTGCGACCCCGTGGACTGTAACCTACTAGGCTCCTCCATCCATGGGATTCTCCAGGCAAGAATACTGGAGTGGATTCCCATTTCCTTCTCCAGGGGATCTTCCCGACCCAGGGATCGAACCCGGGTCTCCCGCATTGGAGGCAGACGCTTTAACCTCTGAGCCACCAGGGAAGCCCCGGTAATATATGTATATGTATATATTGTTCCAAAACTAGTTTTTTCACTGTATGTTTTGGAGCTATTTCTACACTATTAATAGTTCAGACTCACTTCAATGAATGTAAATGTTTATTTACAGAAAAAGATACCATTTAAAACTGCAAATGTATTATATGCACTGCTGTTAGTTCAGTTTCAGATATATCCTTTTTGGGGGGAAATATCTAGTTCCACCAAAGAGGATGTGAGAGGTCTGATGAAGTCACCCATTTCCTCTTTAATGAGAATCTAAGATTATATCTTAGAGAGAGCCGCACTGCTTAAGCAGATAAAAAACTTGCAAGCAGGCTGCTTCTGCACCCCTCTGCTGTGACTTGGAGCCGCCCTCAGCACCTTGTTTAGGCGCCTCGGTGAAGCTGGAAGGTTAGAGTAGGAAGTTATGTAATACATGAGTTCTTCAAAGCAGAAGTTCCTGTGAATCTGATTGCAACTTGCAACAAAAGTTATATCACTTAATGCATTTTCAGTGGAAACTAGAGGTGAGACCTCCTCTCAGAAAATTTAGGTACATTTTAAAAATTAAACACAGAGTCAAATATTCAAGCAATATAAAAATGTCCTCCTCCCTCAGATCCCCAGTTCCCTGTTCTCAGGAAGGAACTGTTGGCAGTTATTGAGGTATTAGTCTAGAAGTCTTTTATTTATATCAAAGTATTGAACACTTTGATACAAATAAAGTATACAAGACATATACCTGTCCCCCTTAACTAAAACACAAGTGGAAGGGCACTATTTATCTACACACTCTTTGGCATCATGTGATTAAAAAAAAAAATTAACGGTTTATCTGGTAGATGTTTTGTGTGTGTGTGTGTGTGTGTGTGTGTGTGTGTTTAAAGGCATAATGGGACTTCAATAGGATTTTATTTATCTTTTTAATTTTAAAAATGTATTCCTTTGGCTGTGCTGGGTCTTCCCTGGTGCACGCGGGCTCTCTCCAGTCCTGCTCTGCAGGCTTTTCAGTGCGGTGGCGTCTCTTGCTGTGGAGCATGGGCTCTAGAGCACGTGGACTCTGGCAGGTGTGGTTTGCAGGCTCTAGAGCAGCATGTATTATCCTCCCAGGGACTGAACCCATGTCCCCTCTGCATTGGCAGTAGGACTTGTAACCACTGGACCACCAGGGAAGGAACTTCAGTAGAATTTCAAACGTTAACTTGGGAAATTTTACATTTCTAGCAATATAATATATATCCTGAAAAACACTTCTGCTATGGAATATCTATGACTGCTAAATAAAATGGAATATATATATATATATATATATTTTAATGCATTGGCTAAGCAGGTAAAAAATGAGGGGAATGAAACAAGTGTAGAATCCAGACAGATGAGTGAGTTCTGAAGTTTCCTGACCAGACACTGAACTACTATCCCCCCGGATGTGAAAGCTCAGAGTCCTAACTACTGGATCACCAGTGACGTCCCTTGTCACGTTTAGCTATGAAAACTCTGTGCACACATTATCCGAATTAAGTCTCCATTCTATTCACTAAAGATCTAAACACTTTGTGCTTCGTGAGGAGTACTAATCTCACATGTTAGGTTTTGCTGTGGTTCACGCCGGTGCATACCATGTTACAAATTCTTTTTTTTTAATTTTTATTTATTTCGTTTCGGCTGTGCTGGGCCTTGGTTGCTGCGTGGGCTTTTCCCTAGTTGTGGTGAGTGGGGGATGCTCTGCTGCGGAGCACGGGCTCCAGGGCGCACAGGCGTCAGCAGGTGCAGCTCAGGGGCTTTAGAGCGCAGGCTCAGTAGCTGTGGGGCGCAGACTCAGTCGCTCCGGGGCGCAGACTCAGTCGCTCCGCAGCATGTGGGGTCTTCCCAAATCGGGATCAAGCCCATGTCTCCTGCGTCGGCAGGCAATTCTGTACCACTGAGCCACCAGGGAAGTGCCGTGCTACCTACTCTCGACACTTATTGTTCATATTAAAAGTCTTTATGGGCTGGGAGGGGTTGAGTGAAGTAGGTGAGGGAGAGGAAAAGGTACACACTTCTAGTTTTAAAGTCAGTGAGTCACCAGGACGAAATGCATAGCACAGGGAACACAGTCAACAATATTATAATAACTGCATAGTGACAGATGGTGACTAGCCTTACTGTGGTGATCACTTTGTTATATATAGATAATACTGAGTCACTGTGTCGTGCCCCTGGAACTAATATAGTGTTGCAGGTCAATTGTACTTCAATTTTAAAAATAGAAAAAAGAAAAGACATTCAGTCAGAGTATTCTAATAGGTTCTGCAGTGAACAATATTTACATTGTTATAATGATGCAAACATATATTGACATAACTCTAAGTATGATGAAACTTGGGGAAAGGATGAGGAAGGAGCGGTACAGGTATTAAATCTTCATCTATCGCAACATTTATAAGTGTAAACATTGTTTTTTTCTTTTCATTATGTCTATATGAGATGATATTAAGTAAACCTAGGGTGGTAGTCATTTCACAGTATGTGTAAATCAAACCTTTATGCTATTTATCCTAACTTCATACAGTGATGCATGTCAATTATTTCTCAATAAGCCTGGGGAAAAACAAAAGTACTTTCTGTTTTTTCCTGATATAAAATAAAAATAAAAGTACTTATATAGTAAAAGTTTCCGTTATCCTAAGTGCTTTTTAAAAAATTGACTGAAAAAAAAAAGAAAAGAAGTTTGATGTTTGGAGGTCAATATTACCTTGTAGGAAAGTTTCTCTTTCCTCTCTTAATAAGAATACATAAATCAATTGTACCAATCTGCAATTTCACTTTGCCTAGTCTTCAAGTTATTTTCAGAAGTTGAATACATTTGTGACTTTGAGAAGTTTATGTGGTGCTTCATGTTGTCAAAAGCAACCTTTTCTTAAAAAAGTAATTCTTCACTATATCTTAATAGAAACAGATAAAAACAATAGTGGGTTTAATGAAACCTCTTTGAAACTCAGATAGTTCAATGAAATGTAAGCATTTTCAAGAGTTAAAATATTTTTCTAGATTTTCCCAGGGCTGTTACTAGAGCTGAGTTTTTTTCAAAAGGGTAAATACAGCCCCTGGAGAAGAGGGGTAGAATGGTTATGGTTAAAAAGGGGAAGGTGTGGGGGGTACCTAAAGAGTTAAGTGTTGGCTAGAATTGAGTCATAAATAACATGGGAGGTCAAAGTAGAATAAGACCACTCTTAGGACATGTGTTTTGGGATCAACAATAAAAAAAAAAAAAACTTTGCTTTTCAGTTGTACAGCATAAGGAAATCAACCTAACACAATAAAATTATGCTAGACATTTTCAAAATTCTCTTTTGGTAGCCAAAAACACTCACAAAGGGGTTGTAGCTAGTCTAGACAAATGGGTGATCTATTTTCATTATACAAGTAATCACCTTGTTTGGGCAGAAACATAATAGTAGGATTAATAGTAGGATTCAAGTACAAAATAACTTGGAGAATATACATATGGGTTATTATAAAAATCCTACAAAGAAGTCTTTACCTATGATACAATGAAGGTACTTTTAAGAAAAGACAAATATGCTCAAACACACATACACAAGGATGTCCAAAAATTACATCTTTCAGTTTTCAGAATGACCTAAAAGGAGGCATTCAGGCAAAAAAAAAAAAAAAGTTTATTTTGACTGAATGTCGCATAAGAAAGTGACTAATAGTAAGAGAAGGTTTAAAATCTAAGCACCATGACTGTGGCAACCTCGAGGGGTAGGATGGGGTGTGGGGTGGGAGGAAAGTTCAAGAGAGGGGACATGGGTATACCTGTGGCCGACTCACGTTGATGTATGGCAGAAACGAACACAACTTGTAAAACAACTATCCTCCAATTAAAAATAAATAAAGTTAAAAAGACACCATGTGGACCAGAAATAAATACGGGTCTCGCAGTGTTCTTGCCTGGAGAATCCCAGGGACGGGAGAGCCTGGTGGGCTGCCGTCTATGGAGTCGCAGAGTCGGACACGACTGAAGTGACTTAGTAGCAGCAGCAGCCATAAAGAAACAGTGTAAGTACCATGGAAACCGCTGTTAGAAAAACCCTTCCATTCAGAAGTCCATTTTGATGATGTGCTAGCCATTGTTGTTAGCGAGCACCAATCTCTCCCCACCTCTTCCTAACAGACGTAATGCAGCCCTCAAATGACCAAGACAGGGCACCACTTCCTTTCTGTTCTGGTAAGGTAATGTGTGTTTTCAGTCGCTTAGCCATGTCTGACTCTTTGTGGCCCCATGGACTGTAGCCCACCAGGCTCCTCTGTCCATGGATTTCTCCAGCCAAGAATACTGGAGTGCGTTGCCATTTCTTGCTCTGAGGATCTTCCCAACCCAGGGACGGAACCCAAGTCTCCTGCATTAGCAGGCAGCTTCCTTACCACTAGCACCGCCTGGGAAGTCCTTATTCTCATAAAGTATGGTGCTTCCCAGGTGGCGATAGTGGTAAAGAATTTGCCCTGCCAATGTAGAAGATGTAAGAGATGCGGGTTCGATCCCTGGGTCGGGAAGATCCCCTGGGAAAGGGAGTAGTGGCTACCCACTCCAGTATTTTTGCCTGGAGAATTCCATGGACAGAGGAGCCTGGTGGGCTACAGCCCACGGGGTCGCAAAGAGTGGGACACGACTGCTAAGCGACTTAGCTGGCATGGTCTAAGATAGAGCATGCAATTTTATTTTCCACCTCTAGATGGTGCAAGTGAAAAGCAATTTCTCTTTTTCAAGGTTTAGGTTTACTTTTGCTGCATAATCACAGGAAAGGCATTTCCGACCTTATCTTTTTACAGTTTGCTTAGTCTATTTCATACATATATATTCTTATTTCATATTATTTTCATTATGGTTTATTACATGATATTGAATAGAGTTCCCTGTGCTATACAATAAGACCTTGCTGTTTATCTGCTTAGTCTTTCTTAACACACATACCTATGATCTACAGAGGTCAGTAAACATGGAAAATAATTTTTACTAAATGTTCCTAACAACCATTTCCTATCAGATTCAATTGAGTTAAATTTTTTAAAGCAAAACAGTTATATTACATGGTCTATATTCCAGGAAAGAAATTTTCCTCACTTAATTCGACATTAAAATTTAGTAGGATCCTCTTAAATCATAATCCAACATAACAGATTCAGATCTGCTGATGATCAAAATATGATGAAAGTTGGCAAACTTTTTCTGTAAAGGGCCAGAGAGTAAATATCTGGGACTCCATTTGCAGCACAAAAGCAGGGCTGACAAGATACAAACAGTGGCTGTGGGTGGCTGTGTTCCTATAAAGCCTTATTTACAGAAAGGAGATAGACTGGATTCCTCCGGGCTGTAATTTGCTAATTCCTATTATTTATGGTAAAAGGCTGATTTCATATAAGTCACTGTCATTTTCAGACTCCCCACAGAACTGGATCCCTGAGTCTGTTACAGGTTACAGCCTTCTTTAGCGTTGGCCATGATATGAAAAACAGTTGAGTTCACATAAAAATCCAGATTTCCATCTCCTCTTGGAAAGAAAAGTGAGGACCTAAAAGCTCGAGCCCAGGAAACGAGCTAGGGTTGAACACTCTGCCCTCCGCGGACGGATCAGGTGCCCTCCAGCTGCTGCGTGCTCCCTCCAGCTGCTGCGTGCTCCCTCCAGCTGCTGCGTGCTCCCTCGGGCTGGCGCGTTCACTCACTTTCCGCCACACTGGGCCCTGGGACTGATTCTTAGAACTGGACAGTCTCCATCAGTTCTGTCCCCTATTATGCCTGTCTGCTGACTACCCATTTATCTCCTATTCTGGTCTACATTTTCTATATTTCAACTCTCACCATTTTCATTTAAACACCAAATCCTAATAACTTGATAGCAATGAGCGATTATTTATGACACACTTTTGCTGCAAATATGAAAACAAGTGTTCTTATTAGTTAAGAAATCTTCATTTTGATTAACTCTCTTCATATAATCATAAGAATGAAATAATATTAGTCTCAGATACAAATCAGGAAACATTCCAAATTTTGAAAATCTTTATTTAAAAATGATTTTTTAACTTAAAAAGTAATCTTTTTATAGTAGTCTCCATTTTTTCCCAAAAAGCTTTTATGTACATTAACTTTAATATCCATGGATTTCTGGAATTGAATTGGAGTTAAATAATAAGTGAATAATTTATTGAATTACTCAGATTGTATCATTATCCCATTCATAATTTTGCTTTGTATTAATCAAGACATGTCTGAATCAATGCAAGAAATGATTTCCAGATGAATGCCCTCATGAAAAAGACACTTAGCCCTGCACTGTGTGGACTTTTCACATTTTTACCTTATTTACTCCTGTATTTTCCTCTTTCGATATTTTTTTCCCTCTTTCAACATTGAGGAGAAAATGCAAATCTTTTCCTTTCTTCATAGCATTTTCCTAAGTTTAGGTTTAAGGTTCCTGTGTGCTTGACATCATTAGTTCTTCTTTCAAAATGAGAGGCATGCAGTTTAAAAAAATCCTTTGATTTTTTTAAAGCCCTTTGGTTTCGAGGTGGGTGGATTATTCCTGAGTCTTTGTTAGATGCAGCTGTCTTGTCTGGGTCAACGTCAGTTAGCTTGTCAGTGGTTCATTTCTGGAGTTCTGTGCTGTTCACTTCAGCTCTTGGGAAAAGTGGGTCAACTTTATTATATTTTGAATCTCAGTTTGAGTATCTCAGTTTAAGATATGCACATAAAATCAAAGCATACATAAGGGTGTGCAAACCTTGAGGAGCCTTGTTCCTCGCCTGTCCTGTCCACACAGTTCCCCTAGGTAACCACTTTTGTTAGTCACTTTTGTTTCTTGGATGACCTTTCAATATTTATTTATGTAACATATTCCTATTATTCCTCTTTCTTGAGGAAAAACTAACACAGTATATCCTGGAGATCTTATCAATCTTATCACAGAGCTGTTTCTATTTTACAGAGATTTTACACTGTCCAACTTTTATTTTCCATTCTCAATGCTTGTTTTTTACTTTTTACTTTATTTTTATTGTGTATTTGGTCGTGATGCACGGCTTGTAGGATCCTAGCTCCCACTCCAGGAATCAGTCCTAGGCCTCAGCCGTGAAAGGGGTTCTAACCATTGGACACCAGGAAATGCCCTTGGTGCCTGTCTTTCAAATTAATGTGCCCATTTCTTCAGAAGTCAAAGTTTTACACAGAAGGTAATGATAAAATGCCTTGAGTCATAGATTTAACAGATGCCCTTAGAACCATTTGTCAGTTTAGACATGATCCAGTTAAACTTGGGGTGACAGGGGATGAGATGGTTGGATGGACATGAATTTGAGCAAGCTCTGGGAGATGGTGCCGGACAGGGAAGCCTGGCGTGTTGCAGTTCATGGGGTCACAAAGAGTTGGACACACCTGAGGGACTGAACAATATCAGCTGAACTTTGCTTTCCTGTTGTAAAGTTGTTAGGTGGCCTGATATGATTTTGCCTCTTGGTTTCTTATGTTAAATGTATTGGGGGTATTTGCACACTGCTGGGGATTCCTGGAGGGGCAATGTTTTAATTCAAGAGAGTGGCTCTCTTTTGAATGACTTGTAGGAAATGCTGCAAATTCGAGAAATAGATAATTTTGGAAAGGGGGTCATTCAAAAGCAGTCCAGACTTTTCTGGTTGCAAGTTATGAAAGCCCAGTTTGAAGTGCATGGTACAAGAAGAAATATTCTGGCTTGTAGATGTAAACTGGAGGCCTGGGGAAAATGAGCTTCAAGGACCAGAGCCTGGAGTGCAGCTGGAACTCCCTCTAATATCTCATGCCCGCCTCCATCGCTGATCAACCTCATTCTGTCATGTCAGCTTCTTCCATATGACTGAAACCTAGCTGCCTACAGCTCCCAGACTCTCATCTCTCATCTCTGACCCTCGAGAGGGTATGCCTTACTTCTCTCAGTGCACGTTCACAAAGATCTGAGGGAATGACTAGCCTTGACCCAGATCTTATATGCTAGCCTGGACCAATCACCCGGCGGCAGAAGGCAGGGCGCCTTGGTTGGGAGTGGCAGTTTGCAGCAGATGCTGTCAGTGTACATCTCTCTTCAAGCTTGCCCTGGAGACTCACTGGACGGTGCTTACTGGGCTCACCTAAGTTCCTCCCATCTCTCTGGTTCAGGTGCATGCTCACCCTGCAAGTGCAGCAGACCATGGGGCAGAGATGTCCACAGAGCTTCCTTAGACAGATGACATTTGGTCTTGGGAGTCCAGTCCAGCGCCTCATCTCTTCGTGAGGCAGTTCTGAAGCAGGCTTTATAGTTCCTCGGGCCCAGTGGGACTGAGCCCCATATTCTCACAGAGGTAATCCATTTGACAATGTACTCTTTTTTCTTTGTCCGCACTGCACAGCATACGGAACTTCTCTGCAGAGATCAAACCCTTGCCCCCTGCAGTGGAAGCATGGAGTCTTAACCTCCGGAACCGGGAAGTCCTTGACAATGCACTCTTTTTTATCTATGTATGGATATATTTTACTGTTGGCTCTACTGTGTCTTGGTTGCTATGTGGGTTTTCTCTCGTTGAGGCGAGCGGAGGCTGCTCTCTAATTATGGTGCCTGGGCTCCTCTTTGTGGTGACTTCTCTTGTGCGAGCACAGGCTGTAGGGCACACAGGCTCAGTAGTTGTGACTCACGGGCTTAGTTGCTCCACATCACAGTCAAAGATTCCTGCCCCTGGAAAATTTAGAATTTTCTACGAAAAAAAAAAAAAAGAATTTTCTACGTATGGATGTAATGTATGGTTCGGGGAAGAGAAGTAAAGAAAAGTTGTTTTGCTTTTGACTGTCCTAACCTGAGACACAGAGTCTTAAGTTGGTATTTAATATATGAACGTGAGTTTCAAGTGAAGAAATACACAATCAGAAAAGGAACACTAAGTAATTCAGGGAAAAGAAAATGCTAAAGAATCCAATTATGTGAATGTGTAAATGTTATTACTCTGAAATGCAGGATATCTGAATGCTTGGAGAATATTCCTTTCTACCCACCAGATCCACTGTTTCTTTTTTTCCCGTTAATTTATATAATAGATACACATCATTGTATAAGTTTAAGGAATACATATCATGATTGGACCTACATATGTCATGAAATGATTACCATAAGTTTCATGAACATCAATCATCTAATATAGAAACAAAATTAGAAAAATAGAAAAAAATTGTTTTCCTTGTGATGAGAACTCAGGGTTTACTCTTAACAGCTTTTATATATAACATTCAACAGTGTTAGTTGTCCTTATTATGCTGTACCTTATATCCCTATTGCTTACAGCTGGAAGTTTGTACCTTTTGACTGTTTTCATTAAATCGCACCTCACCCCATCCCTCTGGTAACCACAGTGTGTTTGTTTGTTTTTGAAGTGTAATTGGACACTATGTTAGCTCTTTTACACAACATAGTGACTCAGCACACAAATAAAAGATGTTGCCTTCCATTCCAGTTCTACAAGGATCAAGTCAATCACTGTTGCCATCCCAGAACTGTAGTACATCCTGAATGGAATTCAGTACTGTGGATATCTGGTCCCCTAGGCAGTTAAGATGCATATCTAAGGAAGAATTTCAATGATTCCAGGTTGTTGCATCTTTCCATCCAGAGATAAGCACTAAAATTATTAACTTATGTTATCTGGTTTTTGTGATTAGCTAAGATCTTTTTTTCCCTTGAGGTTTACAGGGTTCCAGAAAAACATCTGTTTCTGCTTTATTGACTATGCCAAAGCCTTTGACTGTGTGGATCACAACAAACTGTGGAAAATTCTGAAAGAGATGAGAATACCAGACCACCTAACCTGCCTCTTGAGAAATCTGTATGCAGGTTAGGAAGCAACAGTTAGAACCGGACATGGAACAACAAACTGGTTCCAAATAGGAAATGGAGTGTGTCAAGGCTGTATATTGTCACCCTGCTTATTTAACTTATATGCAGAGTACATCATGAGAAACGCTGAACTGGAAGAAACACAAGCTGGAATCAAGATTGCTGGGAGAAATATCCATAACCTCAGATATGCAGATGACACCACCCTTATGGCAGAAAGTGAAGAGGAGCTAAAAAGCCTCTTGATGAAAGTGAAAGAGGAGAGTGAAAAAGTTGGCTTAAAGCTCAACATTCAGAAAACGAAGATCAAGGCATCCGGTCCCATCACTTCATGGTAAATAGATGGGGAAACAGTGGAAACAGTGTCAGAATTTATTTTGGGGGGCTCCAAAATCACTGCAGATGGTGATTGCAGTCATGAAATTAAAAGACACTTACTTCTTGGAAGAAAAGTTATGACCAACCTAGATAGCATATTCAAAAGCAGAGACATTACTTTGCCGACTAAGGTCCGTCTAGTCAAGGCTAATGGTTTTTCCTGTGGTCATGTATGGATGTGAGAGTTGGACTGTGAAGAAGGCTGAGTGCCAAAGAATTGATGCTTTTGAACTGTGGTGTTGGAGAAGACTCTTGAGAGTCCCTTGGACTGCAAGGAGATCCAACCAGTCCATTCTGAAGGAGATCAACCCTGGAATTTCTTTGGAAGGAATGATTCTAAAGCTGAAACTCCAGTACTTTCGCCACCTCATGCGAAGAGTTGACTCACTGGAAAAGACTCTGATGCTGGGAGGGATTGGGGGCAGGAGGAGAAGGGGACGACAGAGGATGAGATGGCTGGATGGCATCACAGACTCGATGGACATGAGTCTGAGTGAACTCCGGGAGATGGTGATGAACAGGGAGGCCTGGCGTGCTGCGATTCATGGGGTCGCAAAGAGTCGGACACGACTGAGCGACTGAACTGAACTGAACTGAACTGAGTTCCTGACCAGGGATCAAAAACCCGCATCCCCTGCAGTGAGAGCTCAGAGTTTAACCACTGGGCCTCCAGAGAATTCCCACCAGCTGTTATCTTTTAGCAAGATGTGTGCTTGATTACATGTATTTCTGAACCAAAAAAATTCATCTATACACTGACTCCTCCCCTATCTCTTTGGGGCAGTTCTTCAGAGCTATCTGAGAGGCTATCTCCTAGTCTTCAGTGAATATATTCAGTGAATATAACTGAACTCAAAGCCCTTACACTGTGAATTTTTTTTCCAATCAACAAATACTTCTACACATTTCAAAACAAACTCCATAGGTCTAGTTACCATCCACCAGATGCTCTCTGAATCCAGTCGTCCAGGGTTTTTATGAAGGTTTCACCAAGCAGGCAGGTGGACTTAATTGGTTACATCATTAGTCCTGGGTGATTAACTGGATCCTCAGCCTCTCTCCCCTCTCTGGCTGGGGAGTAGGGCTGAAGTCCCAACACTTTACTGTCTGTGGTTGCTTCCTCTGGCAACCAGCCTGCATCCTCCAAGAGTCACCTCATTGGCATAAACTGAGGTGGGCTTATTACAAATTAAGAAAGATGTGACTCTCATACCTGCGCTCAGGAATTTAGAGGTTTTAGAAGCTTTGTGTGAGGAACTGGTATGAACACCAAATACATATTTCTTATGATATCACAACATCACAGGGTGTGTGTGTATGTGTATGTGTGTGTGTGCACGCGTCCATATGTAGAGAGGCAGACATAAGGAGGAGAGAAAGAAAGAGGCAGCGAGAGAGAAAGGGGGAAGAGGAAGGAAACTGTTCCCTTTCTCTTACTCCATGTGAGTAGGTGGCATGGGGCCCAAGGGAAAGGCAGGGTCTCCTGCTGACCCAAAGCCTGCACTGCTGAGGGCTCTGGCCTAGGGGGTCAAAGAGGGCCTAAGAGTCAGCTGTCCTGGAGGGGTGCACGGACATCACCCAGGTGGGCTAAGGGGAAGAAGATTCATGTCCTCGCCCTCCAACGTCCTTCCTTCCTCTGGTAACAAAGAACCTACCCGGTGCAATGCTCACAATTAACAGAGGGTTCTGGAAGCCTGCTGGGCTCAAAGAGAGCTGTACGTGGTTGCCTCTTGTTTTCATGAAGCCTCGCCTGTGAACAGAGCTGCCCTGGACAGCCCCAAGCTAGGAAAAGCAGCAGGGCTTCTGGTTTTCTCTTTTTCAAAGGGAGGAGGCCATTGAGTCATTTATTAATATGGGCACCAGTTCTGATTTGATGCAGAGGGGACCGAGGAAATCCTCCAGGGTATATTGATACAAGCTTCTTGACGATGGCAGGCATGGCATTCCCACGCGCTGACACACACTTGCACGTGGGGAATGCTTAACCCTTGGGAATGAGCCTCCTGCCTGTTGTGCCTGACTGCGAGGCTTGAAGGCTTCATAGTCAGAACGTCTTCATAGTCAGAACAGCATCTTTCTGGACCATAATAACTGCATTATTTGGGGTACAGATTCGTGAGGAATTAGATGAAACAGCATATAGGTGCTGCTAGAGCATGCTTCTATTTAAGGGAAAAAAAAAACTTTTCTGGGTTTCAAATAAGTAGACTAACAACGAGGTTGATTGTTATTATTGGTTCCATAGCAATTGTCTTTTTTTCTTGGAATGAAAGTGTGGAAGATGAGAAAGTATCTTTCAAGCCAATGGCTTAAATGGTGGATGTTTTCTAGTTAAATAACTTTTTTCCTTTTCTGATTTGATAGCATTGTTGATGATGTATGAACTTCATCTGTAGTTATCTAAGATTTAGGACACCCTCCTCCCTCCCATTTTAAGGAGATCAACCCTGAATATTCACTGGAAGGACTAATGCTAAAGCTGAAGCTCCAGTATTTTGGTCATCTGATGCCAACAGATGACTCATTGGAAAAGTCCCTGATGCTGGGAAAAATTGAGGACAGAAGGAGAAGTGGGCATCAGAGGATGAGATGGCTGGATGGCATCACTGATGCAATGAACATGAACTTGAGCGAACTCCAGGAGATGGTGAAGGACAGGGAGGCCTGGCGTGCTGCAGTCCTCGGGGTTGTAAAGAGTCAGACATGACTGGGCAATTGAACAACAACAACCTCCCACCCAAGCTCATGGATCACATTCCTATGGAACAACAATGATAGCTGGTTTTCAGGATCAGGAGGTTCTCCAAAAGTGATGCCAGGAACATTTGTCTGGCATGTGGCACAGAGTCAAGCAGGAAATTCCTCACCCTTTTCTGTTGCTGTTAGTTGTCTTTCTTTTCTGTACATCCTTTTTCCCTTTGGCCATTTCTGTTTTACGCAGCATCTCTTCAGTTATGCGGTTAGGAGACCTCTAGAGCTGTAATGTCTTCTTGATGTTGAGTTTGTTGTTGTTTGCTTATTTGTTTCCAAGTCTAGATGAGGAAGGAGACTGACAGGCCCCTGGGCTGGACAGCTGATGTTTGTCAAGTGGGGTAAAACTGAAGCTTTCTTCTTACCCAGATATCCCAAGGATAAAGCTAGTGGCAGAAGCTGGACTCTGCTAAAGTAAAGAGATAAAAATGACCACTCCTGAGAACAGGGAAAGCTTCCCTGTTTGCACATGTGGAGGAAGGCTCCTTGGGGGTCAAAAAGGGAGGGGTCCCTACCCATCCCCCTCCCCCATAATAAGTGTGGACATGCACCCACAGGCCTCTGAGGTGGGATCCATCTTAGCAAAAAGATGCACTCAGATACTGGGGGAGTGTCCTAGGGCTGGTCAGGTGTGAAAAAAGAAATAATTGTTCAAAGGCAAAGACCTAGAAGGACTGTCCTACTGAAGTGTTTAAACCATCTCTTTATTATGCTCCTCCTCATCAGTGAGAACACCCACACCCTTTCTCTCCAGATCTATGTTTCTGCTTTGCTTCTGACTTAAATAAACTGCTTCTCCGTGTGCTCTCCCATATGCTGTGCTGTGTCTCTGACAATAAAACGTTGTACTTGTTTTTACAGTTCTTTTCTCCTTGAAACATTCTTGCTTTCTAACGGGGGACAGAGCCAAGGCCACTTTGCTTCTAGCCTCTAGCCAATGGTGCACTAACAGCTAGGATTCCTGATTTCATCCAGGCTACTCAGGTTCAATTCCTGGGCAGGGAATTAAGGTTTCTCTTCAGAACCGCTCGCTGCTGTCTCACTGAGATCACATTCAATGTTATGTGACCTTTTGTCTGTTTTGGTTGAGGATAATGAGTTCAAGAAATTGACACGCATAAACTTAAATCACAAGAAGCCAGTACAATTTATTATTATTTCTACTCTTCGAGTTTTCATCCTTGGGATTTAAGGCAGTGTGGTCCTACAGGAGTCAGAGCTTATCTTAAATCTCTCAGTTTCTTTATTAAAAATATGAAGAATTTAATGATAAAGGTTGAACTAGCATGCCATTATGGAAAAAAGGTTTAAAAAAAACAGCTTTCCCTCACCCATGTCCATTTGATGCTGCTCAAAACACATCACTGGCCATTTTTTAAAAAATTAAAATCCCCAAGTGCAATATGCTTGTACACAGATACAGAAAGGAATGGGAAAAGAGAAAATGAAAGATTGGAGAACATGACCCTAGCTGTTAGGAAGTGATGGGACCAAATTATAGCTTTCTAACTGAGAATGTATCCTCGCCTGTAGAACCAAGTTCTAGGATCAAGTAGCAGGTGTTTCTTTCAGTAGACACCTTGTTTTTACTGCCCAACACATCAACTGTATCTTCTTTGTCCCCTCTCAGCTGTTCAGGTTATCTGTTTCATTGATTAGCTGCTCATCAAATGGAGATCTGATTTGCTTAACTGACAAAAGTTATCATTCACAACAGGTGCCAGCATTTGCAGGCTTGACTAGGGCTAGGGTCTGCTTCCAAAGTGGCTCACACATAAGCCTGGCAAGTCAGTGCGGGTGGCTGGCCGAGGTCTCAGTTCCTCGCCCACGGGACTGCTTGAGAGTTTTATCATCAGCAGCTGGCTTCCCCCAGAGCCAGTGACTCGGGTCTCAGGCCTGTTTGTTCTAATTTGGTTGGTCCAGGTCTCAGTGGCAGCCTGTGTGATCTTCGACCTTTGTTGGGGCGTGTGGGATCTAGGTCCCTGACAAGGGATCAGACCGGAGACAAGGGATAAGTGCCAGCACCTCCCTTGCCATGGGGAGGTGGGATTTCTGACTGCTGAATGTGGTGGAAGGAGCTAAGCATGACCCATCGTCTTCCTTGGGGTTATTGCCGAGTCCTGCCACAAGGCCACAGAAGCGGGGTCCAGAACCAAGGTCACCTCTGAAGGTGACTGAGCCCCTTTGTAACCTTGCCCAAAGCCCCCTGATTATCACTAACAAGCTCCCACATAAGCCTAGCTGACTCCCAGTTAGGCAAAGATGCCCATTCCAGTAAACACCCTGCTGCTGCTGCTGCTGCTAAGTCGCTTCAGTCGTGTCCAACTCTGCGACCCCATAGACGGCAGCCCACCAGGCTTCCCCGTCCCTGGGATTCTCCAGGCAAGAACCAGTCACCTAATACCAACCTTCCAGTAGGAGTTTTCTTTGTCTTGAGGCTATAAAAATTGGCTAGGAACCCACAAAAACAGTCTATTTTCCCCAGTCTGTCAGGAGGTTGGCCAACTGTGTTCGCAGGGCCCAGTTTTTCTCTGATCTTTGTTCTTAATAAACTCACTCCTCTCCACTCCCTGTGTGTCTGGAAAGTCTTTTCCAACCCACACTTGGACTGCCTCAACAGTGGTTTTACTTTGGTGCAAGCATGTCTCCAGGACATAGGCATTCCAATCTGCTTTTGGTCAGACCAGAGTCAAGGGCCAGCACTCTGGGGATTCCCTGACTTGTCCTGCTAGGCTGGGACCTGGGTAGGTAAGTTCATCTCACTGGGGTAAGTTGATAGCAAACCCACATGGCTGTAGATCTAAAGTCATGATTCCCCATCAGCATTGCAAGTGATAATTTGAGCTCTCTTTGTATGACTCTTAATCTCAGCTAATTCTGAACACTGGAGGGAAAGATGGAGCCTCCTCAAATCTCAAAATTTGTGGGGAGAGAATACAATTAGAGTAATTCAGCCCATAATCTGAAGAAGTAAATTGCTTCCTGCTGGCTTAATTTTGGCATCTTCAAAACTGAGGGTGTTACTGTGTACTGTGTTCAGGTTTTTTTTTTTTTCTTTAGAGCCTAAGAAGGTACTCCCAAGACTTCTTCTAGAGGGGTGTCTGGGTAGGGAGGGCACAGGGGGTGGGAAAGAGGGAGTCATTTTTCTTTATCATTCTTTCCCGCAAATTCTCTCCCCTGGTTCAGTCAAATGTCTAACGGCTGTAACAGTGTGAGAAATCTTCCTGGAAGACTTGACTCCAATTTCCATTTCCTGTTCTAATTATCATGATGATGATTATAATAATAGCCATGATGGCACTATTTTGAGCACCCACCATGAGTACTGTAGGTGGACTGCCATCAGCTTACCCCAGGAGATGAACCATTGTACTGTAAGTGCTACATATACTGTGTCTAATCAGTACATCAGCCCTAAGAGGCAGACATTTTCATTTGACACAAAGATTATGCAATATGGTCCGAGTGTCACAGAGCAGAGACCAGAGTCCCATTCTAGCAACTCCCGAGCCCGGGCTCTTTGGACTTATGCACATTTCTCTGAGGCCCTGCTCCATCTCAGCTTTTCGGGGTAGGAGGAGCAGTTACAAAAGAGGCCATTCTTGTTTTTCAAGGCTGGCTGACTTCTCTATAGAGGGTTTTTTTCCAAATAACCTAGAAACTCGGGAGACATGAAGACTGAGCATTCAGCTCAGAAGCACTTTAACCTTTCTAACACCCCCATCCTACACTGCACTCCCCAAATGCCCTCCCTCTCAGACTTCCTCAGCCATGAAACTGTTCCTGTACCTAGCTCAGAGCTGTGCTCAGAGGCCATCTGTTCAACCAGGGGTGCCATTATCTTTATGGTCCTTTAAAACGGCCATTTCCTGAAATTGCACTTGATAATGGAAAATGGGTTTCTGTGTCTCTAAGAGACCTTATCTGCATTGCTATTTTCTCCTCCCATGGCAAAAGGAATTTGAAACAACTGTAATATTGAGACAGAAAAGCAACAATTCCCTTAATAGGTGTGGTAGGCAGAATAATGCTTCCCAGAAGATGTCCACATCCTTTTCCCTGGAACCTTTACATATGCAGATGTATCTAAGGATCATGCAATGTGGCAGATTTCCATGCCATACCTGGTGGGTCTAATGTAACCACAAGGGTCTTTTTAAGGAAAAGAAGGCAGAAGAGTCAGAGAAGGAGACACAACAACATGAGCAGCTGGACTGACGGGATTTATAACCCAAGGCAATGAGCCAGGAATGCAGGAAGCCTCTAGAACCTAGAAAAAGCAAGGAGATAGGCAATTTTCTAGAGCCCCGAGAAGCAACAAAACCCTGCCAACGACACCTTGAGTTTAGCCCTGTAAGACCCATTTCAGACTTCTGATCCCTCGGAACTGTGAGATAATGTTACCAAACTGAACATGGGTCTGCTCACCCGCCACATGGACACCAGTTCATGGAGAATGGAAGTGCAGTGGTTTCCGCAGGTGTCAAGCAAGAACAGGGAGCTCGTGCTCAAGACTCAAACTTCTTAATACCTTTCGGGGAAGGGTTTTTAAAGGCAACACCTGGGATGAAGGTTGCAGCTTATGGACTTTCTTCTGATGGGTTGGTGGTGTGGTCAGAGAGTAAAGTTTTGGGAATCTTAATCCTCAACCTGAGAGGAGAAGGGGATGATAGAGGATGAGATGGTTGGATGACATCACCGACTCAATGGACATGAGTTTGAGTGAACTCTGGGAGTTGGTGATGGACAAGGAAGCCTGGCATGCTGCAGTCCGTGGGGTCACAAAGAGTTGGATGCGACCCCACTCATCCAACTGCACTGAACTGAATCCTCAACCCTCTGGTTCCAGCCAGTCTGGGGTTCTGGGGTCTAAAGCTTGTGATCAGCATACAGTCTCTCTACTCCATCTGTGTAGGGATCTTAGTGTCTGCAGAATAGCTCAAAGATATGCCTCAGGTTGTTATATATACCCTTGGGGAGGAACTAGGACCCCTATTTTACTGCTGAACTACTGTTTCTTGACAGCTTTTCCTTTGTTTCTGCATTCCCTCACTTTCCTAATTATTAACTGCTTGAGTCTGTTCTTTGGAACTCAGGAAAGGCCTAGGAGATTAAAGTCCTTTTTTTTCCCTACAAACAAGAAACATGGGGAACTTCCCTAGTGGTCCGGTGGTTAAGACTCTGCACTTCCAAGGCAGGGGGTCTAGGTTTGATCCCTGGTCAGGGAACTAAAATCCCACATGTGTTGGAAAGTGGTCAAAAGAAGAAAAAAAGTAAAAAAAAAGAAAGAAAGAAAGAAAGAAACTGGGACACAGGGGCTTTTGAACCTGGGAAGGCCCCAAACGGTCCTCCTTAGTTTCAGTTCCCTCTTTTCTTTGATACTCCTCAATCCTGATGGGGACAGGTGGCAAGAAAGAGTAAATAAAGTTTTGGAAAGAGAAATTAGTCGTAAACTCAAGCAGGGGGACTCAGTTCCAATAATAAATATGTGTTCCTTTGTTTGTGGTAATTCGTTGCAGGAGCAACAGGAAACTAAGACAATATAATACTCTCCACTTTTCTCTGCTGAATCATTCATACCACTGGCCACTAAATATCCAGGTCAGAAACTTCAAGTCAGCTAGCGACCCTGCCCTTCGAACTCTTCTCACAACATGGGAGACACCGCGGCAAAATACGCCTGGTGTATGTGTTCCTTATTGACTTTTTTCATAACAGTCTTTTACAAAAACAAGTTTCTACAATCCCTTTTCACAGTAATAAGATAAGAAATCTATATAGAGCCAGACCTATTGCTGGAGGTATAATAGATAAGTCAGCAACTATGTAACTAACAGTCGTCACCTGTCCAGTTGTTGCTTGCGCTCCTGGAAAACAAGACAGCCTTGTCACCACCGAGAACCGCCCCTGAGCTTCCTGATTCAGGTATTAAAATAGAGCTCTTTCAGTGCCACGGGAACTGGGGTGAAAAGGCCAATGACACCGAATCGGACTAGGAAGCAAGTTGTGCAGCTAATGCAAGATCCAGAAGCTGATCCAGTCTGTCAGTGCAGAAGGTTAATGGCTCAGGGCTGGGTCCCCAATTAGAGAGCAGGACAAGGAGTGTCTTACTGTTTTCAGCTGAACACTTTTGAAACTGCCTTGCATCAGCAAGTCTGCCACTGTTTCCATGCCAGTCCGCAGGATAATGATTTAATTAACCCTCCTGTTGAAGTTGGTGGGAACCCTAAGCAGTCATTCATCAGTGGAAACTTTCACCACAAAACAAATTCAATTGATTTCTGCCTGCTTTTCCCATTCTCTGTGGAGAGCTGAAAGAGTAAACCACTTCTAGCTGGTAAAAGCAAAGATCCCTCCAGGAAGGCTTCACTGGCTAACACTTTTGGGGTCCAGAAGGCACTTGGTCCAAATAAATCTTACGTGTTTATGGTGCCAGGTGGCAGGTCACTTTTGGAATCTTGTACCCTCTGTGCTCTGGGCAGTCTCCTCCATTCATACAAGGGGGAGGCTCCCATTCATTGATTAAAGTCTACATCTTTCCTTAATGGCTGTTTCTGCAACCCTGCATTGTAAGGAACACCATATAGCATTAATAATTTGTATATGGGAAGATAGCCATATGTAGACCAGGCATGGTATACTCCCACGAGATTTTATCCCTGCCACATCGCACTAACAGCTCATGAGTGTGGTCAACTCAGATCCCAAGATCTTCTTCAGATAAGCTGAATACTGAGAGAATAGAAATGGGACAGATAAACGTACATG
Organism: Oryx dammah; assembly: GCF_014754425.2. Taxonomy (NCBI): domain Eukaryota; kingdom Metazoa; phylum Chordata; class Mammalia; order Artiodactyla; family Bovidae; genus Oryx; species Oryx dammah. The sequence continues at coordinate 2,635,377 of NW_024080603.1, read as the reverse complement.
AAAGAAGGAAGTAGCTCTGACAGCTTGAGAACTAGAGGAGAGAAAAATACATGGAAAAGAGCCCTAGGAAACAGCATGATGAGTGCTAGGCAATGGAAAGAAACAGTGCCAAAGGGGAGAGATTCTAATAAGAAAGTGGACAATTCTATTTAAGAATTCTACATGGGGAGGACTTCCCTGGTGGTCCAGTGGTTAAGAATCTAGCTGCCAATGCAAGGAACATGGGTTCAATCCCTGATCTGGGAAGATTCGTCACGCTGTACTAATCCCATGAGCCATAACTACTGAGCCTCCATGTCGACAGCCTGTGCTCTGCAACAAGAGAAGTCAGTCCAATGAGAAGCCTGCACACCTCAACTGGAGAGCAGCCCCCACTCTTTGCAATTAGAGAAAGTCTGCACACAGCAACAAAGACCCAGCACAGCCAAAAATAAATAAAATTGAAAAAATATATCATCACTATAAAAAAAATTCTACTTGGGAAGACCTTCATTTACACTCTTTCATCACTAAGTGTAACCACATTAATAAATGTGGTTTATTATTTAGTTTAATATTTCAATTGGTAAATTCTGAGATTGGCAATGATGGAGCATAAGATGATTTGGACTGGCGGCTCTCTGCAGGTTTAATCAACTGCTTTTGCAAACAGGACTTAGGTACAGAGAGCTTCAAAGTATTAAAAAGTAGCAAGTGTGTACTCAACAGGAAAAGGGAGTGAAGGAAGATGTGAGGCACCAGCTGTGAAAGGTGATCACCCTATACCACCTAGTCCTTCTTTCCTTGCTCCCCTAGGAGGTTTTGAAGGCTGGGTCAGAGGTGACATCAAGTGGCTATATTTGCAGGTTGGCAATTTAACTTGATGCAATAACACTCCAGAGGTTGTAGTTCATTTTAACAGAGGCCCTGAGTGAGTGTAACTTCCTCAAACCATAAAGAAATACACATATAACGGCCAACAGTTCTCTATCAATTGAAAACAGTTACAGTTAAGTGGGATATAAAGTTCACAGACTGCATCCCATTAAAAATATTATGGCTAATGTCTCACTAATTATCAGCAAATTAGTCAGGATTTCACAAAAATTAGACACAAACACAATTTATTACTTTTGAGGTTTGACAACTCTGCTGAATTATGAATCATCAGAGAAGACAGAATGATCTGTTACTTAACATAAGATAGAAGCAATAGCTTCCTACATTTTGTCAGCCAGCTGAAGAACTGATTCTTGAGGACTGACATCAGCAAACTGATAAAAAAAATACATATATATATAAATATTTTAAGAGAACTGAAAGACAGATATGAAAATTGAAGAAAATGATGGCAAAGTAAACAAACACTATGAAACACTATCTTTCAAAGGCTGTTGATTAGCTTCTATGTGCAATTTTCTTTTCAAATGACTTAAGAAAGTAAAAAATTAATAAGATCATGAGAAGAATTTACCATTATTTTCAAAAGCTCTAGTAACTAAACTTTTAATTAAATATAGCAATCATCACTGCAAAAACTTGCATGATATTCATACAAATAATATATATGTATTAGAAATATTAAAAATAGTGTATAATCTCACTATCCAGAAATAATCTGTTAACTTTCTGGTGTGTGTGTTTCCAGACTGTTTCCTATATAGTAATGGCTTTGGGGCAGAAAAAGAAATGAAGTAGCAGAGAAGAAACCAAATATTAATATGTTTTGAGGATCTGTTGAGGAATTTTTAAAGGTATGTATAAATATTGACAATTATTTTCAAATAACTGACAAATGTGAACATTTGCACAATAAATTGCAAACACTAGAAGACAATGAAAGCATCCCAGAGAATGAGTAAAAGGAGATGGTCCAAGGTGTGCATGTGATTAGTGCTTTTCAGGACCTGAGTGGTCATCAGTTTGTAAGGAACAAAATTAATATAGTCATCTTAACCAGTATTAAAATGAAAAAGGAAGTGGAGGGAGAGAAATAGAATAAAACTGGAAGTATCTGTAATTGCAGTAATCTGTAAAAAAGTAATTCGGAAGCTTTTGTTTCAAGTGTGTCTGAGTGGGTATGTGTATGTACATGCGCTTAGTTACTGCAAATAATGCACTTGTGCTCTGAGGTGAGGTTAAAAAATGAATGCTACAGCAGTAGACTGAAATCTAATAGACTGTGTCCTCAGAGAGTAGAGCAAAGAACGCGTGGAGAAAGGATTCCCCTTCCAGGTGATAATACGGTCCAGTCCAAAGGGGAATAAGAAAGGAGAAAATCATTGCATCCAATGAGAACCTTACCTCTGATGCCATGTTTATTCTGCCTGGCTAATGGAGACAGATTAGCCTGCTGGATACACCATCAATATCTTAGAGGTTCATCACTGTCCCCCTCATAAAAGAACTGCCTCCTTCAGAACGCTTCTGACTCTTCACTGCCTTCTTCAGAAGCAGTTGAAATATTATGTTTCTTCTGCCTGGTTTGCCTATGCCTGGCACCCCTGATTAAAAATCCCCTTAGCCTTCGGGGATTGGACAGGTCACCACCACCCACCCCTGGGCCAAACTGGAGCCAGTGGTTCTCAATTAAATTAAATCCAACAAGAACTACAACGCTGCCTGTGGTTTGGAACATAACCCACTGCACTATTAAAATGCCAAGGGAACAGTACGATGTGCTGTCCTGATGAATTGCAGAAATACTTCCATCAAACCCCAAAACAGGCTTGCTATGGGGCAGAGGTCAGGGTGACTCCTGGAGACCTCAGGCCATTAGCTCTAGTCAAATGTCAGCCCTGCCAATTACTCCTAATTGATGACCCAGGCCAGTGCCTGGAGTCCTCTAGGGAAAGCTAGCCATGTGGCAGCTGTCATCCTGACAGCATCGTGTGGTGACCACATTGAGAGGACCGGGTGTCAAGGCTCATGTGCGATGTGAGAAGTACAAGATGGCAGAGCTCACACACACAGCTGTGAAATTCACGACTGCACTGTAGGGGAGCTCAAGCTCGGTCTGTCGTTTAAGTCATTTTTTGAAAAAGAAATGGCAAATGCAGAATCACCGTCATTGTAAATTTTCCTCTTTCCATGAGATCACAGAGGGTGATCAAGCCTCAGCAAGAGTCCATGCTTGTTATTAGGCTTCAGGGGATACAAAAGAACAGAGAATGCATTCAGCTGGGGACATCATACATGATTCCAAATATCTGCAGAACAAATCATGCAACATGGACTGTATTTGCATGGTGATTTTTCCACCCACATCTTCTTCCTATCGGTTGATAGTTGCCACAAGGGAGGCTGGGACGGCTGCCTCTCATCCGCCAAATGCTCTGTTTCTCCTCAACTTCTATTTGTGTCTCAGCCCTCCACAGCCCCTCTGATTCTGAGGAGTAATCTGGAGTCATAGAGCCATCGGGTTCTTTTTTTTTTTTTAATCAAAGGCATTCAAGAGAATTTGAATGTAGAGAGGCAAACAAATTTTAAACAAATCTATTTCGGTCAAGACCACTACACATTGTCTTTCTTGCCTTCAGTTCAGTTGCTCAGTCATGTCCAACTGTTTTTGACCCCATGGACTGCAGCACACCAGGTTTTGCTGTCCATCACCAACTCCCGGAGCCTACTTAAACTCATGTCCATCGTGTAGGTGATGCCCTCCAACCATCTCATCCTCTGTCGTCCCCTTCTCCTCCTGCCTTCAATCTTTCACAGCATCAGGGTCTTTTCCAATGAGTCAGTTCTTCTCATCAGGTGGCCAAAGTATTGGAGTTTCAGCTTCAGCATCAGTCCTTCCAATGAATATTCAAGACTGATTTCCTTTAGGATAGACTGGTTGGATCTCCTTGCAGTCCAAGGGACTCTCAAGAGTCTATTCCAACACCACAGTTCAAAAGCATCAATTATTTGGCATTCAGCTTTCTTTATAGTCCAACTCTCACATCCATACATAACTACTGGAAAAACTACTGAAAATCACCATGCAAATACAGCCCATGTTGCATGATTTGTTCTGCAGATATTTGTTCATAGCTTTTCTTCCAAGGAGCAAGTGTCTTTTAGTTTCATGGCTGCAGTCACCATCTGCAGTGATTTTGGAGCCCAAAAAAAGAAAGTCTCTCACTGTTTCCATTGTTTCCCAATCTATTTGCCATGAAGTGATGGGACCGGATGCCATGATCTTAGCTTTTTGAATGTTGAGTTTTAAGCTAGATTTTCACGCTCCTCTTTCACTTTCATCAAGAGGCTCTTTTAGTTCCTCTTCACTTTCTGCCATAAGGGTGGTGTCATCTGCATATCTGAGTTTATTGATATTTCTCTTGGCAATCTTGATTCCAGTTTGTGCTTCATCCAGCCCAGCATTTCACATGATGTACTCTGCATATAAGTTAAATAAGCAGGGTGACAATATACAGCCTTGATGTACTCCTTTTCCAAATTGGAACCAGCCCATTGTTCCATGTCCAGTTCTAACTGTTACTTCCTCACCTGCATACAGATTTCTCAGGAGGCAGGTCAGGTGGTCTAGTATTCCCATCTCTTAGAGAATTTTCCACAGTTTGTTGTGATTCACATAGTCAAAGGCTTTGGCATAGTCAATAAAGCAGAAGTAGATGTTTTTCTGGAACTCTCTTGCTTTTTCGATGATCCAGTGGATGTTGGCAATTTGATCTCTGGTTCCTCTGCCTTTTCTAAATCCAGCTTGAACATCTGGGAGTTCTCGGTTCATGTACTATTGAAGCCTGGCTTGGAGAATTTTGAGCATTACTTTGTTTGCATGTGAGATGAGTGCAATTGTGTGATAGTTTGAACATTCTTTGGCATTGCTCTTCTTTGGGATTGGAATGAAAACTGACCTTTTCCAGTCCTGTGACCACTGCTGAGTTTTCCAAATTTGCTGGCATATTGAGTGCAGCACTTTCATATCATCATCTCTTAGGATTTGAAATAGCTCAACTGGAATTGCATCACCTCCACTAGCTTTGTTTGTAGTGATGCTTCCCAAGACCCACTTGACTTCACATTCCAGGATGTCTGGCTCTAGATGAGTGATCACACCATCATGGTTATCTGGGCCATGAAGATCTTTTTGTACAGTTCTTGTGTGTATTCTTGCCACCTGTTCTTAATATCTTCTCCTTCTGTTAGGTCCATATGATTTTTGTCCTTTACTGTGCCCATCTTTGCATGAAATGCTCCTTTGGGATCTCTAATTTTCTTGAAGAGATCTCTAGTCTTGCCCATTCTATCGTTTTCCTCTCTCTTCCTGTCTCTCATATCTTTACACATACTGAACTCCTTTCTGGAAGCACTGTAAGAAAAAAGCCAGAGATTTGCCACTGACTATGTTCTAATTCTGGCTGGATCTCTATCTGGTACTTTATGTTTTAGAGAATTTGAAAGGTCAGGGAAAATCCTAACCTGGACCGAAACTAGATGCTTAAGTGCTTTGTTCTTAGGATGACAAGAACATTTGTCAATAAATACTGATTGAATTCCTATGGCACTTCAAGGCTTTGCAGGTAGGGGATGTACAATTTTTCTATTTCAGTGACGATTTTAGTCAATTGGCAATCAAACCCTCATAACTTCTGAGACAATATTTCTTCTCTCCCACCTTGATGAAATGGTCTGTCCTCAGCTTCATGTGAGCCTCTTCTCCAAAGCAGGGTTGGCAAGCTTGAGAGACTGCCACTGCCACACGTCTCACTAATGTGAGAGCACAGAATGGGAGCCCCAGGGCTTCCAGCCCCATGAAGGTGAATGCTGACCCTGAGAGAGCCTGCAGGCAGCTGAACTGCACACTCAACGTCTTGTCTGCAGAAGCTTCTGAGTGCTCTGAATACGCTTGGGTCTTATGAGCCTCTACCTTATAAAAGGATCATTGCTGAGGTCAAGTGACTTCCCTGGTTATCACTCAGGCAACTCAGCAGCTACACCAGAAATAGGATCCTGCTCAGTGCCCCTGACTGCCTGGTGGGCGTTTAAAACACTTTCAACCCTCAGGGCAGGAGAAAGAAGTCACCCGTGCAGTCCTTGCCCTGAAAAAATACAGAAGCTCACCTGGCCTCTGAGGTTGCAATGGTTCTTGCAACTTGGAGTTTGCCAGCATCCCCCGCCAAAGCCAGCTCAGTTCTGAGAGCAACCTGAGAAAGTTGCTGCCTTCTGAGTAGCTGGCAGTACAGGCTGGTGCATCTGTTCTCTTGGAGTGCAGAGCCATGTTCAAGAGGTAATGGAAACTCCTGGCGGCGGGGGGGGGGGCTCCCCACATGTTCTCAGGCTGTAGGAAGATGAAGCAAGCTGCCCCACAGTTCTGCCCACTTGCTAAATGATTCATGGACAGAGGTGCTGGCCTTAGAGGGTGGCTGCCCAGTGGTTGGCTGTAGCAGAGGTACCAAGCAGTAGGTATGGTAAAGGCTAAGATGCTGCAGTAAGACTCCTGCATTCAAATCCCAGCTCTCAGGCTTGTTCCTGCTTTCTACCAGTGGGACAGCAGGCAATTTACTACTACTGTCTGCCTGAGTTTCTTCATCTGCAAAATGTGGACGATAATTGCACCTACCTGATAGGTTCTGATGCTGGAATTAAATGGCTAAATGAGTAAGTTACTGAGTACCTGGTATGTAATAAGTATAACTACTCACTATCATGTATTTACTCAAAGGGCTATTTGGTGGCCATTAAAAATGATAGTTGGGTCTCCCAGGTGGCACCAGTGGTGAAGAATCCACCTGCCAATGCAGGAGATGCAAGAGATGGGGGTTCCATCTCTGCATCAGGGGTGATCTCCTGGAGGAGGAAATGGCTAACCACTCTGGTATTCTTGCCTGGAAAATTCCATGGACAAAGGAGCCTGGTGGGCTATAGACCCTAGGGTCACAAAGAGTCAGATATGACTGAGTGCGCACACACACACAAATGATGGTTATAAACTGTGATGTGCTGGTAAATCTTTGACTACCTGTTTTCTGGGGGAAAGCTCTGATTTGTAATGTGTGCTGCTTTCCACAGTTTGGATATTTCCATCATGGATGATTTCAACAACACAGACTTTGGAAGAAGTACTCTTGGTTAGCTTTCAAGGGCTGGTATGCCACTAGTTACAAAGCCCAAGTAGTAAAATGAAAGATGCTATGATATATTATGTGGAAAAATAAGAATAAATATGAAATACAAAATCATTATCAACTATGTGAAAATGAAATGTGTTCAAAAAAAATGCAAAGAAATATACAGAACACTGACCAAGAATAAGAGTGCTGGGCATGTAGTTAACTCTTCTGTGTGTTTATTTTTGTTTTCCTTAAAGTGCCTATGTTAATTTTAGAGTGGAAAAGCAAGCAGAGTTCTAGGGACATCAGCTAAGACAGTGGTGTAGAAAGACTCTGAGCTCACCTCCTCTCATGGGTACACCAAAATTACAATGATTTATTGAATACCTACCAATTAAAAAGACCAGAACCTACCAGAAAAGATCTTCTACAACTAAAGATATAAGGAAGAAACCGCAATGAGGCCAGTAGGAGGGCTGGAGTCGCAGCAGAGTCAAGATCCACATGGTGGGCCACCACAAACAAAAGAATAATTACGATTGCAGAGGCTCTCCCCAAAGAACAAGGGGGTCTGATCCCACATCACTCCCAGCCTGGGAGTCCTGTGCCAGGGAGATGAGCTCCCAGAGGGCCAGAGGGGATTACTTTGCAGAGAGCCAGAGAGCTGTGGGAAACAGAGACTCCATTCTTAAACAGCACACACAAAATCTCACATGCTTTGGGACCCTGTACACAAGCAGTAACTTGAAACGATCCTGGGTCCGACCCAACCCTTGGTCCTGGAAAGCCTCCTGGAGAGGTGGAAGGCAACTGGAGCTTACCATGGGGACACAGTTACATGGGTGGCAGGCACATGGCAACATTCAGTGCCAAAGAATGTTCAAACTACCACACGACTGCACTCATCTCACACCCTTGCAAAGTAATGCTCAAAATTCTCCAAGCCAGGCTTCAACAGTATGTGAACAGAGGACTTCCAGATATTCAAGCTGGATTTAGAAAAGATAGAGGAACCAGAGATCAAATTGCCAACGTCCGTTGGATCATCAAAAAAGCAAGAAGGTTCCAGAAAAATGTCTACTTCTGCTATATTGACTACGCCAAAACCTTTGACTATGTGGATCACAACAAACTGTGGAAAATTCTTCAAGAGATGGGAATACCAAACCACCTTACCTGCCTCCTGGGAAATCTGTATGCAGGTCAGGAAGCAACAGTTAGAATCAGACAGAGAACAACAGACTGGTTCCAAATCGGGAAAGGACTACGTCAAGGCTGTAGATTGTCACCCCTGCTTATTTAACTTATATGCAGAGTACATCATGCAAAATGCCGGGCTGGATGAAGCACAAGCTGGTATCAAGATTCCTGAGAGAAATATCAATAAGCTCAGATATGCAGATGACACCACCCTTATGGCAGAAAGTGAAGAGAAACTAAAGATTCTCTTGATGAAAGTGAAAGAGGAGAGTGAAAAAGTTGACTTAAAGCTCAACATTCAGAAAACTAAGATCATGGCATCTGGTCCCATCACTTCATGGCAAATAGATGGGGAAACAATGAAAACAGTGAGAGACTATTTCTTGGGCTCCAAAATCACTGCAGATGATGATTGCAGCAATAAAATTAAAAGACACTTGCTCCTTGGAAGAAAAGTTATGACCAACCTAGATAGTATATTAAAAAGCAGAGACATTACTTTGCCAACAAAGGTCTGTCTAGTGTTTTTCCAGTAGTCATGTATGGATGTGAAAGTTGGACTATAAAGAAAGCTGAATGCCAAAGAATTGATGCTTTTGAACTGTGGTGTTGGAGAAGACTCTTGAGAGTCCCTTGGACTGCAAGGAGATCCAACCAATCAATCCTAAAGGAAATCAGTTCTGAATATTCTTTGGAAGGTCTGATGCTGAAGCTGAAGCTCCAATACTTTGGCCGCTGATGCAAAGAACTGACTCATCTGAAGAGACCCTGATGCTGGGAAAGATTGAAGGTGGCAGGAGAAGGGGACGACAGAGGATGCGATGGTTGGATGACATCATCGACTCAATGGACATGAGTCTGAGTAAACTCCAGGAGTTGGTGATGGACAAGGAGGCCGGGCGTGCTGCAGTCCATGGAGTCACAAAGAGTCGAACACGACTGAGCGACTGAACTGAACTTCCACCACACTTACACCAGGAGTGGTAAATGCCATTTTGGAATCCTCCATCTACCTTATCAGCCTCAGGACCCAGCTCTGCCTACCAGTCTGCTGACCCCAATTCTGGGATGCAGGCAGAGTCCCCAGGACCCAGCCCCCACTCAACAGTGGGAAGGCACCAGCTCAGAAATCCACAGTCCCACCCACCAGCAAGGCTGGTCTAGCCTGGGGACCAGGCTCGCCCACCAGTGGGTAGACAGTAGACTCAGGAAAACCTCCACCCCACAGCCTGCAGACACAGTCTCTGTATCAGCAGGCCAGTCCCAGCCTGTGAGCTGCTGGGCCCTGGCTCCAGGCACCAGGGAGCCTGCTCCAGCCTCAGGACTGGTCTTACCTACCAGTGGGAGTTCACTGCCCCAGGAGAACCTCAGTCCCGCAGCCTATTGACCCAGCCCACCCACCAGCTGGGTCACCCACCTAGCAGGCCAACACAACCTTTAGGACACCGCAGACCCTATAGCCAGCCATGTCAGGAAGCAGCCACATTCACCAGTGGCCCAACACCAGCTCTGGGCCCTGCAGCTACATCCTAGGACCTCCCTCTGCCTGCAGTGGGCTGGCAAGAGCCCCAGGACCTGGCTTTATCAGACAGTAAGCCAGTAGCCCCAGGCTCTCCACAAAACTACAATTATCAAATTGTAGTGGTATTGGCACCAAAACAGACATACAGATGAATGGAACAGAATAGAGAACTCAGAAGAGAGCATATGCACTGTGGTCAATCTATGACCAAGGAGGCAAGAATACACAGTGCAGAAGACACAGGCTCTAATAAACTGGAAAAACTGGACAGCTACATGTAAAAAAATGAATTAGAACATTTCTTACACTATATCAAAAATCAACTTGAAATGGATTAAAACACCTAAATTTGAGACCAGAAAGCATAAAACTCATAGAAGAAAACATAGGCGGAACACTCTTTGATACAAATCCTAGCAATAATTTTTTGGCTTTGTCTTCTAAGGCAAAGGAAACAAAAGCAAAAATAAATAAATGGGACCTAATTAAACTGAAAAGGTTTTTCACAGCAAAGGAAACCACTTGCAAAAATATAACTGATAAGGGGCTAATATCCAAAATATATAAACAGCTCATACAACTCAATATCAAAAAACACAAACAACCCAACTGAAAGTGGGCAGAAGATGCAAAAGGGTAATTTTTCAGTGAAGACATACAGATGGTCAACAGGCAAATGGAAAGGTGTCCAACGTTGTTAATTGTCAGAGAAATACAAATCACAACCACAACGAGATTTTACCTCATACCTATCAGAATGTCTATCAACAACAACAACAAAAAACACAAATAACAAATATTGGTGAGGATGTGGAAAAATGGGAACACTCGTACACTGTTGGGGGAATCTAAATTGGTGCAGCCACTGTGGAGAACATGGAAGGTCCTCAAGAAAGTACAAATAGAACTACCATATGATCTATGAGCAATTACATAACCCGGTACATACCCAAAGAAAACAACACTAGTTCAAAGAGATGCATGTACCCCAATTTCATAGAAACCTTATTTATAAGTGCCAGGATGGGGGAGCAACCTAAGTGTCCACCAGCAGAGGAACAGATAAAGAAGCTGTGATATACATATACACAATGAATACTACTCAGTCATAAAAAGGAATGAAATTTTGTCATTTGTCCCAACATGGAGGGACCTGGAGGATGTCATATTTAATACAATATGTCAGAGAAAGATAATACATTGTATGCTATCACTTATAAGTGGAATCTAAAAAATAAACTAGTCAATACAACGTAAATAAACAGACTCATAGATAGAGAGAATAAATTAGTGTTTACAATGGGGAGAGGGATGGCCAAAGGGGCAAGATGGGGTAGGGGACCAAGAGGTATAAACTACTATATACAAAATAAATGAGCTGCAATATCCCCAATATTTTATAATAACTACAAATGTAGTATAATTTATAAAAATTTTGAGTCACTATATGGTACACCTGAAATCAACATAATATTATAAATCAACTATGTTTCAATTTTTTAAATATCTGAAAAAAAGCAAGCAGAGTTAACTAAAATACACACACAGCCTTTACATAATGGAAAATTTCAAATATGCATAACAATAGCATAATTGACTCATTAACCAACAACTGTCAATATTTTGCCAATCTTTCACTGTAATAAAATGAAATTTCTTGCATTTCATTTATCTCAGAAGACCATGTTATTTTACTTGAAACATTCCAATGTAATACATAGGACATTAAAAAAAAAAAAAACATAGCACTAATCATATCCAACCAAAGTAATAATTCCTCAAATTCATTCCCAATTGGGAAAGATGTCTTTTATAGTTTGTTTCTTTGAATCATGGTTCAAACATGGGTTGTTATTCTTCTAAGTATCTTCAATTCCATAATAATTATCTTTTCTTTTTATCTCTTTTATGCCACCAATTTAATGAAGAAGCTGATAATTTGTCCTATAGAGTGACTTACATTATAGATTTGGCCAAATATTTTCTTATGGTTACTTGTACCTCTGATCCCCATATTTTCCATAAGCTGGTGGTTACATCTAGAGAGGGAGTCAGATAAGAACCTTCCTGGTTGATGCCGTGGACTTCCTACTACATCACAGAACGTTTGCTTCTGCAACTTTTAATGATGATATGACTGAGTCATGGACTTAGAAATGTAACACATTTAAAAACAAAATTAAATAGGAGGAAACAATTGGGAGAATTCACTTAGGCAGATGATAAGAAGTACAGGGTCTAGATCAGTCAAGAGAAGGTGTACTTGTGTGTCAAGATTTGCAGACAGAAGGACTCGACCCAGGCCTTCTTGGCCTTCTACACTTTTGTGATAGTACAACCCATATGAATGAGTCTTGTGACTCCTTTTGATGACACCTTTCTCATAAAATTGGGGAGGATGTGACAATTTTAATATTGGTTCAGTTAATTCTTTGCAAAACCCTAAGGCATTCTCTGGTTTGGGTCCACTACAGAAATGCCAGACACAGAGTAAACCAATTTCAGCCAAACATGAGTCAAGGTCCCTACACTCCTTCAGCCTATTGAGGGTTCCTTGCTCACTACAACCGTCAGAACGGCCTCCCTACCCAGAATGCCATCTGCAAGCCATCCTCCACACCCCAGCTGCCAGATTCTCAAGTACAAATCAAACCATCTCCCTATCTGCGCTGGTTAGACTTCTCCAGTGGCTTTCCATGGTCTGCTGGAAAAACATATAACTCTTTAATTGTCACTCAAGGATGCTCCCCACCTTCCTTTCCTTCTGTCTTCCATAGGCCACGCCTTCTCCCAATCCTCTAACCGCATCCAACTCCATGTTGCTCTCTGGATGCTATGCTCCTTCACAGCTCGGGGTCCTGAGGCAATTATCCCCCTGCGTAGAATGCCTTTCCTTTGGTCAGCCTGGCAGTTTCCCAACCATCCCTGAGACTCCTGGTGCCAGGCCACGCTGACCTCCCCGGTCTGACTTGAAATCTCCTCTCCCGTTTCTCAGTTTCCTCACCAGTCATATCATCACTCTGTCCCAGCAGACTTTCCTGGGCCTGGCATGTTGCAGGCACTCAGGAAATAATTGTTGAATGAATTAATTGAAAATGAAGCCCAGGAGGAAGAGTGAAGAAAGCGCTGGGTGAATCTGCCATTGGCTGAATAGGCACACTCGGAAGATGAGCTAAGTGCTGTCTGACCACGTCTGCACTGGAACACCCCTGGCTTTGAACTTATTTCTGTCTGCTCAATGGTTTTATCCCTTTAAGAACTTGGCTTCAAATACAAATGACACCTCTTTACAGCTGTGTGGTCTTAGGCACTTAACCACTTCTTTTCTTGCTTTTAAAGGCTATGCTGGGCCTTCATTGCAGCTCTCAGGCTTTCTCTAGTTGTGACACATGAGCTCAGTTGCCCGCCCCACCCCTCCACACGTGGGATCTTAGTTCCCTGACCAGCGATCAAACCCACAACCCTGCACTGGAAAGTGGATTCTTAACAACTGGACCACCAGGGAAGTCCCTCTTACCAGGTTCATCATTTATAAACTGGAGACGATGATAGAATCCACAATAAAGCTTCTTTTGAGGAGTCAGTTAATATACATATAGTGCTTAGAGTGGTGCCTGGAACATAGTAATAGGAAGTTCTATTTAAATGCTTGTTATTAACACTTCTGCATCTGATTGAGTTGTATTTACTCCATAGCATGTGGCATAAATGGCTACAGGAATGAAATGAAACGAATGAAAGCAACCAGGGAGATTGTTCAGGGTGGCTGTAAAGAGGATGGGCTTTGAGGCCAGGCTTCCTGGGTTTCCATCCCAGCCCCCCCACTAACCACTATATGCCCTTCAGCATACAGACTTAAGCCCTTGGTGCCTCTGTTCTCCTTGTCTGTAAAATGATAATAGTTGTGGGTCTGTTGTGATGGTTGTGTGAGATCAGAGATCATTTGTGTAAACCTCTTAGCACAGTGCCTGCACACGAGAACTGCTCAATAGACGTAAGTTAATATTATTATTTATTTTCCTTCTTGAGGATATTTGCATTTTTGCATGAACTAAATAGGGAACCTATGCTGGGGCAAATTAGTATTTTGGACCTAGCCCCAAAATCCATCCTCTTTGGTTATTTTTTTCATTCTAAAGTCTGTTTATACTTACACAAATAAGGTAGCTGGAATCCTGTCTGTTCACTAGAATGAATGACATGTATGTCTGTCATTGGCTGTGTTCAGTGCAGCCCCTCCCACAAACTCAAAGTTAAAAAAAAAAAAAGAGCAACCAGACCATTCAGGTCTAAAGATGGAACCAATCCAAGGAACTCAGGCCAAATGTGGTTCTTTAGCAGTCTACCTATCAGTCAGGAGTGGGTGAGAATTCCCAAAGCTCTATGACCTAATGGCTAGGGCATCTTGGGCTAAAAACAGGCCCCAATGGAGATTAAATTGGAATCCAGGCATGACTCCAATTCAGCACTAGGTTTGAGCTGAACTGACCATCCCTCTGGGAGTGTTCCTTAATGAAGAACAAGACCCAGTTAGCGAGCAGGATGGCGGACAGTGGCTTGGATCCCAGCATCCTCACAGGCTAAGAGCCCAGGGAAATGGACACCAGAAGAAACTGACTGGAGGTCACCTCATAATGACTTTTATATCCTACATACACCATATTTTTCCTGAAAGTTTATCTGGGGATGTTGTGAACATAGCTTCTTTGCTTTATAACCCAAGTTCAAATGTCCTTATCTTGGGACTACAGGGTAAAAATATCTTTCTTTATTCTTTGAAAAAAAAATTTTATTGGACATGCATATTCAATTGCTGAACTCTGTTTGACTCTTTGTGACTCCATGGACTGTAGCCAACCAGGCTTCTCTGTCCATGGAATTTTCCAGGTAAGAATACTAGAGTGGGTTGCAATTTCCTATCCCAGGGGATCTTCCTGACCCAGGGATTGAACCACGTCTCTTGCATCTCTTGCCTTGGCAGGGAGATTCTTTATTACTGCACCAGCTGGGAAGCCCAATTTGGACTGGAGTATACAGTCATACGTTGGTTTAAGGTGTACAGCAAAGTGAATCAGTTATACATATACATATATTCATTCTTTTTAAAAGATTATTTTCCCATACAGGCCATTACAGAGAAAAAGAGCCTTCTTTCTTAAATCTCACTCCTCACTAACGCCCATAGATTATGGATATCAAAAAATTCTTATGGTAAGCTATCAGACCATTCTAAAATATCTTCAGGCTGCCAAATGAAGTTCTACGTATCTATATAATTTGTAGTGATCAAGGAGGAAGATGATTTTGAGAATCTGGGGTCTTTCTTATAATAATAACAGCTGCTGCTGCTGCTGCTAAGTCGCTTCAGTCGTGTCCGACTCTGCGATCCCATAGATGGCAGCCCACCAGGCTCCCCCGTCCCTGGGATTCTCCAGGCAAGAACACTGGAGTGGGTTGCCATTTCCTTCTCCAATGCATGAAAGTGAAAAGTGAAAGTAAACTCACTGAGTCGTGTCAGACTCTCAGCGACCCCATGGACTGCAGCCTACCAGGCTCCTCCATCCATGGGATTTTCCAGACAAGAGTACTGGAGTGGGGTGCCATTGCCTTCTCCGAATAATAACAGCAGATAACATTTACTGAGCACTTCCTATGTGCCAAAAATGTTCCTTCATTATCTCATGCAGCCTCATAGGTGACAGGATTACGTACCAACATCCACCCCATTTTACATATCAGAAAACCAAAGAAGCAGAATTGACGTAACTTTCCCAGGGCTGTCCAGCTAGCAAGTGACCAAACTGCATTTCAGAGCAGGAGAGTCTGACCTGGGGGCTGAACTTCTAAGTCTAGTGTGTGTGGTTGTCATGCTCAGCAGCTTCAGTGGTGTCCGGCCCTTTGTGAACCTATAGACTATAGCTCGCCAGGTTCCTCTGTCCATGGGATTTTCCAGGCAATAATACTGGAATAGATTGCCATTTCCTCCTACAGGGGATCTTCCTAACCCAGGGATCTAACTCACATCTACTGCACTGCAGGTAGATTCTTTACTGCTGAGCACCAGAGAAGTCCCTATACCTCTCCTTTTGTCCCACCACTTCCAGATAACTACAGATCTTCTTTGACTTAAGGTGGGATTATATCCAGATGAATTTACCATAAGGTGAAAATGTTGCAAGTAAAAAATGCTTTTAATAACCTATTGAACATCATAGCATTCTCAGAACACTTAATAGTAGCCTGCTGCTACTGCTGCTAAGTCGCTTCAGTCGTGTCTGACTCTGTGCGACCCCAGAGACAGCAACCCACCAGATTCCCCCATCCCTGGGATTCTCCAGGCAAGATCACTGGAGTGAGTTGCCATTTCTTTCTCCAGTGCATGAAAGTGAAAAGTGAATATCAGACTACAGTTGGGCAAAATCATCTATCATAAATTCTGTTTTATAATAAAGTACTGAATAACCCATATAATTTATTGAACACCATACTAAAGGGAAAAAACAGAATGGCTGTGTATACACAGAATAATTTTATCAATTGCTTACTAGTCATGAGACAGTATCATAACACATATCACTAGCCCAAGAAAAGATCAAAATTCAAAATCAAAGTACAGTTCCTACTGAAAGCATTTCACCTTTACATGATCAAAAAGCTGAACCATCATAAGTCAAGCCATCATAATTTGGAGACTGACTGTATATGCTAAATACATATGCCCCTAAATTCGTAGGCTGAAATTCTAACTCCCAAGGTGATGGAATTAGAAGGTTGAGCCTTTGAGAAGTGATTAGAACATGAAGGTGGGGCCCTCATGACTGGAATTGTGGCTTTATAAAACAGAACCCCCAAAAGAGCTCTCTAGTTCTTTCCACTATGTGAGGGCACAATGAGAAGTCAGCAGTCTGAACCAAGAGGGCCACACTGGAACCTGACTGTGCTGTAACCCTGATCTCAGACCTCCAGCCTCCAGAACTGTGAGCAGTATGTTTCTGCTGTTTGTAAACCACCCAGCCGATGGTATTTTGTTATAGCAGCCTGAACAGACCAAGACAGTCTATATGCACAGGGCAATATCACAGGGTTGGAAGCTCATATGGTGATCATACCCTAGTTCCCTGAGGTCACAACCTTCTCCGCACTTACCATTCATCCTTTAAGTATCATTCAATGAATATCTGAAACTGGGCATTGACAACGTGTCACACGGAGAACAAGCCCTGGGGATACAGAGGTGATCAATAATTAATGCAGCCCTGTTCTTATGGAGCCTACAGTTTACATTGGATGTCGACACACGTGAAGTAATTAAACACACACGTGAAGTAATTAAACACACACGTGAAATTGCAGCTGGGATAAGAGCTACGAGGCACAGGAATGAGATGCTGTGAATCTGGGTAAAGTGCACTAGTTTGGGAGGTCAGGGAAGCTTTCCCTGACTCAGTGGCAAAAGAAGTGATAGCTAAAGAAAGAGGAGAGGGGAAAGTCCCCCAGTGGGAAGCACAGCACGGGAGGAGGCCCTGCAACATGAAGGGCGTGTTGCACTCCTGGGACTGAAAACTGACCAGTGGCTGGAGGGCGCCCTGCTCTGCTAAGGACTTGGTCTTGCTCACAAGGGCAGTGAGAGGCCTTTGAACCCCAATTTTGACTCTGTTCTTAAAAAGCCAGTCAGAGCCAGCAGGGCCTCTAGAGTCTGCCTGGCACCTTGATGTCTGGAGCATCAAGGAGGCAGTCTCTGCAGCACCAGCATCCCTAGAACTCAACTTAAGTCATGGCGATGGCCCACTTGGAAACAGGGAGAACGGGCCCTGGCAGCTTCCTGCTCTGCCTGTAAACACACTCCTTTGGCCTGGTAGCGAATGACAATTCCAGGAATATGAAGGGTCACAAGATAGATAGTAACTATGGAATTTGCCCAGAACAAAGATTACCCCATACTTCTTTGCAAGCAAATTGGCCCACAGTAAGGAGTAATTTTAGTGCACTGTGAACCGGATTTCACAGATTATATTCTCTATCTCTGCCTTTTCTGCCAAACAATGCCCAAAATTCTTTCCTTGAGAAATGTGATTACATGTCGTTTTCTGACACAAAGCTCTCTGCTGGCATTCCATGAGCATAAAAGAGTCATGATTATGGTGACACGTTTATTACACTTGTTGTGCTGTGCTTAGGCTAAGTCACTTCAGTCATATCCGACCCTGTGGACTGTAACCCACCAGCTTCCTCTGTCCATGGGGTTCTCCAGGCAAGAGTACTGGAGTGTGTTGCCATGCCCTCCTCCAGGGGGTCTTCTTGACCCAGGGATAAAACTCACATCTCCTGTGTCTCCTGCATGGGCAGGCGGGTTCTTTACCACTAGTGCCAACTGGGAAGCTTACTACTCCTGTTACTTGAATATTATTCACTAAACTTTACAAAGACTAAAGAGCGACTATAAAACGACTTCTCCGCCTCACCAGATACAATTTTCCCTTTGCATTCAGCTGCCATTTCTAATGCCATCTAAGAAAACTTACTTTTTGGAAAGGTTTCTTCAGGGTTGCTGTGCTGTGCCTAGTCACTCAGTCATGTCCAACTCTTTGTGTCCCCATGGATCATAGCCCACCAGGTTCCTCTGCCATGGGAATTCTCCAGGCAAGAATACTGGAGTAGGTTGCTATGCCTTCCTCCAGGGGATCTTCCTAACCCAGGGATCAAACCCAGGTCTCCCACACTGCAGGCAGATTCTTTGCCATCTGAGCCACCAGGGAAGCCCCAGAATACTGGAGTGGGGAGCCTATCCCTTCTCTAGCAGATCTTCCCGACCCAGAAATTGAACTGGGGTCTCCTGCATTGCAGGCGGATTCTTTACTAGCTGGGCTACCAGGGAAGCCCTTCTTTGGTGTAGGGAGTGTTATTTACTTATTTGTATCTCTCTTTCTCCGTGAGGGTTCAGCATTTTCTGCATCTCAGTATCAAAGGATGGGGCAGGAGACAAAGTAAGAGAAATAGAGGTTTTGGCTTAGAAAGTTCAGACTCTTGGTTAGGTGGGAGGGAAGTGGAAGACTGGAGGTCTTCTTATCCTACCTCCTACTCAAGGCAGAAGGGCTTTCCACAAGGTGCTGGGCATGCCTAAACATGCAGTCCTCTGGTTTAGGCCGGAACACCCTCATAGAGACATTGCTGCATGCTGGTTAAGAGCAAAGCTCTGAAATCTGACACCTTGGGTTCTTCCTGGCCTCCACCTCTTAGTAGCTGTTTGACCCTGAGCACCCACACAAGGCCTTACTTGACTCATTTCTAAAATAGAGATAATAATAACACACATGGATTGTTAGGATTATCCCTTGAACTGGTTCGAAATGCAGAGTTCAGGTTCCAGGCAAAATGTACACACCTTAAGTTTTGGCAGAAGGCTCTGACCAAGATGATGAAGTACACAGGGTTCCTGCTAGAATTCTACAATAGGGCCCTAGAGGCCTCTTTGCAATTTAAGCCTGCATAATGTTCAGCTCTGGCCAACACAATGAAAGTCAGGTTTATAGGAGGGACTCTGAATAATAGAAAGAGCAGAACTAGGGGGAGGCAGGGCCAGGGCTGTAGTAGGAGCTCCTGGACTCTGCCACAGCACTGGTACTAGGCGCCTCAACACCACTTGTCTGCGTGCTCAAGGCACACTCTCTGGCTGGCACAGCCTGCGTCAGCGCCTTCTTCTCTTGGATCAGTTGGCCCTGCCCAGGTTGAGGGGGCAGCTGGGAAGATGCTGAGCCAGGAGCCACCCCGGTTTGTCTCCACCACAGAGACCATCTCCCAGGAAGATAGAAGAGCCCAGATTTTTGCTCCAAGCAGCCTCCACAGATGTCCATTTAAATGAGCTATACGCATTGACAATTCTAGACAAAGTCAGTGTAATGTGAGGCCTCTTAAACCTGCCTCAAGGAAGCAATCATGAAGGGAGCCTGACTCAGAAAAAATTATTTTGGGAGAATAGGAGTGTATTTCCCTGATCAAATCATTGGAAACTGCTAGCACATTTGGTGTATGTTCTTCGTAGAGATTTTCTGGGGGGGAGTTTAATCAGACAAAAGGTTCTTTGGGGATTGTAGCCTCCTCTGAAAGCACCATTGTCACCACCAATGGCTGCTGAATCTGAAAAAATAGAGCCATTTTTGGCTGAATTCAGCCATTTGGCTGAATTTCCCAGAGAGCCATATCTGGATGGCAGGACAGGGCTGTGGTAATCTGAGGGAGAAAATAAGAAGAATTTCCACACCTTTATCTGAACTGCTGCTTTGATAAAAACCCCAGCGATCTGGAACTCAGGTCAGGAAAAGGACAAGCACATTCTTGGCGCCCAGCCCTTTTATGCATTAAAGAAGTATCGTGGCCACGTCTTCAAAAGGAATAACCCCACTGTTGTTTGAATTAGCTTGAGCTACACCTGGGGGGTGTCAGGTATGTGGGCTTCCTTCTGAGAAGGGCATTGGAAGTCAAAGGATCCCAGGTAAAGAGCGTCAGAAAAATGAAGAGAAGTTCTGTATGTCAGATTACACAAAGGACCATATGATGCAGAACCAGGAAATGGGAACCACGGAATTTAGGCAGAAGCTGCCTCTTCAGCCAGGGTGGCCAAGTGAACAAGGCAGACTACAGACATATTTTCTCCTGCTCCTGAGGGGCAAACGGAGATCTTCAAGTGGTGGTGATGACGGAGAAAGGGATTTTCAATGACTATAAATATATTTATTTCTGACCCAGAATCTCTATCATGGAGAAGATTGTCTGTGATTGGAGGAGATGCTGTGATGTATCTAATTCGTGTTGGAGAGATTTCTAAAGCAGAAATGTCAGATTTGAAAGAATTAGAGGAGGTGAGGGAAACTCCTATCCAAAGGCAAGGAGATTCATGTTGATGTATGGCAGAAACCAAGACAATATGATAAAGTAATTATCCCCCAATTTAAAAAAAAATTTAAATACATTTTTTTAAAAAGAGTTAAGGAGTGGGGGTGTTGATAACAGGCGAGACCACACATGTAGAAGGAGGGGGTGGAGGAGGAATCTCTGAAACTTTAGCTCAATTTTGCTGTGAGGCTAAAACCACTGTAAGGAATAGTCTACTTTAAAAAAACAGAGAGAAGCAAGAAGAGGAATCTGTTTGTTCCTGAGAGAGAGGAGTGAGTAGAAAAGGGAGATGGGGAGAGAGTGAAGCCAGCAAGAAGGGAGCAGGTAGGAGAATGGCAAGAGGCAGACCCGGGGAGGACAGAATGGATTTGAGAGTCAGAACATCTCTTTGCTCCTTCCTTCCATCATCCATCTATTTCTAGACCTAGAAATATTTTAAATGTTTAATTGAAGTATAGTTGGTTTACTGTAGCTTCCCTTGTGGCTCAGACGGTAAAGAGTCTGCCTGCAATGTGGGAGACCCAGGTTATCTCCCTGGGTCAGGAAGATCCCCTGGAGAAGGAAATGGCAACCCACTGCAGTACTCTTGCCTGGCAAATCCCACGGATGGAGGAGCCTAGCCAGCTAAACAGTCTGTGGGGTCGCAAAGAGTCAGACACGACTGAGTGACTTCACTTTCTTTCTTTTTCTCCCCCTTTGATTTACAATAACATGTAAGGTTCAGGTGTACACCAAAGCAATCCAGAGAAAACTCTAATCTGAAGAGATACATGTATCCCAATGTTCACAGCAGTGCTATTTAAAATAACCAAGACAAGGAAGCAACCTAAATGCCTGTCAACAGATGAATGGACAAAGAAGATATGATACATGTATATAATGGAATGTTACTCAGCCACGGAAAAGAATGAAATAAGGCCATTTACAGCAACAAGTATGGACTTAGAGATGACCACACTAAGTTAAGTAAGCCAGATGGAGAAAGACAAGTATCAGTAGATATTTTTGAGTGCTCAAACCTCTGTGCTAGGTGCTATCAGAGCCACTGAGGACAAGGGGGTTAATACTGCAGACAGAGTGCCTACTCCCAAGCAGGCTCACATTCTAGCGGGGAGATGTCAATAGACCAACACAGAAACATACAGTACCTCAGCCCCTGGGAAGTGCCAAGAGGAAAGACAAAGCCAAGGAAAGCAGTTGGGTGAAGAGAGTGATAAGGCAAGGTTGTACAGGTCTGAGGCAGTATAAGAGCTCACAGAAGCCTAGAGCCTGAGACAGAGGCCAAAACCCCCCACAACGTAAAGCACGTGCTCCCTCTTGGAAACCTGCAAATATCTTGGGGAAGACTTTAAACTTGAACATGCTCTGAAATTGTTAGGGTTGAAACCAACTTTACCCAGATTTTGCAGAAGCGAGGAAGTCTTACATACACTTGATCATGAAATCTCTCTACAGGGTTCTCACATGTGTATGAAACGTTCATCTCTGAAATAATCTACATCAAGGCTTCCAGAGGAGTGCTACTGCATTGCGTAGGAGGTTGAAATAAATAGTTTTTAAGTCTGACATAGTACCAGAGTCACCTGGAGATTGTTTTAAAAATAGGTTTCTCAGCCTCACCTCCAAAATTCTGAATCATAATCTGGAAAATGGAGACCAGGCATCTGTCCCCATTAAAAAAAAAAGTTTCTGGGTTTCCCTGGTGGCTCAGTGGTAAAGAATATACCTGCCAATGCAAGAGACATGGGTTTGATCCCTGATCCAAGAGGATCCCACATGCTACCGAGCAACTAAGCCCAGGAGCCACGACTGCCGAGCCTGTGCCCTGGGGCCCCGGAGCCACGACTGCCCGGCCTGCGCTCTAGGACCCGGAGGCCACAACTGCTGAGCCCACATGCTGCCTCTATGGGAGCCCCCACACCCTACAGCCCGTGCTCCGCAAAAAGGGAAGCCTCCACAATGAGAAGCCCTTGCACTGCAACTAGAGAGTAGCCCCCGTTTGCTGTAAACAGAGAAAAGCCTGAACAGCAATGAAGACCCAGCAGAGCTGAAAATAAATAAATAAATAACAAATTTAAAAATTTCCTACACAACCTAGAGATATGATCCAATGGCAAAGAAAAGAAAACGTTTCTTACAAAAAAGTTTCCCTGGTACTTCTGATGCAATTAGAATACTGATTGCATTTGGAAACCACAAAATTAGATGACTTTTAAGGTTTTCTTCAGCTTGGACTTTTTGATGGCATGAAATGTCAGCTCTTCTACAATGTCAACTCTAAACTTTCAACTGGAGTTTTAAACATCTTCTTATGGTTTTAAAGGAATACACATTTGTTATTAAAAAAAACTTGAATGATATAGAACTACAGGCTATACACCCTCAAAAATAACTATATTAATATTTACTATTATACCAGATTTTTCCATATATATGTGTGTATACAATGGCAACCCACTCCAGTGTTCTTGCCTGGAGAATCCCAGGGACGGGGGAGCCTGGTGGGCTGCCGTCTATGGGGGCGCACAGAGTCAGACACGACTGAAGCGACTTAGCAGCAGCAGCAGCAGCGGTATACACATACCTAGATGTGCAAACACACATATGATAAAATCATTAACCTTTGGTTGATAAAAGTTGGCCATAATTTACTGCAATTTGCTTTATCTACTTGATATATCTTCAAGGTCTTTCCATTGTATAGCTATGTTGTAATATAGTGGACATCGGTTTTCAGTTTTTACTGTTACAAACATTGCTGCAATAAACACCATTGCTGTATATTTCCTGGTTTTCCTTGTAAGTGTATTGGGCATAAATTCCTAGATTTGGAATTTTGAAGATATTCCTATAAGGCTCTACCAATTTATACTTATACCAACAGTTGTATTAAAAAGTTCCTGCTTCCCCATCCTCTCATTCTTGACTGGTATCATCAATCTTTTAAATTTAAGGTAATCAGGTTCATGAAAAATATCTTCTTTTTGTTTCAATTTGAATTTATTTTGTACCTGCTGAGAATAGTATCATTACATATTTATGTCTACTGCTATTTGTTTTTCTTCTATAAATTACCTGTTCTTGCCTCTGATATTGTGACTTACAATAAGAAATGTGGTATTTGTCCATTTCTGGCACAGAACTCCTAAAACCTTCAGATTTTCATGACAAGCGCCTTTCAGCCAACACCTGAGTTTACGTTAATGAAGTGAATTTGGAAAGCCCTTAAGGATGGGGTGGAGAAGGCGATGGCACCCCAACTCCAGTACTCTTGCCTGGAAAATCCCATGGACAGAGGAGCCTGGTGGGCTACAGTCCGTGGGGTCGCTAAGAGTTGGAGACGATTGAGCAACTTCACTTTGACTTTTCACTTTCATGCACTAGAAAAGGAAATGGCAACCCACTCCAGTATTCTTGCCTGGAGAATCCCAGGGACGGCGGAGCCTGGTGGGCTGCCATCTATGGGGTCATACAGAGTCGGACACGACTGAAGCGACTTAGTAGTAGTAAGGATGGGGGCTGGTTGCCAGGGGAACCAATCTTATGATTAGAGGGCTTGAGACTGATTAATCACCAACTTGGACTTGTGAATGGCACCTGAAGTGTGTGTGAAAGTGACGGGGGCCAGTATTGTGGATCTGAACACTTACCCTACGGAATCTGATGCTAACTTTAGCTAGACAGTGTCAGGATTGAGTTATGTTGTATGACACCCAGCTGGTGTTGTAGGATTGCTTGGTGTAGAAAAAATTACTACCCGTTGGTGATCAGAAATACTGGGAGTAGCGTGCCGAGAATAGAGGAGATAAACAGTAGAGGACAGATTTTTCTGTGAGTCCCCTTTGCTAGCTTTTCTACGAGATCGAAATTTCTTATTTATTTGTGTGAACTTTTTATACTATTTTGGAGAAGGGAACGGCAACCCACTCCAGTATTCCTGACTGGAGAATCCCATGAACAGAGGAGCCTGGAGGACTATCGTCCATGGGTCACAAAGAGCGACTAATACTTAATACTATTTACCGTGGCTTCTCTTAGTCAGTTCAAGCTGCTATAAGATGAAGTGGCTTAAACAACAGGTATTTACTTCTTCCAGTCTTGGAAGTTCAGGATCTAGGCACTGGCAGGTCTGGTGTCTGATGACTTCTCATTGTGTGCTCACAAGACACAGAGAGAGGGGTGTGGGGGAGGGGAGCACGCACAAGCTCCAGTGTCTCTCCCTATAAGGGCACCAACGCCATCACGTTAGTCACTCAGCCGTACCCACCTCTTTGTGGACCAATGGACTGTAGCCCTCCAGGCTCCTCTGTCCATGGAATTCTCCAGGCAAGAATACTGGAGCAGGTAGCCATTGCCTTCCCCAGGGGAATCTTCCCAACACCAGGGATTGAGTCCTGGTCTCCTGCATTGCAGGCAGATTCTTTACCACTCAGCCACCAAGGAAGTCATGTCCAGTTGGACCATAAAGAAGGCTGACCACTGAAGAATTGATGCTTTTGAACTGTGGCACTGGAGGACTCTTGAGAGACCCTTGAACAGCAAGGAGATCAAACCAGTAAATCTTAAAGAAAATCAACTCTGAATATTCATTGGAAGGACTGATGCTGAAGCTGAAGCTCCAATACTTTGGCCACCTGATGCAAAGAGCCGACTCACTGGAAAAGACCCTGATGCTGAAAAAGATTGAGGGCAGGAGGAGAAGGGCCAACAGAGAATGAGATGGTTGGATGGCATCATCGAATCAGTGGACATGAGTTTGAGCAAACTCTGGGAGATAGTGAAGGACAGGGAAGCCTGGTGTGCTGCAGTTTATGGGGTTGCAGAGATTGAACATGACTTAGTGACTGAACAACACAGTGCCATCATGAGAACTCCAACTTCATGACCTACCTCCCGAAGTCCCTATTCCCTAATACCCATCACATTAAGGGTTAAGATTTCAACCGTGAATCATGGGGGGACAAAAACATTCAATTCTCAACATTTCGTGATACAAGCACTGAGTCCATACCATGGCTGTTAAACCTTTATGTAGTTTCCCTAGAATGTCATTTATCTTTCTAATTTAATTTTAAGAGCTAATAGATACTATATTTTATAAGATTCAAAAGTCAAAAACTACTCAGAAAGGTAAAGAGAGAAAAGTCTCATCTCCACCTCTATCCTCCAGTTTGTTCTTCCCCATCCCCTGTAGGAAACTCCTTTCCTGGCCTTCATTTTGTAAACATAAACAAAATTGTCTCTATAGTCTTTTCATTCCTTTTCTTACATAAAACGTAGCAAACAACAACAACAAAAAAAATGTTCTGCCCTTAGTCTTTCTCTTAATTTACACTGTAAATCTGCAGGTGATCACTCCATATCCATACACAGGGGTCTTCTTCATCCTGCCAATCGTCCAGTAGTCTACTATGTGGATGCTCCACAGTTTATCCTGAATACTTGAGTGGTTTCCAGGTACTGTATAATTATAAGCAACACTTAAATGAATAATGTTTTCCATATATCTGTGAAGTATATTTATAGGATAGATTCCTAGAAATGAAACTGCTGTGTCAAAGAATTGTCACTTGTCTCTGAACTTTATGATGTCTTTCATTGTAAAGAAATTTTAAGTTTTTATGCTATTTTTTTTTCTATTTAATACTTTTGGGTTTTGTCTTCCTTGGGAAGACCCACTCTGATCCTAAATTATAAAAGCATTCTATTTTCTCTCAAGGTGTGTAAGGACATATTTAAACACACACCTATCTTTATCATATATGGATTTCATATTGTCTGTGATGTAGGGTCCTACCTCGTATTTTCTCCCATAAGGATATCCTGTAACACGTAATGCCTCATTCATGGAACTTATCACCTTCTTTCTCCTTCTTCCTGGAAGATGAATTTGTGTCAGATATTAACTTTCTATGTAAGTGTGAGTTCCTGGATAGTAAACATTGTGCCTTATTCATTTTTATATGCCTGATAGCTCCTATCACAGTCTTGGCTTGTAATAGATGTTAAATACTTCTTGATGAATTCAATAGCAACTATAGAATGGCAGCCAGCCTTCCAATCTCAGGCATGTAAAATAAGAGAAAATAGACTTACGGTGTCATTCGAAACAGTGGAATTTGTGTTAGGATAAACTTCTAAAACTCCAGCAATATGAGACACTGGTGTAAATGATAAACAAGAAGGAATTCTTGGAGGTCTCTTACAGTCTATGAAAATTCTGGGTGAAACAAGTCAGAAGTGTTAAAAAAAGAAGTTTTATAACATTGGCAGAAATAATTTTACAATACTGGGAGTGTATTTCTGTGACTTCTTTAGAAATCAATACCTTATGGGAGAAATCTCATCTGTTCAACAAGTATTAGACTGAACCAGATGAAACTGCTAACATTGAACTGTTCTTTATCTATGAAAGCTGCAGTTTCATATGGTACCACCCAATATTTACTGAACTTTGATTGTGCCACAGGTATTATATAAATAAAGTGACAGACGATATTTCACTGGAAAAAACAACTATGGTCCCCATCCTAATGGAGCTGAAACTTTAGCGAGCAAGACAGACTGTAAACAAGAAAGTAAGAAATAAAGAAGTATAAATAATGATAAATCTCTAGATTAGTATGTCTTTCTAATATTTATTTGACTCATTCAAAATATGTTGAAGTTGCTATAAACTATAGTGTATAAGAAAGTATACCACTTTTTCATTATTTTACTATAACCCTTTGCTTCACTCTTAACCTTCTATATATCTTTTGTCTATACTTTCTAATCTTAAACAATTAGATTGTGCTTAGTTAATGTATCACTTTAAAGTCAGTTTTATTGAAGTATAATCTATACTGGCAATAACATTTGTGTTTTCTGAGTGTATTATTCCAAGAATTTTTTACAAATGGATGTATCTGTGTAACCACCACCTTGACCAAAGTGTAGAATATTTCTCTCACCTCAGCATGCTCCCTCATGCCCTTTGTAGTCTATGGTTGAGCTGATCAGCTTAACTCTCTGTTGTCAGACTGGGCCCCTCTGGATACCTACTCTTCTTTCACAGACAGCCTAGTCTTCTAGGTGTGAGGAGAGAGGTCTGGCATTGAGAGAGGAAGTTTCAGGGACCTTGGTCATGCCCAGATCGAGTTTATATGAAGCATCGAAAGGGGTGTTCGGTTTGGCTGGGATCCACCAGCCTGCATCGATAACCCATGACTCGCCAAACATGTCTGGAGACATTTGCTCTCAACCACAGAGCTCAGCCCACCGGTGTATGTCTCCCTTTCAACTCACCCAGTCTCTTTAGTTTGCCCACATATTGCTTATCTTAGCCTTCCTTGAGGTTCCTTTGAAGACTTGAACTTTTTAGGCATGGAATCCATGGTCTGGGTAGGATGTGTGTATTGTAATAAATAGCTTGTCCTTCCTTTGAAGGGTCTGAACACTGTAGAAAGAGAAAGATGAGTCTGGCTATGAAAGTCTCTGAGGAAAGAGGCTCAGGGGCTCCGGCTCTGATTCACAGGGGATTGTACTAAGAGACAAAGTTCATGATTCACGTGCGGATTCAGCAGTTTGGCAGAGTTAGCAATGAAACATTAGCTGCTGCTTTGTGCCTTTGCTAAGCGTAACTGGATGAAGAATAAATGTTTCCAAGCAGTTGCAGCCCTGTCACTAACCTTTCAAATGAAGGAATACCAACCAGTGGCCTCCTTTTCTGGTCTTCTGGATTTGCAGTCACAAGCAGGCTATTTATTTCAACAATGCTTATGATAAATGAAAGTAGCAATGATGTCTGAACTATTACTAATGTGTGCTGTGTTAGATAATCAATAAATTAATAACTTGTATGCAGAGTACATCACGAGAAACACTGGGCTGGATGAAGCAAAAGCTGGAATCAAGATTGCTGGGAGAAATATCAATAACCTCAGAGAAGCAGATGACACCACCCTTATGGCAGAAAGTGAAGAAAAACTAAAGAGCCTCTTGATGAAAGTGAAAGAGAAGAATGAAAAAGTTGGCTTAAAGCTCAACATTCAGAAAACGAAGATCATGGCATCTTGTCCCATCAATTCATGGCAAATAGATGGGGAAACAATGGAAACAGTGTCACTTTATTTTGGGGGGCTCAAAAGTAATTGCAGCCATGAAATTAAAAGACACTTACTCCTTAGAAGGAAAGTTATGACCAGGCTAGATAGCATATTAAAAAGCAGAGACATTACTTTCCCGACAAAGGTCCGTCCAGTCAAAGCTATAGTTCTTCCAGTAGTCATGTATGGATGTGAGAGTTGGACTATAAAGAAAACTGAGCACTGAAGAATTGATGGTTTTGAACTGTGGTGTTGGAGAAGACTCTTAAGAGTCCCTTGGACTGCAAGGAGATCCAAGCAGTCCATCCTAAAGGAGATCAGTCCTTAATATTCATTGGAAGGACTTATGTTGAAGCTGAAACTTCAATACTTTGGCCACCTGATGTGAAGAGCTGACTCACTGGAAAAGACCCTGACACTGGGAAAGATTGAAGGCAGGCGGAGAAGGGAACAACAGAGGATGAGACAGTTGGATGGCATCACCAACTCAATGAACATGAATTTGAGTAAACTCTGGGAGTTGGTGATGGACAGGGAGGCCTAGCGTACTGCAGTCCGTGGGGTCATAAAGAGTTGGACATGACTGAGCGACTGAACTGATGTATGTATTTTTAAATAAACTAATTGGTTATCAAATACTACATCTACTAGTATTAGATGTAGTATTGGTTATCTAATACTACATATATTCCTACAGTGAAGTAATTCCCACATACAACTAATTCTTGGAAGTATCTTCAGAGCTTATTGAAAACGCATATTCCCTGGAGATTCTGACTAAATCATCTCGGGAAGGATCTCAGAAATCTGCATTTTCATCAAACTCCCCAGTTGGTCCTGATACCATTAGCCAGGGTTGATCTTTGAAGGGCATTACATTTGAAACAAGCAGGCCTGGGTTCTGGAGTTCCAGGGCTCCATCCACCAGCCGTGTGGCCTTGGTTTTGACATGTCACCTTCTGGGCCTCAGGAGACTCACTGGCAAATGGATCACAAGCAGTTTCTGAGCAGGGCAGAAACATGGTGTGAGGTAGGCTTGGGGGAGGTTAAACTGGTTGAGTTAAGGCTTGAGACATGCGAGTTAAGAGATAGCTGCCACAGTGCAGGCAGAGCTGTGACGAATGATGACAGGAGGAAAGGCAAAGAGGGTCTGAGAGGACAGGTGGTGCAGAGCGGGAGTCAGAGGACTCGGTGACTG
Organism: Oryx dammah; assembly: GCF_014754425.2. Taxonomy (NCBI): domain Eukaryota; kingdom Metazoa; phylum Chordata; class Mammalia; order Artiodactyla; family Bovidae; genus Oryx; species Oryx dammah. Next base: position 2,605,446 of record NW_024080603.1, on the reverse strand, counting down.
CTACAGAGGGTGAGGAAGAGGAAGGGGAAGGGGGGCCCAGGATTTCACACCCGGGTGCCTAGGCCAGTGGGAATTTCCTTTATAGAAATAAGGGGGTCAGGAAGAAGAGATGGATAAAACACCCACAGCGCCTCTGGGGGATGCTGGCCATGCACTGACCTCTGTTCTGGGATGTCCCCATCTGGTTAGAGGATCTGTGACTGGGCTGCAGGAGAGGCAGACGGCAGCTCGTCATCACAGACTCCTTCCACCACCTTTGGCAAATCCGCTCACCTCCTGGAACTCAGTTTCCTCATTTGTAAATTAAAGAAGAAGGACTAGAAGCCAGGGATTCTTGCAGGATCTATGATACGTGATAGGCAAGATGTTCATGAATGGAGCTATCTAAATCTTCTATGGAGAAGGCCTCGAGCTTTCACAAGTTCTCAAACGAGTGGGTAGCCCAAGAGGAGTTAGTAACTACAGGTAAAAGACAACTTCTTTCAAAAAACTTTCTATATGGAAAATTTCATATTTATAAAAGAGTATAAATAAGAAAGTTATGCCCTTAATACTCGCTTGACTTTAATAATTGAAATGATCTCTTAAGTCCTTTTTAGAGTGTTGGTATTTCATTGCATGGAGGTACACTTCATGGGAAATAGATGGGGAAACAGTGGAAACAGTGTCAGACTTTATTTTGGGGGGGCTCCAAAATCACTGCAGATGGTGATTGCAGCCATGAAATTAAAAGACGCTTACTCCTTGGAAGGAAAGTTACAACCAACCTAGACAGCATATTGAAAAGCAGAGATATTACTTTGCCAACAAAGGTCCATCTAGTCAAGGCTATGGTTTTTCCTGTGGTCATGTATGGATATGAGAGTTGGACTGTGAAGAAGGCTGAGCACCAAAGAATTGATGCTTTTGACCTGTGGCATTGGAGAAGACTCTTGAGAGTCCCTTGGACTGCAAGGAGATCCAACCAGTCCATTCTGAAGGAGATCAACCCTGGGATTTCTTTGGAAGGAATGATGCTAAAGCTGAAGCTCCAGTACTTTGGCCACCTCATGCGAAGAGTTGACTCATTGGAAAAGACTCTGATGCTGGAAGAGATTGGGGGCAGGAGGAGAAGGGGACGACAGAGGATGAGATGGCTAGATGGCATCACGGGCTCGATGGACGTGAGTCTGAGTGAACTCCGGGAGTTGGTGATGGACAAGGAGGCCTGGCGTGCTGCGATTCATGGGGTCGCAAAGAGTCAGACACGACTGAGCGACTGAACTGAACTGAACTGACGGTTTTTCCAGTAGTCATGAATGGATGTGAGAGTTGGACCATAAAGAATGCTGAGCACCAAAGAATTAATGCTTTCAAACTGTGGTGCTGGAGAAGACCCTTGAGAGTCCCTTGGACTGCAAGGAGATCAAGCCTGTCAATCCTAAAGGAAATCAACCCTGAATATCATTGGAAGGACTGATGCTGAAAGTGAAGCTCCAATACTTTGGCCACCTGATGTGAAGAGCTGACTCATTAGAAGAGACCCTGATGCTGGGAAAGATTGAAGGCAAAAGAAGAGGGCGACAGAGGATGAGATGGTTCGATGGCATCACCTACTCAAGGGACATGAATTTGAGCAAACTCCAGGAGAGAGTGAAGGACAGGGAAGCCTGGCATGCTGCAGTTCATGGAGTCGCAGAGTTGGACATGACTTAGCAACTGAACAATAACAACTAAAGGATCATATCTTCAGAGGGTTAAGGTCTTTAAGTTCTTGCTTCTCTCTCTTTTTTCCCCTCAAAGAGAAGACTTTGTTATTTCTGCCATAGTGAGTACAACATATTACTTAAACATACTTTGTATCCATGGAGATGAAGGCAAACCAGACAGTTACAGTCTTAAAACAAAGAAACAAGAGAATACTCATCTCCTTTCACTTTTTAGATTACATCTAATTCTATTATATAAAAGATTCATATATTTCTTCATCTGTATTTATCAATCTTCAAACACTTGTGAAAGTGAAAGTCGTGTCTGATTCTTTGTGACTCCATGAACTTTACAGTCCATGGAATTCTCCAGGCCAGAATACTGGAGTGGGTAATTTCACATATTACAGATGGGAAAACTCCATGCAACAGATTCCCAAAATGCAGATATTTGGATGGAAGGGTCATTCACAGCTAAGGTATGTCACTAGGAAATTTCAGAATCCGCTTCTTTCCCTTTTTTCAACCTCAAAACTCATTTTATTAAAAGTAGGGATGCATTTGCCAGCCCCCGTTTCTCCATCTTCACAATCAAATCTTGCTTTTGGCTACTGTCTCCTGTAGGTTTTTTGATGGCATGTACCACCCATGGGGTCAGAAAGCGGTGACTGTCATTGACACTGCAGCTGTTCAGGATAAAGAAACTGCTGTCCAGCTATTTACCTTGTCCTGGTAATTTTTGTTCTTACAGCACAGTTTTCCAATCAGACAAATGAAATGAGACATAAACGCTGCAGTCAGTCTTATTTGTGGTATCACCTTCGGCTCTTCTGCAACCAGAGGTACTGACGATGTTTATGGTGTTTTTTGAGCTACATGAATCAGTTGTAAAAGACTTGATTGCAGGTTTTTAATAACAGGATATAACTCAGAAATGGTCAGATGGAGGAGATGTACAGGACAAAGTCTCTTTTTTTGTGATTTCCTGCTTTAACTGACTTTTTCAATTACCAAACAAACCACCAATTTTAAGAGCTGGCAAAGAGGTTTGCAGAAAATGTTATCTCCCCCTCAGTGTTCATTCTTCCCTTCTTCCACATTAAGAGAGTTCTCATTTTTAGCTGTGCTCTAGCCACCTCTTCACCCCACATAAGAATATTTCTCTTAGTCCCTTGAAGTTCAGCATAACCATGTGACTAAAGCCTGGTGAACACATAGACATACTGAAATATCTTTTGGCAACTCCTGGGAATGTTCTTTAAGCAATAGCTATAATGTGCTTTTTGCTCCTCTCTTCTTTGTCTGCCTTCCATCCTGCTACCTGGAATGCATATGTGATGGCTGGAGCTCTAGCCACCAACTTGAGTAATAAGGAAAATGTAGAGGAATCCTGGGCCTCTGAGGACTTTATGTGCCCCAGTTGTCAGAATAACATGGAAATTTTATGTCTGCCTCCCTTAAATTACTATTATTTTAGCTCTCTGTGATTCACAGTCAAGCTTCATTATAAATGATAAAGAGAGTTTGGGTCTTATTATTTTTTCTGAACTGAATTACAACTTGACCTGAATATTCTGGCAACCAATATTTATGCAGACATTATTACAACACTTAGGGGCTTAATAGAAGCCTTACTGGAACTAGGAAGAGAACCCTCCTCAGGTCTTTTAAACTCAAAGATTCCACAGTGCTACAATTTACTTTTCTTTTTTTTTTTAATCATAAAGTGTACGCCTTGGCCTGAGATAATCCTATTAAAATCAGTAATTCAGCTTAGTGGTCATAGTAAATATTTCTGCCTGCAAAATTTCCTCAGGCCATATTGATTTATTTTCCTTTGTCTAACTTGGAAATGGTTGCAGTTTTAGAGCCAGGACCAGTGTGTTAACACATATTAATGACAGATGTACCCTGTTTCCTCGGTTCTGAGATGCTGTCAATAGAAGATGGCTTCACTGGCTTCATAACAGCTTTTGAGAAAAATATATTAAATCAACTTTTTTTTCCTTAGTAAATGTTAATAGCGATATATATATATATTCATTATTTTTTTTTCATCTTTTCCACATCTAATCTGAAGATTCTTTTGAATGCCTTTTGTTTCACAATACACTGAGTCTCTGCTTTATTGAACAAGTTCTCGTGTTTTGGGGTCAATTTGCATCTGTGTTACTAATACTGTGAATGGTTAATACTACATGCTCCTATTTAATTGTCTTTAGATAAAGTTCTTTTCATCCTTTTCTCTATTTTTTCCCAATAGAATTCATCTTTAGGCCTGATTATTGTTTTGAAAGTTAATGAAATTCCAGAATCCGGCTTTAAAATGCAACTCCTCATAATGGACAAAAAGTTTCAAAAAAAAAATGGAGCTGTGTCTTCCCCTGAGCTTCAGAGAAGAAGGTTGATAGGGTCACATTGTGTCTGTAGACAGCTTTGGGTAGTCTGGCTAACACAATGGCAGTTTACAAGTCACTTCCTAGGATGGCCACTGCTGGCATCCTGCCCAGAAACCCTTGGATACTTTTTACTAGCTCTGTTTAATCACTTTCTTTTCCCCCAAATCCCCTAGGGCACCAACAGAATATTTTACGTAAAATATTTTACTTAAAAACAATGTTATTGAATAAAGAGGGAATGTAGATAAATGGGTGGACGAATACATTTGTAGAATTAAAATTAACTGTGTCAAATAATTCATTAACTGATAAGGGAGAAAACTTGTTAATTATTATCCATTTGCCAGAATAGGTTTCAGAATAACAGAGATTTCACTCAGGGAATGAAACTGAGGCAGGAACAGTTACTCTCTTCTCCTGTGATTTGATGACTATTTTTAGTGTTATATTTAGATTCCTTTGTGTGTGTGTGTGTGTGTATTTATTATAGATTTTTAGGTTGCAGTTACCATGAGGTTTTTTGTATAGCAGTCTCTCTGTCTCTCTCTCTATATATATATATATACACACACACATATATATGATTGTTTTTAAGTTGCTGAACTCCTAATTTCAAAAGCATTAAAAATACTCTGATTTGTACTCTTTTCCCCTCATGATAACTGCTTTTGATATCATATTTTAACATTTAATTGTTTTATGTATCCCTTAACTGAAAACTTACAGAGGACTTCACGAATTTGTATGTCATCCTTGCCCAGAGGCCATGCTAATCTTCTCTGTATCCTTCCAGTTTTAGCATCTGTGCTGCCGAAGTAAGCCCGAAGACAGGAACATTTACGGAGAAATTTCCAAGACTGGGCATGATAACCAGAGAGGTTTGCCCTGGGTGAGTGAACATAGAGGAAGGAAGATCTGCTGATGTGGGGACTAGCACAAAAGGAACACAAAGGACACGTATATTTGGTCTTCATTTCCCTTAGGTAGACCCATAAAATATCACAGTTCTCTGTGCAAGGCAGACTGAGCCCGGGGAGGACAAAGCAAAGCTCCAACGTCTGGTGACCAAATCTGGCAGGGTCAGAAACTGGCCAAGACACCACCCAAGGGCAGTGAGGCTGTTCCAAGCCCCTAGATTGAAAAGAGCTTCCCAGGGTGGAGGGGCCACAAATCACCCAGCTGCGCGTCTTCCTGTCTGCCCTCCTCCCAGCTCATTGACTGGGCTGAGTGCTCTGCTGTCTCTTCCTGCTGAGAAAACTGCCTAAGTGCGGCTCTCTGCTCTCCTGCTCTTTCCGACACACACGCACAGACCCACTCCTAGCAGGAGATGAGCTCCAAGAGTCGCAGCAGTCATCTAATCTATTGATTGCCCTTTTCCGGTGGCCTTTCCTGAGAAGCTGCGCTTACTGGGACGGCAATGTGTGGAACTGATGTTTGAAGAAACAGAAGTTGAAAGGAGGTAGCAGCACAGACTGAGGTGTCTTGTTGTGAGAGCCAGGGTCTCACGGGTGGCCTGCACAACTTCCGCGGGCCTCCCTGCCCAGGAGGGCCCATGGGTGACCTGCCCTTTGAGGGGGTTTGAATGGTGCCCAACGTGTACATGCTCACTGCCTAAGCTCGGGCACTGTGAGTGACAAGACACAGGAGAGGGAAAGAGGTGGGACTGGGGGATTTTGCTCACTCACAGCTCTCACCAAAAGTTGCCCAAAACAAATATTAGATCCTTATAATTGTTTCTGGCTATGTAAATGCAGTTTCAAAATAAGTCCCTGACACCTCTTCCAACCATAAAGCTGCCCCAAGCCCCTTCTGGGAAGAAATTCTAAACTGAGGGACAGCTTGGCACAGAACACTTCCCTAAGAGAAGTTCTACAAATTAGAGTGGACATCACCCTATCTACCAGTATCGGATTCCTTTTGTAATCCAGGCCTGTGGAAGGCTGCGCTTCTCAGCTTTTGTGTTCCTTGAAGTTGAGGAGGGCCACGTGACTGGTTGTGACGGCCCCTGTAACGGCATACACCATTTCCAGGCTGAGACAGGGAATCGCCCATGTGTGATTCTCCAGGCTTTTTCTTGCCCTACTGAGGCAATTGTGAGATGGAAGGTCCAAAAGAGAGCAGCAGCCTGGACACTCAGTCTCCATGCAGAGGATAACTATCCTAGAGAAACGCCTGGGCCCATAAAGGGCTTGGCATAAGAGAAAAATAAACTCTTGTTGTATAAAGCCTTTGAGATTTGGGGCTTGTCTGTCATTACAGCATAATTCAGCCAATCCTTACTAATTAATATAAGAAATACTATTCAACGGAGTGCCTATTTTTCCCCCGTATATGCTATATTTTATTTGATTTGACTTTTTTTTCCTTTAATTGGAGGATACCTGCTTTACAGTCTGTTGGTTTCTGCTATACATCAACATGAATCAGCCTATTAATTCTCCTCGGACCCCACGTTTCCTTCCTTCAGCTGAGTACTATCCTCTGAACCAGACCTCTCTCTGCCGATCTTCTCCCAAGCCAGATACCCCTTCCAGGTCTTTCTTCCACAGAGCCTGCTCAATTGTGGAGTTTATGCTTAACCACTCAAATCTTAGGGTGTTACAGACTCAAGAATCTTTCTCAGCCAGACTGGCCAAAGCAGGAATCCTGTTGAAAACTTATCCATTTGTTTTATGAACCAAAAAACATGTTAAGCCCCATGGGGAATTAGTTTGAGTATCCGGGGAAGAGAGACTATTTGACTGTCTTCACTCAATATGTATCTTTACCTGACTCCAACTGTGAAGCAGATCAAGTATGTCTTCACTAGGTAAAGATAAGACTCAGTTCAGTTTAGTTCAGTCGCTCAGTCGTGTCCGACTCTTTGCGACCCCATGAATCACAGCACACCAGGCCTCCCTGTCCATCACCAACTCCCAGAGTTCACTCAGACTCACGTCCATCGAGTCCGTGATGCCATCCAGCCATCTCATCCTCTGTCGTCCCCTTCTCCTCCTGCCCCTAATCCCTCCCAGCATCAAAGTCTTTTCCAATGAGTCAACTCTTCGCATGAGGTGGCCAAAGTACTGGAGTTTCAGCTTTAGCATCATTCCTTCCAAAGAAGTCCCAGGGTTGATCTCCTTCAGAATGGACTGGTTTGATCTCCTTGCAGCCCAAGGGACTCTCAAGAGTCTTCTCCAACACCACAGTTCAAAAGCATCAATTCTTCGGCGCTCAGCCTTCTTCACAGTCCAACTCTCACATCCATACATGACTACTGGAAAAACCACAGCCTTGACTAGACTACTTTCCCTTTTTCCTGACACCTATAAGTCAATCTTAGGACTTAAAATGTTGGTGTAAAAATAATTGCTTTTCTATGTCTATGAAGTTCACACCTAAGTGCCCGGAGGCTCTGCCAATGACCAAACATGAAAACCCAAGCATTTCCACAGAAGGATGCCCCCTTGACCAAATAAAATGTCTCCTTGCTCTAAAAGTCAGGCTTGCAGGCTTGTGCACTGCTCCATCAATTTGTCTGGAACTTGCCATGACTGCTAGGAAGGAACTAACTGGGTCTCCTTTCTCACTGATCACCTCTGAGCCAAGCCTACAAGATAAACAAAGCAATGTCTCCTCAGATGGGCTGTAAGAAATCTTTCAAGGTCACCTTTGAAGTTAGTGAAGAAAGCATCACTTGGATGGTATGTGCACTTGCAATTATAACTTATTTAGAAGCAAGTAACAGAAAGTGAGAAATAGATTTAAGGGCCTAGATCTGATAGATAGAGTGCCTGATGAACTATGGAATGAGGTTTGTGACATTGTACAGGAGACAGGGATCAAGACATCCCCATGGAAAAGAAATGAAAAAAAGCAAAATGGCTGTCTGGGGAAGCCTTACAAATAGCTGTGAAAAGAAGAGAAGCGAAAAGCCAAGGAGAAAAGGAAAGATATAAGCATCTGAATGCAGAGTTCCAAAGAAGAGCAAGAAGAGATAAGAAAGCCTTCTTCAGTGATCAATGCAAAGAAATAGAGGAAAACAACAGAATGGGAAAGACTAGAGATCTCTTCAAGAAAATTAGAGATATCATGGGAACATTTCATGCAAAGATGGGCTCGATAAAGGACAGAAATGGTATGGACCTAACAGAAGCAGAAGATATTAAGAAGAGGTGGCAAGAATACACAGAAGAACTGTACAAAAAGGATCTTTACGACCCTGATAATCATGATGGTGTGATCACTAATCTAGAACCAGACATCTTGGAATATGAAGTCAAGTGGGCCTTAGAAAGCATCACCATGAACAAAGTTAGTGGAGGTGATGGCATTCCAGTTGAGACATTTCAAATCCTGAAAGATGATGCTGTGAAAGTGCTGCATTCAATACATCAGCAAGTTTGGAAAACTCAGCAGTGGCCACAGGACTGGAAAAGGTCAGTTTTCATTCCAATCCCAAAGAAAGGCAATGCCAAAGAATGCTCAAACTACTGCACAATTGCACTCATCTCACACGCTAGTAAAGTAATGCTCAAAATTCTCCGAGCCAGGCTTCAGCAGTACGTGAACCGTGAAGTTCCTGATGTTCAAGCTGGTTTTAGAAAAGGCAGAGGAACCAGAGATCAAATTGCCAACATCCGCTGGATCATGGAAAAAGCAAGAGAGTTCCAGAAAAACATCTGTTTCTGCTTTATTGACTATGCCAAAGCCTTTGACTGTGTGGATCACAAGAAACTGTGGAAAATTCTGAAAGAGATGGGAATACCAGAACACCTAATCTGCCTCTTGAGAAATCTGTATGCAGGCCAGGAAGCAACAGTTAGAACTGGACATGGAACAACAGACTGGTTCCAAATAGGAAAAGGAGTACGTTGAAGCTATATATTGTCACCCTGCTTATTTAACTTATATGCAGAGTACATCATGAGAAACGCTGGACTGGAAGAAACACAAGCTGGAATCAAGATTGCCGGGAGAAATATCCATAACCTCATATATGCAGATGACACCACCCTTATGGCAGAAAGTGAAGAGGAACTAAAAAGCCTCTTGATCAGAGTGAAAGAGGAGAGTGAAAAAGTTGGCTTAAAGCTCAACATTCAGAAAACGAAGATCATGGCATCTGGTCCCATCACTCCATGGGAAATAGATGGAGAAACAGTGGAAACAGTGTCAGACTTTATTTTGGGGGGCTCCAAAATCACTGCAGATGGTGACTGCAGCCATGAAATTAAAAGACGCTTACTCCTTGGAAGAAAAGTGATGACCAATCTAGATAGCGTATTCAAAAGCAGAGACATTACTTTGCCAACTAAGGTCCGTCTAGTCAAGGCTGTGGTTTTTCCAGTAGTCATGTATGGATGTGAGAGTTGGACTGTGAAGGCTGAGCACAGAAGAATTGATGCTTTTGAACTGTGGTGTTGGAGAAGACTCTTGAGAGTCCCTTGGACTGCAAGGAGATCCAACCAGTCCATTCTGAAGGAGATCAACCCTGGGATTTCTTTGGAAGGAATGATGCTAAAGCTGAAACTCCAGTACTTTGGCCACCTCATGCGAAGAGTTGACTCATTGGAAAAGACTTTGATGCTGGGAGGGATTGGGGGCAGGAGGAGAAGGGGACGACAGAGGATGAGATGGCTGGATGGCATCACTGACTCGATGGATGTGAGACTGAGTGAACTCTGGGAGTTGGTGATGGACAGGGAGGCCTGGTGTGCTGTGATTCATGGGGTGGCAAAGAGTCGGACACGACTGAGCGACAACTGAACTGAACTGAACAGGAAGTCTCAACACAGAGGTTTGAACAATTAGCATTCAACTGATGATTTCTCCTTGGTTTAATATTTTAGAGCTTCAGAGTCCTCTTGAAGGTAAGAAGTATCCTTCAGAGAGCCTACCAGGCTCCTCTGTCCATGGGATTTTCCAGGCAAGAATACTGGAGTGGGTTGCCATTTCCTTCTCCAGGAGATCTTCCCAATGCAGGGATTGAACCCTGGTCTTCTGCATTGTAGGCAGATGCTTTACCGTCTGAGCCATCAGGGAAGTCCCCTTCAGAGAGCACTGGAATGTTATCCCTCGTCCCCAGGACACAGAAACTTTTTTTTTTAATCAGCTATAGAAAGCAGCCAATTGTCAAGAAAGTCTCTGTGGGATATGTGCAGGGCAGTCATGCTGATCTTACTTTCTGCAGAAGACACTGGTAGTTGCCTCAGTGCTAGAACCTGCTGCTTATCTATCCAACATCCAATATTTCTCTCTCTTTCCTTCTCCAGTTCTTTCAGGGTGGCAAGAGGGCTCCTGATAAGTCATACCCAGCTTAAGCCAGTCACGATAATGCCATTTCCTGCTTTCTCAGATTCACAGATAAAGATGACTTCATTACGGCCAATGAGATATAAGGGTAAGTTTGCTAGGGAACTTCTGGGAAAATACTTGTATTTGTAATGAACAGGCATGGCTAGCACTAAATCCTGCCTGAAATGTAAAGATAATGCTTAGTGATAGAGCAGTCATTTTGTCATCATTAGAGCAAGCAAGAGGGAGATGTTTCAAGAAAAGCTTGAGATGCTAGCTAGCTCTCCCCTCAAAACCTCTGCTTCTGGCTAAGATGGAGTGACAGGGATCAGGTTTACCCTTCTACCTGAAATGGACATAAAAGAGGACAAAATATACGAAGTGACAGATTTCAAGGTGATGAAAAACAGCGATATGTAAGAAGCTGAGAGGAAAAAACATGAGCTCTATGATTGCTCCAGATTTCTGCCTTGACACGAGTTTCCAGGTTGTGGGACAGGAAGGAAGGACTCAGGCAGAGCCTAGTGGCCTTCCTGAGTTGAAAAGATAGAGGAAGAATCTGAGGGGACAAGGGCAGCTAGGTTTGCAGGATGGGGCATTGGAGAAGAGGGAGCTACCAAGACAGAAATCCAGCAATCTGCAGAGAGTTTTCCTTGAGTTTCAGCCAAGTATTGATTAACATAGCATGTAAGAAAATTATGTAAGGCCAGGGGAAAAAACCAAGTGGATTATGGTATGTTGCCTGACCACATGGAATCAAATTAGAAATTAATAACAGAAAGATCTCTGAAAAATCCCTAAATATTTGGAAATTAAACACTTTTCAAAATAACTAATAAAAGAAATAAAAAGGAAAATTAGAAATTAGTTGGAACTAAAAAAAAAAAAGAAAATATATCAAGGTTGATGGGATGCCACTAAAACAGTACTTGGCAGAAAGTTATAGCACTATTTTAGCAAGAAAGATTTTTAAATACTTTCAAATTAGTGACCTAACCTATCTTGGAAAAAAAAAACTAGAAAAGATCCAGTGAGACCCAAGATAAACAGAAGAAAGGAAATAATAAACTTCAGCACAGAAATCAGTGACATAGGAAACAGAAAAAAAAAAAAAGATTGAAGAAATCAAAAGCAAGTCCTCTGGGAAGATTAATATATGTAATTAACAATCCTTATTAGTGAAAAAAGAAAGACAAAAATTAGCGATGTCAGGAATAGTAGAAGTAAAATTGCCACAGACTCTACAAATCTTAAAAGGGTAACAGTGGAGTATTATGAATAAGTTTATGTCAATAAGTGTGATAGACGAAAGGGAAAAATCCTTTGAAAGACCAAAAAAAAAAAGAACACACACATAAAAAGAAATAGATAATCTGAATAGCTCTATATCTGTTAAAGAAATTGAATTTATAGTTAAACTTGGTCCACATGATTTTGCTCATAAACTCTACCAAACACTTAAGGAATATTAATCCTAGAGAACTCTATTTTAACTCTAAGACAACTGACCCCACAGAAAATCTCCCTCCAAAATTGAAGATGAGGAAAATGTTTCCTAATTCAGTTTATTTGGCCACATAACCCTGCGATTAAAACCAGATAAAGACATTACAAGAAAAGAAAACTACAGTGTAATATACCCCATGAATGTGTATGCAAAAATTTTAAACAGACATTAGAAATGCAAGATTGGTCTAATATTTGAAAACTCTATCAATGTAATTCACCAAATAAACAAACTAAAAACCAAACAACTTTATATGATCATCTCAATAAATGAAGAAAACATTTTTTAAAAAACTCAGCATCCATTCCTTATATAAATTCTCTGAAAACTAGGAATGAAAGGAATTTTCCTTAATCTGATAAAAGACATTTACAAAAATGTACAGCTAACATCATACTGTACATTGTACAAGAGACAGGGATCAAGACCATTCCCGTGGAAAAGAAATGCAAAAAAGCAAAATGGCTGTCTGGGGAGGCCTTACAAATAGCTGTGAAAAGAAGAGAAGTGAAACGCAAAGGAGAAAAGGAAAGATATAAGCATCTGAATGCAGAGTTCCAAAGAAGAGCAAGAAGGGATAAGAAAGCCTTCTCCAGCGATCAATGCAAAGAAATAGAGGAAAACAGAATGGGAAAGACTAGAGATCTCTTCAAGAAAATTAGAGATACCAAGGGAACATTTTATGCAAAGATGGGCTCGATAAAGGACAGAAATGGTATGGACCTAACAGAAGCAGAAGATGTTAAGAAGAGGTGGCAAGAATACACAGAAGAACTGTACAAAAAAGATCTTCATGACCCAGATAATCACGATGGTATGATCACTCACTTAGAGCCAGACATCCTGGAATGTGAAGTCAAGTGGGCCTTAGAAAGCATCACCATGAACAAAGCTAGTGGAGGTGATGGCATTCCAGTTGAGACATTTCAAATCCTGAAAGATGATGTTGTGAAAGTGTTGCACTCAATATGTCAGCAAATTTGGAAAACTCAGCAGTGGCCACAGGACTCAAAAAGGTCAGTTTTCATTCCAATCCCAAAGAAAGGCAATGCCAAAGAATGCTCAAACTACTGCACAATTGCACTCATCTCACACGCTAGAAAAGTAATGCTCAAAATTCTCCAAGCCAGGCTTCAGCAATACATGAACCATGAACTTCCAGATGTTCAAGCTGGTTTTAGAAAAGGCAGAGGAACCAGAGGTCAAATTGCCAACGTCTGCTGGATCATCGAGAAAGCAAGAGAGTTCCAGAAAAGCATCTATTTCTGCTTTAATGACTATGCCAAAGCCTTTGACTGTATGGATCACAATAAACTGTGGAAAATTCTGAAAGAGATGGGAATACCAGACCACCTGACCTGCCTCTTGAGAAACCTATATTCAGGTCAGGAAGCAACAGTTAGAACTGGACATGGAACAATAGATTGGTTCCAAATAGGAAAAGGAGTACGTCAAGGCTATATATTGTCACCCTGCTTAATGCTGGGCTGGAAGAAGCACAAGCTGGAGTCAAGATTGCCGGGAGAAATATCCATAACCTCAAATATGCAGATGACATCACCCTTATGGCAGAAAGTGAAGAGGAACTCAAAAGCCTCTTGATGAAAGTGAAAGAGGAGAGTGAAAAAGTTGGCTTAAAGCTCAACATTCAGAAAACAAAGATCATGGCATCTGGTCTCATCACTTCATGGCAAATAGATGGGGAAACAGTGGAAACAGTTTCAGACTTTATTTTGGGGGGCTCATAAATCACTGCAGGTGGTGATTGCAGCCATGAAATTAAAAGACGCTTACTCCTTGGAAGGAAAGTTATGACCAACCTCTGCATATTCAAAAGCAGAGACATTATTTTGCCAACAAAGTTCTGTCTAGTCAAGGCTATGGTTTTTCCACTGTTCATGTATGGATGTGAGAGTTGGACTGTGAAGAAGGCTGAGCACTGAAGAATTGATGCTTTTGAATTGTGGTGTTGGAGAAGACTCTTGAGAGTCCCTTGGACTGCAAGGAGATCCAACCAGCCCATCCTAAAGATGATCAGTCCTGAGTGTTCTTTGGAAAGAATGACGCTAAAGCTGAAACTCCAGTACTTTGGCTACCTCATGCGAAGAGTTGACTCATTGGAAAAGACTGATGCTGGTTGGGTATGGGGGCAGGAGAAGAAGGGGACGACAGAGGATGAGATGGCTGGATGGTACCACCGACTCGATGGATGTGAGTTTGAGTGAACTCCGGGAGTTGGTGATGGACAGGGAGGCCTGGTGTCCTGCAGTTCATGGGGTCACAAAGAGTCGGACACGACTGAGCAACTGAACTGAACTGAACATCATACTTGATGGAAGACTGACTAGTGTCTTCCTAAGATCAGAAACAGGACAAAGATGACCACTCCTAACAGTTCTATTCAACACTGCTATTGAAGGCAGTGCAATCAGGCAAAAATAAACAAATAAAATGGAAAACAAAGAAAAAACATTCAGATTGAAAAGAAAGAAATAAAACTATTTACATACACACACAGAAAACTCTGTGTAATCTATAAGAAAGCTACTGAAATAAAAAGGTGAGTTTGGCAAGGTTGCAAGATACAGGCATAATCTATAAAAATCTATTTCATTTCTATATATGAGCAATGGGCAATCAAATATTGAAAGTATAAACAATAATACCAATTACTATAGCACAAAATATTTAAAATATTTAAAGATAAACCTAATGGAAGTGTTCAACATCTGTATACTATAAATATTATTAAAAGAAAATTCATAAGTTACAAATAAATGAACAAATCAGTTGTGCTTATGGGTCTGAAAACTCAGTTAATACTACAATGCCATTCCTTCCCAAACTGCAGATTTGATGAATCTCAACCAAAATCCTAGGAAGCTTTTTTTTGTAGAAATTGACAAACTGATTCTAAAATTCCTATTGTAATACAGAAGACCAAAACTAGACAACCATGTTTGAAAAAAATTGTTGAAATTAAATTATCCACTTTGAAGATGTTACAAACCTACCATAATTGAGACAGGATGATAATGACAGAGTTAGATAAATAGATGAATGAAACTGAATGGAGAGACCAAAAATAAGCCCATACCTATGTCAATAACTTATTTTTCACAAAATTCCAAAAGCAGTTCAGTATAGAAAGATAACGCCAGAATAACTAAATATCCATATGCAAGAAGAAAAAGTGGATTCTGAGCCTTGTGTGTGTGTGCGCTCAGTCATGTCTGACTCTTCGCAAACCTTTGGGTTATAGCCCACCAGTTTTCACTACCCATGAGATTCTTTTGGCAAGATTACTGGAGTGGGTTACCAGTTTCTCCTTCAGGGGATCTTCCTAACCTAGGGATCAAAGCCACATCTTTTGTGTCTCCAGCACTGCAGGCGAATTCTTTACCCCTGAACCCTACCTCATACTATACACACAATTAACTCAAAATAGATCATAGACTTAAATGTAAAACCTAAAACTACATTAAAAAAAAACTTCTAGAAGAAAGTATAGAAACTCGTGGTGACCTTGGGTTACACAAAGGTTTCTAGCTACTACAGTAAAAGCATAATTCATAAAAGAAATAATTTATAAATTGAATCTTATGGGGAAAAAAAAAAACAACCATCTGGGGACTTCCCTCTTGGTCCAGTGGCTAAGACTCCATGCTTCCAATGCAGGGGGGCCAAGGTTCATTCCCTGATCAGGGAACTGGATCCCAAATGCCACAAATAAGAGTTTGCATGCTGCAACAAAGATCCTATAAGATCCAGAGTGCTGCAACTAAGAACTGGCACAGCCAGAATGAATAAATAAAGAAATACTTTTAAAAATAAAAAACGTCTGCTTTTTTAACAACACAAAGAAAATGAACAGGCAAGCCAAAAACTGGGAGAAAACATTTGCAAATAACATATCTTATAAAAGATTTGTTTCCAGAATACACAAAGAACTTTTAAAACCTGATAAAAAGGAAACAACAGTCCAATCAATGGTGGGCAACATTTTGGACAGATGCTTCACTAGGAAAACACAAGGAAACAAACACAGAAAGAGAAAAATGTTAGGGAAATACAAATTGAAAACACAATGTGATACCACGGTAAACCCATTAGAATGGTGAAGATTTTTTTAAAAAATCATCATACCAAGTTGTTGGCTGCAGGATGAAGAATGAGAAGTCTCATACTGTACTGGTGAGAAGTTAAAATAGTGGAACCATGTTGGAAACAGAAGATCCCCTAGAGAAGGACATGGCACCTCACTTCAGTACACTTGCCTAGAAAATTCCATGGATGGAGGAGCCTGGTGGGCTGCAGTCCATGGGGTCACAAAGAGTCAGACACGACTGAGCGACTTCACTTTCACTTTCACTTTAAAAAAAAAAGTTATTTACCATATGATCCTGCCACTCTATTTCCAGGTATTTATCCAAGAGGAAAAGAAATAAATGTCTACAGGGAGATTTTTACACAGATTCATAGAAACTTTATTTGTAATAGCAAAAAACTGACAACATACCAAATTCCCCTCAATAAGTGAATGGATAAACAATCTGTGATACAGCCATACAATGGAATACTACAAGAAATAAAGAGAATCAGCTACTGACTTGATGCTACAACATGAATGGACCTTAAAATAATTATGCTGAGTGAAAGAAGTCAGAGGAAAGGAGTCCATACTATTGATTCTATTTACATAAAATTCGAGAAAATACAAACTAATCTATAGTGACAGAAAGCAGATTAATGGATGCGTGAGGAGTGTGGGGACATGGAACAACAGGCTGGTTCAAAATCGGGAAAGGAGTACCTCAAGGCTGTATATTGTCACCCTGCTTACTTATATTCAGAGTACATCATGTGAAATGCCAGACTGAATGAAGCACAAGCTGGAATCAAAATTGCTGGGAGAAATATCAATAACCTCAGATATGCAGATGACACCACCCTCATGGTAGAAAGCAAAGAAGAATTAAAGAGCCTCTTGATGAAGGTGAAAGAAAAGAGTGAAAAGCCTGGCTTAAAACTCAACATTCAGAAAACTAAGACCATCGCATCTGGTCCCATCACTTCATGGCACAGAGATGAAGAAACAATGGAAAGAGTGAGAGACTTTATTTTGGGGGGCTCCAAAATCACTGCAGATGGTGACTGCAGCCATGAAATTGAAAGACACTCGCTCCTTGGAAGAAAAGCAATGACCAACCTAGACAGCATATTAAAAAGCAGAGACATTACTTTGCCAACAAAGGTCCATCTACTCAAAGCTACGGTTTTTCTAGTAGTCATGTACAGATGTGAGAGCTGAGTGCAGCAGAATGGATGCTTTTGAACTGTGGTGTTGGAGAAGACTTTTGACAATCCCCTGGATAGCAAGGAGATCAAACCAGTCCATCCTAAAGGAAATCAACCCTGATAATTCATTGGAAGGAATGATGCTGAAGCTCCAATATTTTGGCCATCTGATATGAAGAGTTGATTCACTGGAAAAGGCCCTGATGCTGGGAGAGGAGAAGAGGACGACAGAGGATGAGATGGTTGGATGGCATCACCGACTTGATGGACATGGGTTTGAGCATGCTCCGGGATTTGGTGATGGACAGGGAAGCCTGGAGTGCTGCAGTCTATGGAGTGGTAAAGAGCTGGACATGACTGAGTGGCTGAATAGAACAGAAGAATGTGGGGACCGACAGGAAAAAGGGATAAAACAAAGGAAGGAGTAAACTTCTGAGGGTGACAGACATGTTTACTATTGTGAGAACAGTGATGGTTTCATGGATAGATACAGATGTCGAAATTTATCATACTGAATATTTAAATTATGCTGAGTCTCCTCCATGTCTACTGTATATTTAAATTATGCTGAGTCTCCTCCATGTCAATTGTACCTCTAGAAAACTGGCTGGAAAAAGATGCTATCCCTGATGTTGTTAAGCCATTTAACCAATGGCTGTTTAGTTCCAAATCATTGATTATGAAAAAAATCTAAATAATCCAAAATAAGTAAGTTTCCCATATTTACAGCTGGAAGCAAAATTTAATACATCTACCCAACATCTTGGCTTACATAATAAAAATCACAGCATATTAAAGCTTGAAGAGAGACCTTGGGGATTAGCCATTAAACGCTTCCCAACAAACCTCCCACCCCCATTTTTTTCCCAAATGAGGGAAATAGAAACCCAGAAAAGCAGACGTTGCCCAGATCTGTCAGGAAATCCACGACAAGAACCAGTGTTCTCATGCCCAAAGCAGAGCTATTTCCAGGATGTCATACCACAGTCTGCCATTTTAATTTTTTCCATTCTCAATTTTATTTCCTTAAAACAGCAAAGAGAAAATAAGAAATAAGAAATAACACAGAGTGGAATTTCATGCTTACAAGTGGATTACCTAAAGGAACGGTTGTATGTTTTATAAATGAGGCAACAGAGCCTTGTGGTACAGGAAAGAAAGGTGATATTTTCTCCGAGAGTCTCAGCAAACATGAAACTCGCTGGAACTCTTGAAGCAAGCAAAGGAAAATGACATCACTCACCCCAGCTGTAATTCTCAAGTGTAGACTCACTTCCAGGAACCAGTGTCTGCTTCCCTTCACTGCCCCTCTGAGTTCGCACAGCTGGAATATGATCAGACATTTCAGTCCCAAGGTTTCCAAGGGTATCCACATGTTAAAAGTGAAGTGCAACAACTCAGTCGTGCTGTGTGGGTTGACGTTTTTTAAATGGCATGGAGATTTTTTTTTTTTTTTTGTAACTTTAAATTTGTTTTAGATTAGGCTTACTCATGAAGAGCAGAAAGTTTCATTCCTTAAATGTTCCCCTCTTTGAGCAATGGCCAAGCAATGAAAATTCTAACTGAGCTATGAGGGGAGCATGAATGTTTCTCCAAACCACGGGAGCCTGAGAAACCTTCCTGGCTCCACGTGCTGGGAGGGAGGCTGCTTTCTACTCACGCTTCTTCCTTTACCAGAAGGGTGACTTCAAATCTGGGCTCATAGGAGATGCTGGAAAGTTACAGTGACTCGCGGAAAAGTTACTAGAATGATTAAGCTTTGAAAAATATAAATGAGCTCTGAGGAAGGATGAAAGGAATGGCAATCACTGAGCCTCAGCAACAAGTTCAGAGGATACTGAATCTCCAGCCAGTATTATTTCCCAGCCTTCCTGTCCAACTCCTGCTGGAATTGCTCATGACAATAGTTACACCGCATGGTGGACTCTGATATTTGCCCACTTGATATCCATTCCAGTTTCTTCCTCAAAAACAGAATTATGGTTTTGTTAAGGCATGGCAACGTGCCCAGCACAATTACTGTCTACATCCCCTTGCAGCAAGGGTGCCCATGTGACCCTCATCTGATCAACGCAAGACGAGCTGGGAGTTTCGGGGAACGCTTTCTCCCCTATCTTCCAGCACCCGCTGCTCCACACCTTCTTTTCTGACACATGGACAGGAAGCCTGGAGGCACAACAGACAGCTGGAGATGTAGGGGACAAGCCGAAGGAAGACATCCCAGGGGCCAGCTGCCTTCTCGAAATTCTGCTAAGATTATCTCTGGCATTTCAGTCTCAACATGCCCCAAAGGGAATTCGGGATCTTTCCATTTCACCCTTCAAGATTTCCTATTTTGCTGAATGGCATCACCACTGCTGCAGTTAAGACTGATCAAAAACCAGGACGTTGTGTTGACCCACTCCTCTCATGCCCAAGTCCCCTTAATTTTACCAATCAAAATTTCCCTTTTTTTGTGGGGTCTTAGTCCCCTAACCAGAGATCAAACCCAGCCCCCCAGCAGTGGAAGCCCTGAGCCCTAACCCTGGACTCCCGGGGATTCTTCTAACCCAACATTTTCTAACAGGGTTCTTGCTTCCAATTTTTTTTCTCATTGTGGTAAAGTACACATCAATATAAAATTTAGTCTTTTAACCAAAGTGTAAGTTTGGTGGCATTTAGCACATTCACAAAGTTGTGCAAGCATCATCATTACTTGTTCTACATTTTTAAGGGCTTCCAAGTGTTTTCATACGTTTCATGATGAAAATGTGTTCTCATCACCCTCACCCCTAAAGAAATCCCAGTCTCATTAAGCAGCAATTCTTATTCTCCCCTACCCTTGGCTCCTGGCAACCACTAGTCTACTGCCTATGCATTTGTCTATTCTGGATATTTCATATAAAGGAAATCATACAGCATGTGGCTTTTTGCATCTGGCTTCTCTCATTCAGCGTGATGTTTTCAAGGCCCATCTGTAATGCAGCACACATTAGTACTGTGCTCCCTTTCACGGCCAAAGAAATTCAAGTGTCTTTGTTTAACCATTCATTCGTTGAGGGACGGTTGGATTGTTTCTACATTTGACTATCGTGAATAGTATTGCTATGAACACTTAGTACAAGTGTGTGCTCTAACATCTGTTTTCAATCTGGGGGAGGATAGGCATTGCTGAGTGGATTTGCTTGGTCATATGGTAATCGACGTTTAAGCTTACTGGGGTACTGCCAAAATCTTTTGATAGTGGCTGCACAATTTTACATTCCCACCAGAAATTGAAGGGTTCCAATTACTCCACATCTTCATCACACATGTTCTTTTCTATTTTAAGTATAGCCATCCTAAGGATTGTGAAGTGGTATCTCACTTCAGCTTTGATTTATATTTCCCTAGTGATGAATGGCACTCAGCATCTTGTCATGTCTTGTGGCCATTGGTATGTCTTCTTTGGGGAAATGTCCATTCAAGTTATTTCCCATTTTTGCGTGGCCTGTTTGGTTTCTTGTTGTTGAGCTGAGAGTCCTTTATATATTCTAGATAGTAGGCCCTTATCAGGTCTATGTTGCTGTTTAGTCACCAAGTCCTGTCTGACTCTTTTGTTTGCCCATGGACTGTAGTCCACCAGACTCCTCCATCCATGGATTCTCCAGGCAAGAATACAGGAGTGTGTTGCCATTTCCTCCTCCAAGGGATCTTATCCACCCAGGAATGGAACCCTAGTCTCCTGCATTGCAGGCAGATTCTTTACCACTAAGATGACTGTTGAGTATTTTCTCCATTCTGTGGGTTGTCTTTTTACTCTCGTGGTAGCCTCCTTTGATCTACAAAAGTTGTTAATTTTTATAAAGACCAATTTATTTATGCTTTTCTTTTGTTGCTTGTGCTTTTCTTGTCTTTCACCCACTTTTAAATCCTTTACCTCATGCATGGCTCAGCTGGTAAAGAATCCGCCTGCAATGCATGAGACCTGGGTTCGATCAACTGGGTTGGGAAGATCCCCTGGAGGAGGGAAAGGCTACCCACTCCAGTATTCTGGCCTGGAGAATTCCATGGACTACAGTCCATGGGGTCACAAACAGTCGGACACGACTGAGCGACTTTCATTTTCAGAGAATAATAATATTTTAAATACTTAAATCTGATTGTCATTTTCCTGCTCAAACCTTCAATAGTTTCCCATTGTGCTCAGGATAAAGTCCAAAATCCTCTCCATGGGCTACAAGGTTCTGCATAATTAGGTCCCTGTCTTTCTCTTTAATCTCACTTTTCCACATTTTCCCTCACTGTCTTTGCTGTCGTTTCTCAAGTATGCCAGGCCCTCTTTAGTCCTAGGACTCGCTTACCTGCTAATGCTCCTGCCTGGGGAGGGTGTCCTCACCCCTTCTGTATGGCTCATTTTGCTAATTCCAGTTCATCTTTCAGGGTCAGTGTCACCTCTCCAGGAAAGCCTTCCTTAACCCCTGGCTCCAAACGTGTTCCCACTTGTGAGAGATGGAGTTTTGCAAGCTGGATATTAAACAGCCATGATTAAAAATTGAATTATGTAAACACAATTCGGAGAAGGCAATGGCACCCCACTCCAGTACTCTTGCCTGGAAAATCCCAAGGGCGGAGGAGCCTGGTAGGTTGCAGTCCATGGGGTCGCTAAGAGTTGGACATGACTAAGCAACTTCACTTTCACTCTTCATTTTCATGCATTGGAGAAGGAAATGGCAACCCACTCCAGTGTTCTTGCCTGGAGAATCCCAGGCATGGGGGAGCCTGGTGGGCTGCCATCTATGGGTTCACACAGTCAGACACGACTGAAGCAACTTAGCAGCAGCAGCAAACACAATTAGATAAATTATATTAAAAATCAATACAATAAACACTTGGAACTCTTGACATCCTAATTTCACATTACATTTACTATTACCTTCTTGAGGCATTCTCTACATAGAAATGGAATGTAATGGTCTGCTATTGTGCATCCTGTCCCACCTTTTCCCTGGTGACAGGGATAGGCTTGAGATCCATCATGGTGGGAGTATCTGGCCAAAGGCTACAAACCATGTGTGGTTTTTTGGAGAGCAAGTGTTAACATTTACCAGCATACCATCACCAGTCAGATTTCCCATTACTTGCTGACATGGCACTCTGAACTTGTCTGTGGTTTTTCTTTCCATGCTCACACTCTTTTAGTTTTTTATTCATAATAAATATTGCATTTCACCCCTGTGTTTCTCACAAGAGTGTGAACTCTAAGAGGGAAGAACCAGGGTCCATAGTGTTCCCTTTTGATCTCCGTACCCATAGTACTTAGCATACTTCTTGACACATGGTAAATAACTAAATAACTTTGTCAACAGATTGTCAACAAGGCCCAAGAAGCAAACTTTAATATTTTAAACATAGATGAATTGATGGCAGGGATTCACCTATAAAAGTATGAAATGTTCCATTTCACTGACTGGCCTGTCTCGAGGATTTAAATACTGATGAAAAGTCAATTACATTCAAAAGGCTAAAGCGTTTCTTTGATGCCTTTTTCATTAAAAGAGAGCCCGTGATGGCCAAGGGCAATTTTCACCTGGCTCTCTGCACAGGCATACAACCCCTGTGTACTGGTTTTTCTAACATGGTTTTCAACTTCATACATCCAACCTCTGCCTGTTTCCACATAGTGTTCTATTTTTTCACTGTTTTCTTATAAGGACATCAGTCGTATTGGATTAAGGGCCCACCTCACTCCAGTAATGACCTACTCTTAACTAATTGCATCTGCAGAGACCCTATTTCCCCATTAGATCACATACAGAAGAACTGGGAGTCAGGACCTTACCATATTTTTTTGAGACACAGTTCAAAATAACACACCTAGAAATGGCCCATTTCAAATAGCACTTTCTCAGTGTGTTGGCAACCAATTGAACTCAGCAGATTGCAATTTGTCTATGCAGCTTCACATGATCAGCCTAGGCGGCTCTTTACCTCCTCTAGCTCCAGAATTTGCCTTCACTGTCAGAGGAAGGAGTTTCCAGAACCTCAACATAACCCCAAGTCCAAATACAGTCATTATGTTTTGTTTGAACCCACCCACAGGCCATCATTGCCAGGGATCAGAAGCTGGCATTAGGGCACAAAGGCATACTTTCCAGCCCTTGGCTGGGATACCTGTGAAGAGGGAGCCAATATTTACGCCAACTCTACATAAGACTTGAAACATCAAAAGTGATCACCATCCTTAGGACACAACCAGTGAACCAGGTGGCTGACATAGAGGGTGGCCCATCTGGGCGTCCTTGGTGGCTTAGTTGGTAAAGAATTCACCTGAACTGCAGGAGACCCACGTTTGATCCCTGGGTCAGAGAAGATCCCCTGGAGAAGGAAATGGCAACCCACTCCTGTATTCTTGCCTGGGAAATCCCATCAACCTGGTAGGCTACTGTCTGTGTCTATGGGGTCACAAGAGTCAGACACGACTTAGTGACTAACCCACCACCATCCTTTCAGGGTCATTTCTCAAATTACATTTCTACATTCGTCTGGGGATATGTACTTTCAGTAGCCTTGGTATAGATTTAGTGACTGTAGAGCTAGAAATATCCAGGAAAGCTCTCTGTCCCAAGCCTCTATTTTACAAAACCCAGAAGCCTAGAGGAATGGAAAGGTAGCTAGGGTCATCAGGCTGGAGAGTGACAGAGTCCAGGCCAGACCCACGTGGTGGCCCCCTATTTGGGTGCTCAGCCCACTGCTCTGTTGGCAGAAGCAATAACCAGAAGCTTCTGACCCTCTGTCCAGTCTTAAGGCTAAAAACTCCAGAGAGTAGAGGGGTACAGACATGCTCTCTGATATCCAGGAAAGGACATGATCGTTATGATTCCCTAATGAGAAGAGAATAAACTCAAATATCCTATTTTTATTCTGGTCAATACAACCTATTGGAATGGTTTCATTATGACTTTCTGGGAGAACAAAATACATGAGAGATTTAACTGTTACCAGCAATATACGATCATCTTTGCAATCAGTTCTGAGTGTACTGGATTTAGAGTTCTGTGATTCAATTTCCGGTGATATAGAGACATAAGAAAAATTACACATTGTGAACTCTGACCAGGAGAACCATCATCCTACTCCATGCTAGTACCCCTAAATCTCAGAGGCCAAATAGCTCACATCCTACATTTTCCATGAAGGTTGTTGATTGGATGTGATTGCTGTAATTATGCAACCTTGAATTTTAAAGAAGACTCTGGTTCACAGATTCAACACATGGTTTTATCTCCACTGTCTTCTGAAATCCCACAGAATGATAGTAAAGGAAGAAAACAAGTCATAAATCACAAATTTCAAGAGAATGGAAATGGAGCTGAGACAAGATAAATGAAATGAAAAAAGTTTGGAGGAGCCAGAGTATGTTAACTGACTTATCAGACCAAAGAAAAAAGAAACCAAATCCCCCAGGGGGGGAAGCCAGTTCATTTACTCAGAACCTTGAAAAGCCTTAGGAATCTGAAAGCAGGGGTGCAGAAACTGGAAAAATCATTTCTGTCTCTTTGCAGTTTGGCAGGAAACTCAAGACTGACTCTATGGCAAAACCAAATTAGAGAGGACATATTTAAAGGGCCCCAAGTAGGGCTGAGATGCCATACTGAAATTGGGTGAAGGCCTACAGATGAAAAGGGACAATCCCAGCCCCCTTCTCCTGCTTTGCTCTTAGAATATCAGCAGCCAGACACACAAAATCTGTGTAAGAGATTAGAGGATTGTATTCCAGAGATTCTGACCAGCCCATGATGGAAAATGACAAATGTATGGTAGGGTAAGGCCTTGCTTGATCTCTCAGCAGTGGCTCTCAAACTGGGCTGCACACTGGAAACACTTGGAGACTCTAATCCATTCTGATCTCTAGGTTCCCAGAGATCTAATGTGATGGGTCAGAAGTGCAGCCCAGGATTGGGGCTTATTTTAAGTTCTCCCTGGGTGATTTTAATGCATAGCCAAGACTGAGAAACACCAATGAACCTACCAGTCAATGTCTTCTTTTAAGTGCTTCATTCCTGATCTTTCCAAAGAACCAACTTTTAGTCCTGATTTTCTCTGTTCTTTGCCCATTTCCTGTTTATTTCATTGATTTCTCAACTTATTTCCTTTCTTCTGCTTATTTTGGGTTTAACTGGCCCTTCTTTTTTCAGTTTCTTAAGATAGAAATGTAGAGCACTGATTTTAGACCTTTCTTTTTCCCTCAGAAAATGTAATACTCCAAATGCCCCTTCATGTACTGCTACAACGTGTGTGGCCCACAAGTGTTGATGCATGGGCTTTCATTTTCATTCTGTTCAAAATATTTCCAGGTTCTCTTGTGATTTCTTCTTCGACATCTTATTCAGAAATATGCTGCCTGATTTCCAAGTATTTGGGTTTTGTGGTCACATATCCTTCTGTTACTGATTTTAATTCTACTGAGCAAAGAATATGCTTTGTGTCATCTTGATCCTTTTAAATTCAGTGAGACTTGTTTTAATGCCCAGAATATGTACTACTTGAATATTCTATGTTCATTTGAAAAGAATGTGTACCCTACTGTTGGGTGGAATGCTCCATAAATGTCAACGAGGTCAAATCAGTTGAGAGTATTACAAAACTGTCTATATGCTGATTTTCTACTTCATCTGTTCATTATTGAGAAAGAAGTATTAAACTTCAACAATAATTTTAACTTTGTCTACTCCTTGATGTTCCAAAAGTTTTTGTTTCATGTGTTTGGAAGCTATGTTATTGTGGGCCTACACACTTGGAATTGTTATGTTTGCTTGACAAATTGTTCCCTTTATCACTCTGAAATATCTTTTTGTCTGTGATAATATTCTTTGTTCGAAGGACATTATTTTATTTGAATACGATCCAATACAGCCACTCCAGCTTTCTCATGGTTAGTAATTGTATGGCCTACCTTTGTTATTTACTTTTAACCTATTTGTTTTTATATTGTAAGCAGGTTTCTTACAGCCTATAGATGGGTTGTTTCATAAGTTTAAAGATTCTTTTGATGGCATGATACAACACAATGACCTTCAGACAGCTGAAAGGCAGAACTCTGTTACTTTTAGGTCCAAAGGAGAGCAGAACAGGGCCACACAGGGCTCTACACTCAGGGTAATAGCAAGCTGGAGCTACAGAAGACAGTTTATGTATGGTTAGCTAGTTTCTTCAGGGTCCAGGAGATGGGGATCTCAAACAGAGACTGCAGGAAGCCCCCAAACAATGCTGAAGGGAAGCTGCTCCTTTAATAGCTACTGAAGTTCAGCAAACTTTTCTATAAAGGGTCACGTATTCAATGTTTCCAGCTTTGCAGACCATCTCCGCTGCAACCAGTCAACTCGAGGGTTACAGAGCAGCCACAGATGGTATGTAAATGGCGTGGCGGTGCCCACGGCACCCACGGCCCAACAGAACTTTACCTGAACCCATGCAGATGCCAGCTGGCCTGCCTGCCAGAGCTCTGTCCCCTGACAGGCTGACAGACTCATAGATTCCTATTCTCTGACTTCTCCTTTCTCTAACTGTCTTCATTCCAATAATCTCAGAGTATCTTTAAACTCTGGAGAAGGAAATGGCAACCCAATCCAGTATCCTTGCCTGAGGAATCCCAAGGGACAGAGGAGTCAGGCTGGCTACTGTCCACGGGGCACCAAAGAGTCGGCCACAGCTTCGCGACGAAACAGCAGAAACAGGGAAACGGTGACTTAAGTTTAGTTCTAAACGACAGCATCTGGGTTAGATCATCATAAGGTCCATGGTGGATCAGCCTGCCTCAAAATTACTTGGGAGATTTTTTCCACAGAGGCGATGGGACAGAGGAACGTGGGTTCTGTCTTTCAGAGGGGAAGTTCCTTGCTTCCTCTTGCCCTCACTCCCTCCCCTCCTTCTTCCACGTTCCTCTTCTCCTCCTCCTTCCTTTCTTCTCCCTTCCCTCCCTTTTAAGCCTCTGTGGTTTTCATCACCATTGTTGCTAGACTTTTTTCTTAATCTACATGGCATAAACATCTTTCTGAGATACAGCATTATAAGCAACCTGTGATATGGCGTGCATGCCCAGTCACTGACTAGTGTCTCTGTGATCTCATGGACTGTAGCCCACCAAGCCCCTCTGTCCGTAGAATAATTCTGGCAAGAATCCTGGAGTGGGTTGCCATTTCCTACTCCAGGGGATCTTCCTGCACCATCTGAGAAGCCCCCTGTGATATGGCATAAAGATCTTTTTGAGATATATCATTAAAAGTGCCCTCTGAGATGTGTTTGCAGAGTTTGCGCTCATTGGGAGAAAAGGCTGCCTATATCAGGTGTGAACTAGGGTTGTGCTGGGTTGCACAGCTGGTGAGCTGCTTTTGCAGTGATCTAGGCTCCATCTGTAAGGAAAGCACCCAGCACACACTAAGGGGTGTCGGGTCAACCTTTGCTAAGATGCTTCCTAGACCCTGCTTTGGCCTCCTATGAGGGCATGATGCTATTCCTATATGATAAAGGAAAGTATTTCGCTCACCTCCTCAGAGTCACAGAGCCCAAAACCCAAGGCCAGGCACATTTTCAGAGAAAAGGCAGAGGGCTGGATAATTCCAGCAAAGTAACTGCTTACTTGTCCTAATCCCCAGGTTTGATTCCACAAATCTGCTTGTCTGGGATTTTATCCTTGGATTACCCATTGATATGATTCTGAACCACTTATACTCCCTTTTAGAAATTCATGTCTTATTGATCCAGAGATC
Organism: Oryx dammah; assembly: GCF_014754425.2. Taxonomy (NCBI): domain Eukaryota; kingdom Metazoa; phylum Chordata; class Mammalia; order Artiodactyla; family Bovidae; genus Oryx; species Oryx dammah. The sequence goes on along the minus strand of NW_024080603.1, from coordinate 2,577,551 downwards.
TGGCTTCTCAGCGGATCACCAGGTCCAACGAGAGTTATAAATTTGAAGGGGATTTCGGCCATTCATGTACTCATTAACAGGCTAGGTGCTCTGGAAAAAATAAAAAGTTCATCCTTTAGGAAATATTTTATACCCACGGTGTGCCAGGCATTGTTCTAAGGGGTGGAAACGTTGCTGTTAACAACAATCTGTGCCTTTCTGTATGGGAGTGTGGTTCTAGGCAGTGCAGAGTGAGGGAACATAGAGAATAAACACATCTGAGTCAGATGGTGATGAGAGCTATTAAGAGAAATAAAGCTCAACAAAAGGACAGGCATCTAGAGTTGGGAGGGGTCGGCAGGCTAGTTAGATGGGTGCTCAGGGAGGCCTTGCTTGGATATGGTGATGTCAGAGCAGAGACTTCACTGCAATGACAGAGGAGCCATGTGGATGCAAGGGGTTGAGGGCTCCTGGCAGAGGAAACAGCGACTGCCAAATCCCCAAGGGCGGATCAGTCTCAGCTGTACTCATGGGATTTCAGTTCATGAAGGTGACCAAGCGATGACGCGGAAAGAGTGATGCCATTGACAGAAGACTTCATTGCCTGACGTTGCTGGGGGATGGGGCATGCCTCACCTCGCAGGGCCACTCAGGGAAGAATGAGGTGGGGGCAGAGGGGAGTGAGGGGAGAGCCTCACCGCCAGAGCCTTGGATGGGGCTTCCACAGAAAGGGCAGGACCCGGCAGAAGAAACAGCAGAGGAGAGGCTAGTTTGAATAATGTAGCTGGGCTTTGGCTATAGAGGTGGTCCCTACCTGTTTGGTCACTGGCCCTGGGGTGATTTAGGGCTGTGGAAATACTGGCTCGGTGTGTGAGGATTAGACGAGGAAGTGGTTCAGTGTGGGCTCTGGATCACAGCAAAGTGTAAACAACTTTGAGCTTTAGTTTGGTGCTGTGATGAGTGGATGCCAAACAGACGGAGAACCTCAGAAGGGCTTCCCTGGTGGTCCAGTGGTTAAGAATCCACCTGCAGATGCAAGGGACACGGATTTGATCCCTGGTCCAGGAAGACCCACAAGCCGTGGAGCAACTAGGCCTGTGAGCCACAGCTGCTGAAGCCCGCATGCCCTAGCACCCGTGCTCCACAACACGAGACTCCCCACAGCGAGAAGCCCGCTCACCACAACTGGAGAAAGCCCGTCCATAGTGACAAAGACCCAGAGCAGCCAGAAACAAAATAAGTACAAAAATTTTCAGAAAGAATCTAAGGAAACTCAGAACACAATCACGTAGGGTCATGATAGCATAATAAGATCATGTTTATTTTTTTTTAATTTATTTTTTATTTTACTTTACAATTCTGTATTGGTTTTGCCATAAATTGACATGAATCCACCACGGGTGTACATGTGTTCCCAAACATGAACCCTCCTCCCACCCCCCTCCCCACAACATCTCTCTGGGTCATCCCCGCGTACCAGCCCCAAGCGTGCCATATCCTGCATCGGACATAGATTGGCGATTCGATTCTTACATGATATTATACATGTTTCAATGCCATTCTCCCAAATCATGTTTAAATTCCTACAGTGGGAAAGCTGGAATCCTTCCAGTCACCAGGACCTGTGTGACAGGAACAAAGATGAGCACTGACTGCTTGTACTCAGTTCTGAAGATTCCTACTGCCTCCGGTCTGATTTTAGACTCTATCTCTATGCACATTCGTACAGCTGGTTACAAGTTTTATCTGACCATTCTTGGTATCATTTAGCATGTTTTGTTTGTCATATTTTTTTCCCTGTTCCAAGTCCTATTTTGTTTCTCTTCCAAGACAAGTAACAGCAGATCTTGTAGCCAGGGACTTTCTAGAACAGGACCGATGATGACAAAGATGCCAGCAAGAGCCTGTTCTTTGTCATTAAGCTTTCATTTCATGGAAGAATGTATCATGAGATTCACACTCATATTAGGACAATTTAAAGGTTCATTTTGTGAACTTAAAGATGCTTCTTAAAAAATTAAAAATGTCTCTCACAGCCTGGCTGTCTGACCAGCTCTGGCTTTTGTTCATTTTGTTCATTTGTTTTCACCGCAATTAAAAACCACAGCAATTATTCAAATGCAAAGAACCGAAAGGGCAAGAACCTTGTCATTGTCTAAACCTTGGAAATGAACATTTTGCTTCCCATATGCTGCATTCTGGCTTACTCAATCTGCTGAAAGCAAAAAGGCCAAATAAACAATGTCTTTGTAGAGCTGCCTGAGTTCATATGACAGAGAAACATCAGTTGTAGGTTCAGTCACAGAAAGCTCCGAATTTCATTCATTTGGCAAACATTGATGGGGCACTTACTGTGTGCCTGGTACACACAGAGGACGTAGTGTTGAATGAAACAAACGTGGTCTCTGGCTTCATGCAACTTAGGTCTAGTGGGCGAGACATTTAAAAACGAAAAATGCCTAACTACATATGCAACTATATTCTGTGATATGTGCCAGAAAGGAAAAGAGGGGAATGTAACTTAGACTTGGAGGTGGTGTCTAAGGAGGACTCTTTGAAGAAATGTTATTTGATCTGGGGCTTTAAAAAGGTGAATAGGAATTTCTAGTTATCTATTACTCCTTGATGAAGTGAAGTGAAGTCCCTCAGTCATGTCCGACTCTTTGCGACCCCATGGACTGTAGCATACTACACTCTTCCGTCCATGAGATACTCTCTGATAACCCATCCCAAACTATATGACATAGATTACCATGTTATTATATTCAAAAGTTCTGTAGGTCAGGATTTCAAACAAGACATGGTGATTACGACTTATTTCTTCCCCATGATGTTTGGGATCTGAGCCAGGGAAATGTGAGTGTCTGGGAGTAGCTCGAACACCTGGCGGGCAGGAACCATCTCCAGGCCACCTCACACATGTGGCTGGGGCTGAACAGTGGCTCCAAAGAGGTGGGCCAAGTCCTAGGCCCCCTTACCTGTGAACTTTGACCTTATTTGGGAAAAGGGTCTTTGTAGACACAATCACAGTTAAGGCTCTTGAGATGTTCTCATCCTGGGTTTAGGGTGAGCCCTGAAGCCAATAACTGGTGTCCTTATATGAGAAGGGAGAGAATTGAGAGGAGAAGCACAGGGGAAAGGAATATGAAGGTGGAGCAGAGATTGGAGTGATGTGTCAACAAGTCAGGGAACGTCAGGGATGGCCAGATACCGTTAGTAACCAGGACAGAGGAATGGAATAGATGCCCGCTGAAAGACGCAGAAGGCAGCAGCACTTGTTAACACCACGACACCCGCTGACATCTTGATTTCCGACTTCTGGCAGGATTCAGAACTGGAAGGAAATGGATTTCTGTTGTTTTAAGCCTCCAAGTGGGCGGTAATTCATCATGGCGGCCACAGGAAACTAACATAGGTGCCTGGGCGGGATGCCCCGAAGGATGGAGCAGCTGCACGTGGCCTCTTCGCACGGCTGTGGCTCCTCATAGGGGTGGTGACTACTTTCTGTGATGGAGCTTCCTGAGAGCAAGCGTCCCAGGCCTACGACCTTGAAGAGACCAGGGCAGAAACTGCAAGGTTTCTTCTTTCCCAGCCTCGAAAGTCCTGTTGGAATCACTTCTGGCACTTCGGGTAGCACGATGGCTAAGACTCTGAGCTCTGGACGCAGGGGGTGTGAGTTTGATCCCTGGCCAGGAAACCAGGACCCACGTTGGTTGTAGTGTTAGTGGCTCAGTTATGTCCAACTCTATGCAACCCCCTGGACTGTAGCCTGACAGGCTCCTCTGTCCATAGTATTTTCCGGGCAAAAATATTGGAGTGGGTAGCCATTTCTTTATCCAGGGGATCTTCCTGACCCAAGGATCGAACCCACATCTCTTGGGTCTCCTGCACTGCAGGAAGATTCTTTACCATCTGAGCCACTTTGGCTGTGGGTGTGCTGCCCACCCCTAATCACTTCTGTCACTAGGCACAAGCCCAGCTAGATTCAAAGAGAGGGGATATACACCCATCACTCAATTAGAGGCACGTCAGAGAATTTGTGACTACTTTCTAAAACCACCTGAAGGTGTAAGAAGCTGTGTGCCCCAGAGTAGGTGGGATCTGTACTGTCCATCCTGGCAGCTGCTAGTCACGTGTGATTGTCTAAATATAAATCAATCCAATTTAATCTAAATATAAATTAATCTAATCTTGGTTTCTCAGCCATACCAGCCACATTTCAAATATTCAATGGTTACATACAGCTAGTGTCTACCATGTTGGACAACACAGATTAAGAATATCTCCATCCCTGGAGGAGTCCTATTGGGCAGCCCTGCCTTAGACTGAAGGGACAGCATGGAGCAAGGCTCTGAGTTGGAAAATAAATGAGCTTATAAGCCAAATAGATAAAAAGCTGGCTGTAAGGGTAGGGCCTGCTGCCGTGTGCCCACTGGACACGTCGCTCATGTACGTCCTCACAAGGTATTTGTGTTACAAACAGCATAAGCCTGCAATATTCCATGTGTCCTGCCAGAGGACAGTGGTATTAGATGAGACCAGACAAGCTGATAGGGGTCAGATCACACAGGGCCTTTCTGACCCCTCTAAAGGAGTTTATATTCGAAGTGAAACGGAACTTGCCTATACCTTATTTTGCATTGTGACTACTTATGAGCGGTCCAAAAAGAAGCAGATTTGTGGTTAGTTGATACATTTGTTAGTAAAATGTTCTGCTAGGAGACAGAAACCCAAACTATCACAAAGGCTTCAGGAAATTAGAAGTCTGTTTCTTAGTTTATGCAAATGCCGGCTGCTGTTGTTACCAGGGCTGCTCCAGGTCTTTGCTCTCAGCTCTCCAACCCCCACCTTTGGCAGGGGTTCACCTAAATCTTTAAGTTAAAGTGTCCACAGATAAGAAAAGAAGCTACAGACAAAAAACCAGATGGAACCGGCTGGGACCAAGATGGCAATGAATCTGACCTCCCACAGACCTGAGTCTCATTATACCTTGATTTTACTACATTAGCATATTAAATGACATACCTACCAGTGTGGCCAGGTGGCACAGTGTTGAAGAATCTGCCTGCCAAGGCAGGAGATGCAAGAGATGCAGGTTCGATCCCTGGGTTGGGAAGATCCTCTGGAGGAGGAAATGGCAACCCACTCCAGTATTCTTGCCTGGAGAATCCCATGGACAGAGGAGCCTGGAGAGATATAGCAGCACCAGTGGTCATAACGGAACATTAAGGATCAAAAAAGGATAAGAAAAAAAAAGAAAGGTGTGGTGCAACCGACTCCCTGAGAGAAAGCCTTTCCTGGCAGATTAATTCATATGCTTCCTAGCCACATACAACAGAAAAGGGAAGATGGAGAGCTGTTGCCCCTCATATCCAGGGAAAACTCACTGCCAAATCTGTAACTTCATTATGTTTGCAAAAACCCTTTTCCCAATGAGGTCATTCACAGTTATGGGGCTGAGGGCTTGGACACCTGCTTGATGTACATCCCATTGGCCAATACTCTGTCATATGACCACACCTGCCTTGTGAGGAGGGCTGGGAAATACATGACCACACTCACTTTGCAAAGGAGGCTAGGAAATATAATCTTTCTTCTGGGGAGCATGAGCTCAGCTAAAGGACAGTTCTGTTACTATGCAAGAAGCAGAGATAAGATGTGAACGGGCAGCAACTATCGGTCCCTGGCATCGTTGTGAAACAGGAGGGAACTGGGCAGGACACAATGTTTAAAAGAGTGACAAAGGCTGGTTAGAACTGACTAGGCCCAAGATGGTGGAAGATCTGACTTCCAGTAGACCTTAAGCCTCATTGTACATTCATTTAATGCATTAGCATGCTAAATGACACACCAATACGGTCATGACAATTCTGAGGCTGTGAGCATTAAAAGCCCCAAATCGGGCAGTGGCTCAGTTCTGGAAATTTCCTCATTAGACTTTGAAATTACCCAGCCCATAAAAACTAACCACCCTATATTTAAGGGCCTGTGCCTTCTGAGCTGACCCAGACTCTGTCCATAGACTGTGTGTCTCTCAAGGCCCTTCTTGCCTATTGAGATGGACTGCGTTCTATCTATAGAATGTGTACCTCTCTAAATAAATCCACTTCTTACTTATTACTTTGCTTCTCACCGAACTCTTTCTACGATGAGACATAAAGAACTTGAACTTCATTAAGTCCTGAGACCAGATGTGTCATCTCAATTCAGATAGTGGGTTCGAGTCCCACTCCGGGTGGTACAGTTTCAGCTGTATGCACATATGTATTTCCCCCTAGACTATGTGCTCCAGGTGGAATTTTTACCACGGAGCCAGCTGGGAAGCCCCGCCCTAAAGCTACTGAATCAGAATTTGCATTTTAACAAGATCCTGGTGGGATTTGCATGCATATCAAAGTTTGAGAAGAAACGATGTGGTAATCCTCCTCTACCTCCACCTCCAGTTGTCCTCATGAAGCAGCCAGCTCCCTGGGAAGTGCCATGTGAACTGGGCATCCTACTGACCGCATCAGAGCACTGGAGAAGTCCAAAGCAGCTGGGATAAATGGTGTGCCTGCTGTAATTCCCCAAAGACATATCTGAAATGGACAGAATTAGATCTTCCAGCTGAGGGAGGTGCTTGGGCCCTTTAATCGGAAACACCAATGCTGCGTTCACCAACTTCTGGGCCCACCAGGCAAATCACTGCTATGGAATATGTTATAGTTGAAGAGCTGGGGTTAGCTTGGAGGCTGGGGTTGGAAGGAGGCTAAAGAGACTGAGCAAAAAAGAAAATAAATCAAGAGTGAAAGAGGAAGGACCACTGGGGTAAGGAGGTGAGGGAAGGAAGACTGGAGGTCGTCCATTTTGGTGGGAGTGGGAGTGGTGAGGAGCACGGCAGCGAGGCTGGTGGACTCAAACAGGAATGCCTGGGGGTGGGTGACTAAAGAAAAGAAGTGCAACAGACCATCCGAAATCCTGACTCCCCTGAGCCACATGGATGCAGTCCTTCAACCCTGCTTGCTACCATAAGCTCTCATGTCCTTCTTCCCTACAAGACCTCAGCACTTTGTGAAATAAAATAACAACAGGCGTGGGTTTGGCACTTTATTGCTCAGCGGGACTGGGGAATACTAGGCACAGATGGGGAAGTGCTAAGAGGTTGGACTTTGGAGCCACATGGCCTGATTCTACCCTCAACTCTGCTACTTTCTACCTGATGATGTTGGGCGAGTCAGCCGACCTCCTTGGGGACGCTTCCTTGTTCACAAAACATGGACAATACCGATAACCCCTTCATGAGGGTAAACGCAGAATGGATGTGAAGCAAAGAGCGCCCTGCCTGGCAGAGGTGCATATCCACGTGCACACACACATATATGGCATATTACTCACTGTAGCATGTGGGTATAGTAAATAATATGAACAAGGAGCTTGGCACCTGATTCTTCTGACTTCCGGCTGAGGATTGCCCACCATCTCACATCACCTTTCTAGGTTCCTTCAAGAGTGCTAAATGGGAGTGAGAACACTTAAAATGATATTTTAACCAAATCACTGTGGAGACCTTATTCAGATTCTGTTTGAACAAATAGTGGATAAAGAGACATATTTGATACAAGTGGGAATATTTGAAAATGGACTTGATGTTAGATATTAAGGAATTAATCTTAATTGTGTTAGGTGTGATAATAGCATATATCAAAAAAAAAAAAGTCCTTAGAGGTGGGATTAGATTCATATAGGGCTTCCCTGCTGGCTCAGATTGTAAAGAATCCACCTACAATGCAGGAGACCAGGGTTCAGTCCCTGGGTTGGGAAGATCCCCTGGAGAAGGGAATGGCTACACGCTCCAGTATCCTTGCCTGGGAAATCCCATGGACAGAGGAGCCTGGCGGGTTACAGTCCATGGGGTCCCAAAGAGTTGGACAGGACTGAGCAACTAACACCTTCACTTTTGATTCATATTGAGGTATTAGATCAAGCCATATAATATTGCCAATATATGACCATATAGTTTAAATATGAACAAAACTGGCCTTTGTCTGGCACCTTACTTTTCACCAGGACCAGTGCATAAAGCACAGGTAGATTGTAGGGGCTGAGTCGAACGTCTGGGATTTTCTTTTAACATATTTCTAAGGAACAGAAAGGGTAGAGAGATAGATGAAACAAGATAGTAAAAATATTAACAGTTGTGAAGCTGGGTGATGGAAAGTGGAAATTATGCTCCTCTTTCTACTTTTGTGTTTGTTTGCAACTTTCTGTAATATTAAAGTTTTGTTTGATGCTTTTTGACTGTGTATCTATGACTACAATGGAAAGAAACCCAATTCAATCTTGCTTAAACAAAAGGAGGGATTTAACTGACGAGTGGGCAACGTAGAGCTGGTCTGGAGGAAGATTGGATTTACTCCCTTGAATACTTTGAGGACCCTCTTCGTCTTTCTCTATTTCTTCTCTGTTTGCTTTGGCACATTAATTTTTGTTGGCTGGAAAGAACTTGTCCAGATAGTGAGGTAGAGGGCTGCCCTTACAAGTATATCCTTGGTTTTGTGATCAGAGAAGAACAAGAGATTCTCACCCATGGGCAGGAATTTGAAAAGCCCCAGGAGAGCTGATTGGCTTAGTTTAAGTCATGTGCCCACTTCTTAGGCCAATCACTGTGGCTGTGAGGATCTATAATTGGCCTACTACCCTGGGTCACCTGACCACCTCTGTAGCGAAGTCGGTAGTTTTCCGAAGACTTGGGAGGGTTGAGGGGAGGGAGAAGGGCTGAGCTGACAGAAGCAACAGCTGCACTTAGAAGGTTTCTTGTTATTTGCACTAGCTGTTAGATTACAATCAGCCTTTGATCACAGATCATGTCTTTTCCCTTTCCAGTGTCTGTTCCCCCCACCCCCAGTTTTTATTTTAAGATTTATGGAGCTGCTTGCAAGCCTTGTTGAAAAAAAAAAAAATCAGTTTCCATCTCTGCCTCCATTTCCCTTCTTCAGAGGAAACTAGTTTCAGCTCTCTCAACTGGTTGTTTGGCTTTACTTTCACATATCTGAATAACAACCTTATACTCCTACAGTTGACGTTTCAGTCTTAGGCATTATCATTGATTACCACCCTGAGAGATGATTTTGAGATCTCTCACATACACCTACACTCCCCACCCCACGCGTTCAATCCTTGTAATCTCCCCAAGTTCTGAATAAATTATATCAGTATCCTGTTGATTAGATCAACATTTAAATATTACATGATTAACATTATATGATTATGCCTATGAAAACAGTATCTAGTTAAGCCATAACTGTACTATTTTGTTTTTCTTAAATAATGGTAATTTTTTCTCGTAGAACTTCATTCAGTCCTCAATTCTCGGATGATCTAATTTGCCTCTAAATAAATGCTCCCCTCATAGCTCAGTCGGTAACGAATCTGCCTGCAATGCAGGAGACTCAGGTTTGATCCCTGGGATGGGAAGATCCCCTGGAGAAGGAAATGGCAAACCACTCCAGTAGTATTGCTTGGAGAATCCCATGGAGAACGGAGCCTGGCAGGCTACAGTCCATGGGGTCGCAACAGTCGGACACAACTTATCAACTAAACCACCACAAACACACTCAGATTTATTATGTATTTCTCATCCTGGGGTGTCCATTCAGCATCACCCTTGGGATCCCTTTCACCTCTTCCCACGTTGGTGTCCCTTTTTCCTGCACAATGGTCTTCTCAACAACCGTGAGAAAAACTACCTGTAAAACTGGATTAATAATAATCTTGAAATAAAAAAATAATTAGTAGCCATTAAGACTAAATTCGGAGAAGGCAATGGCAACCCACTCCAGTACTCTTGCCTGGAAAATCCCACGGATGGAGGAGCCTGGTGGGCTGCCATCTATGGAGTCGCACAGAATCAGACACCACTGAAGCGACTTAGCAGCAGCAGCAAGACTAAATTAAGTAATGGTGAAACTTATCCATTCCTTGTTGGAATTTGAAACAAAGTAGTGAAAAAGACTCTAAAAATAGGAAGCAATTTCCTATTATTAGGCACATGCATTTTGCTGAGTTTTCTTGGTCCCCCACCCCCACCCCCCACCCCCGCCTTTTTTATTTTCCAGTATCCACTCAGGGTTGAAGTAAAAACTTGAAAGCATTTATGAGATGGCATGTAACTCTATTTTGCATTGGCATTCCTGTAATGGCTGGAACTAGTGAAGAGTTAGAATGATAGGGCTGTTTCACTCTTTCAATAATTTTTCAGGACTATCACATTAAAACGTTTGTGAAAAATTCCTTCTGGGTAGAGTCTGCCTCACCAGCAAAAACCTTTGTTTAACAGGATTAACACATCAGTCTCAGCTTGAGACTTTACCACCACAACTTCAGGTTAAATTCATTTATTTTTATACAATTTATAAAATAGTTCCAAATAAGGTAGCAATGTGGTTGAAAATAACTTTAGGAGGACATGTAGATATGGAAATGTATATCAACTGTAGTCATTATTCAGAAAAAATCAGATAGCTATTTCTTCAATGGTGTAAAGAAAGCACATAAAGCAAAGCATATAAAACATTTCTGGACTTTTGACCACAGTGTTTTAGGATCTGAAGGTATGTATTTTTATTGCCATGTATGTTTACTGGTGTTTTCTAAATGCATTTGGCCTAATGTTTACAATACTGAAGAAGTAAGTAATTTGGGGGAAAGATACCCTAATAGCAGTTCTCAAAGTATGGTCCGGAACAGCCTCATCTGGGAATTTCTTAGAGGTGCAAATTCTCTCCCCACATCCACCAGATTTAATGAAAAGTTCAGGGAAGAAGGAGAGATCTTTGTTTTAACAAGCCTTCTAGGGCAAAGTTTGAAAAGCATTGTCTTAGAAAAACCTTGTATAAGTTAGGGCTCCTGTTGTTCTTCTGTTAGTAATAGAGAACTAAAATAACAGTAGTTTAAATACACTTTTTTTCCTCCCATAAAAAAATACTGAAGGTAGGTAGTATTGGCTGATTCAAGTGTTATATTTTCATTGTCTTTGATCATAACTTATATACTCATGGTTTTAAAATGGCTGCTAAAATTCCAGCTGTTACAAACACATTCCAGACAGTAAGAAAAAGTAAGGGAGGTGGGAAGAAAGCAAGCTAAGTCAGCAACCTTTCAACTGCATTCTCAGCTGCCCCATGCGATGACCTCTGCTTTTTCTCCTTTGCCACCATTGATCAAAAGTGACTGTATATTTCAGTTCAGTTCAGTCGCTCAGTCATGTCCAACTCTTTGCGACCTCATGAACCGCAGCACGCCAGGCCTCCCTGTCCATCACCAACTCCCGGAGTCTACCCAAACCCATATCAGTCAAGATGGTGATGCCATCCAACCATCTCATCCTCTGTCGTCCCCTTCTCTTCCTGCCCCCAATCTCTCCCAGCATCAGGGTCTTTTCAAATGAGTCAGCTCTTCACATCAGGTGGCCAAAGTATTGGGGTTTCAGCTTAAACATCAGTCCTTCCAATGAACAACCAGGACTGATCTCCTTTAGGATGGACTGGTTGGATCTCCTGGCAGTCCAAGGGACTCTCAAAGAGTCTTCTCCAACACCACAGTTCAAAAGTATCAATTCTTCGGTGCTCAGCTTTCTTTATAGTCCAACTCTCACATCCATACATGACCACTGGAAAAACCATAGCCTTGACTAGACGGACCTTGGTTGGCAGAGTAATGTCCCTCCTTTTTAATATGCTGTCTAGGCTGGTCATAACTTTCCTTCTAAGGAGGAAGCATCTTTTAATTTCGTGGCTGCAATCACCATCTGCAGCAATCTTGGAGCCCAGAAAAATAAAGTCAGCCACTGTTTCCACTGTTTCCCCATCTATTTGCCATGAAGTGATGGGACCGGATGCTATGATCTTAGTTTTCTGAATGTTGAGTTTTAAGCCAACTTTTTCACTCTCCTCTTTCACTTTCATCAAGAGGCTTTTTAGTTCCTCTTCACTTTCTGCCATAAGGGTGGTGTCATCTGCATATCTGAGGTTATTGATATTTAAGATCATTTGCTGCCATGAAATTAAAAGATATTTACTCCTGGAAGGAAAGTTATGACCAACCTAGATAGCATATTTAAAAGCAGAGACATTACTTTGCCAACAAAGGTCCGTCTAGTCAACGCTATGGTTTTTCCAGTAGTCATGCATGGATGTGAGAGTTGGACTGTAAAGAAAGCCGAGTGCCGAAGAATTTATGCTTTTGAGCTGTGGTGTTGGAGAAGACTCTTGAGAGTCCCTTGGACTGCAAGGAGATCCAACCAGTCCGTTCTGAAGGAGATCAGTCCTGGGTGTTCTTTGGAGGGAATGATGCTAAAGCTGAAACTCCAGTACTTTGGCCACCTCATGAGAAGAGTTGACTCATTGGAAAAGAGTCTGATGCTGGGAGGGATTGGGGGCAGGAGGAAAAGGGGACGACAGAGGATGAGATGGCTGGATGGCATCACTGACTCAATGGATGTGAGTTTGAGTGAACTCCGGGAGTTGGTGATGGACAGGGAGGCCTGGCGTGCTGCGATTCATGGGGTCGCAAAGAGTCGGACACCACCAAGCGAATGAACGGAACTGAACTGAACTGAAAAACCAAAAAAAAAAAGAGTAACTATGGTTCAGGCATCCAAAGTGGAGCTGGGTGGCCACTGTGGATATAATTTCAGACACTTTCCTAAACCACTGAGAATTTGAATCATCTCTGAATTATATCAAACTCAGCACACAGCCAACCATTTTTAAAACAGTATCTGCCAGCAGCTGCGAGCTGCAAACTTGTAGTTACAAAGTTCCCTCCCTCTTTGCAACTACGTAATCATTTCAGACCCTAACTAATCCTTGCTTAACAAACACTCACCTTCTTGCCAGCTTCAATCCTAATTCATGACAATTTATTTAACCTTGTAGGGTTTTGCCTTGAAATCCTCCCCCATTTGCAGTCCAGGGCAACATAAGCACTTGGTTCTTGAATCTGTGTCTCCCTGGCTGCAGTCCTAACAACTCCCCCCAAAATGTCTCCTTACCTCAGTCAGGTCTCTGTTTCTGAAATTTTGGTTAACAAAAGGCTGGGAATTAATAGTTGCCCAGAATTAAGTCACAGAAGCCAGGGAGAATGGATACGAGAAGGAACCAGCAGCCTTTAGATCCTTGCTGGAATGGAGTCAGTCATCAAAATGCAAACCTTGAGAATAATACTATTCTGAAAGGGCTTTCACTAACCACACAGCAAATGCCGTCTTTGATTTGTTAGAAGACTGGTTGCGTCCTTGCTTTAGGCCAAAGTCTTTGCTTACCCTTGAGAATCAGACTACGCTTTTACTGGAAAAAATAAATAAAATTTATTTCAAATAGGTTGAGGCTGTCGTTGATATATACCAACTGGATGTCCTATACAATTTCTTGAGAGGGCGTTTTGCAACATACATGAAAAACAATGAATTTTTTAAAATCCATTATCTTCAGGATTGTCACTTCTCTCTCAGAAATAAGGAAGTGACTCAAGGAAAGGAGATTTATGTATAAAACTGTTGATAACACTGTTATTTATGACAGAAGGGAAAAAGCAGTTTACCATCCAAATGTCCTACAATCAAGGAAGGATTGAGGGAATTATCGTCTGACCATTAGGTAGCCATAAAGATGAAGCAGCAAGCAACATGGGAAGTGACTGAAAGTATATCGGCAGTGGGAAGAGACAGAGGATGTATATGGAAATGGATAAGATTAGAAGGGCATCCAAGATTACTATAATGGTTTTGTCAGGATGTTAGAATTATGAATACAAATGATTTCTGTTTAACTTTCCTTTACTGCTCTATAGAAAACAGCAACATTAACAACAAAAAGGTGAAATAAATTTACCCACGTCATTGAGCATGCTTTTTTTTCTCAGATTCTTTCCTGGCTATTTGTCCTCTGCATGACTTGGTCCAAGCTGCTCCCAGGAAGGACCCTACGTGAACGCCATACTCGAGGGCAGGTGAATAGTCTTTCTGGGGCTTGTATGCATCCTCGTGGGCTGACACACTGATCATCTGTCTGTGAGACAAAGCTCAAGCTGTTTACTATGCATCATCATAGGAATTTTTTCCGAGTAGTAGGAATAAATTTGCAGTCATCTACTTTCTCTTGCCAAGCTTTCCTCATAATCAGTTTCATGAAACTAGAAGCCAGTTGTCCTAGTTTAGATATAGATTTGTAGGCACCAAATGGGATTTTTAAAATATGAAATTGCTAATCTGGGAATCAAATAGCTTCTTTTTAAATACCTAAGAAGAGAAGTGAAAGACAACGGAGAAAAGTAAAGATATACCTATTTGAATGCAGAGTTCCAAAGAATAGCAAGGAGAGGTAAGAAAGCCTTCCTTAGTGATCAGTGCAAAGAAATAGAGGAAAACAATAGTATGGGAAAGATTAGAGATCTCTTCAAGAAAATTAGAGATACTAAGGGAACTTTTCATGCAAAGATGGGCATGATAAAGGACAGAAATGATATGGACTTAACAGAAGAAAAAGATATTAAGAAGAGATGGCAAGAGTACACAGAACTGTACAAAAAAGATCTTCATGACCCAGATAATCACTATGCTCTGATCACTCACCTAGAGCCAGATATCCGGGAATGCAAAGTCAAGTGGGCCTTAGGAAGCATCACTGTGAACACAGCTCGTAGAGGTGATGGAATTCCAGTTGAGTTATTTCAAATCCTAAAAGATGATGCTGTGAAAGTGCTGCACCCAATATGCCAGCAAATTTGGAAAACTCAGCAGTGGCCACAGGACTGGAAAAGGTGTTTTCATTCCAATCCCAAAGAAAGGCAATGCCAAAGAATGCTCAAAATACCACACAATTGCACTCATCTCACCCTAGCAATGTAATGCTCAAAATTCTCCAAGCTAGGCTTCAGCAGTACGTGGACCATGAACTTCCAGATGTTCAAGGTGGATTTAGAAAAGGCAGAGGAACCAGAAAAGGCAGAGATCAAATTGCCAACATCCATTGGATCACTGAAAAAGCAAGAGAGTTCCAGAAAACATCTACTTCTGCTTTATTGACTACGCCAAAGCCTTTGACTGTATGGATCACAACAAACTGGAAAATTCTTAAAGATAGGAATACCAGACCATCTGACCTGCCTCCTGAGAAATCTGTATGTAGGTCAAGAAGCAACAGTTAGAACCAGACATAGAACAACAGACTGGTTCCAAATCGGGAAAGGAGTACGTCAAGGTTGTATCTTGTCACCCTGCTTATTTAACTTATATGCAGAGTTCATCATGCAAAATGCCAGGCTGGATGAAGCACAAGCAGGAATTGAGATTTCTGGGAGAAATATCAATAAGCTCAGATATGCAGATGACATCACCCTTATGGCAGGAAGTAAAGAAGAACTAAAGAGCCTCTTGAAAGTGAAAGAGGAAGAGTGAAAAAGTTGACTTAAAGCTCAACATTCAGAAAACTAAGATCATGGCATGCGGTCCCATCACTTCATGGCAAATAATGGGGAAAGAGTGAAAATGGTGAGAGACTTCATTTTGGGGGGCTCCAGAATCACTGCAGATGATGACTGCAGCCATGAAATTAAAAGGCACTTGCTCCTTGGAAGAAGAGTTATGACCAACCTAGACAGCATATTAAAAAGCAGAAACATTACTTTACCAATGAAGGTTTTTCCAGTGGTCATGTATGGATGTGAGAGTTGGACTATAAAGAAAGCTGAGCACCAAAGAATTGATGCTTTTGAGCTGTGGTGTTGGAGAACTCTTGAGAGTCCCTTGGACTGCAAGGAGATTCAACCAGTCCATCCTAAAGGAAATCAGTTCTGAATATTCATTGGAAGGACTGATGCTGAAGATGAAACTCCAATACTTTGGCCACCTGATGCGAAGACCTGACTCCTTGGGAAAGACCCTGATGCTGGGAAAGATTGAAGGCAGGAGAAGAAGTGGGTGACAGAGGATGAGATGGTTAGGTGGCATCACTGACTCAATGGACATGAGTTTGAGTAAACTCAGGGAGCTGGTGATAGACAGGGAGGCCTGGTGTGCTGCAGTCCATGGGGTCGCAGAGTCAGACACAACTGAGCGACTGAACTGAACAGAATCTGGAAATCAAACCTCATGGGTTGTCAATGCCATGCTGTATACCCACCCTACCACTGCCACTACCTAAAGCAGTCCAGATTCTTCCATGGGATTACTGTGGATTTGCAAAGTTGTCCAGCTTGGTAAGACCTAGAATTAACCTTAGGTTAAAGGAGATGTTCATTTTTTATATTGAGTTTTCCTAAAATAGCCTTATTCCTCAAGATGGATTGTGACATGCATACTCCTTGTTAGTTAGGGAGGATGATGACTGTTGCAGCTTTAGAAGGGTGCTAGAAGAAAACTAACTGGCCAGGAGGATCTTCACAGCAGGGGTGGAGGTGGGGGTGACAGTGATGCCAAATACCCCTCAGTTTAGTAGAGCTGCAAAGATGGTGTTACCCAGGACAGAGAGAAACTCATCCAGAATCACCCACCCATTGAGTCTGAGGATCCTGGTGCAGCCTCCTCATACCCACGGAGCTCACAGCCAGGGCAGGCATCCTGGTGCAGAGAGGAAGTGTTGCTTTTCCAGGGACTGAGGAATGAAAGAGAAAGAGCTCAACCTACTCTATTAAGAACAAACTTCCATAAAGCAACCAAGCAAGCAAGAATACTTCTCTATATAGTTAATCTGAGAGGAGAAACTGACCTGAAGGAAAATTAAGAGAAATTCTAGAACATTCTTTGAGACTTTGCCAAATTAAATTCAAGTTTGTACACCTATATTCTGCATATAATACACACACTGATTTTTTAATTTTGACCCTGAGGTGAAATTAACTGTCCTCTTTGAATACTGGGCAAGTGTCATCAACTGAAAAGAGTGTGGGGAACCAGTACAACCAGAAAAAGGAAACATCAGAGATTCCAAGGTCTTGGTTTTAGAGGCACATTTTATTTGACAGTACTAGAGATTAACATCTAGTAACAGCATAATACAAAAATGCAACCCCAATCTATTTAAAACTCATATAATGGGAACATGTCTTTCAAGAAACATGGAAAAAAAAGTTGGAGGTTTCGAGACATGTTGATAAAAATGTTAACAAAAATCAAACTTTATTCCATCATCATCATTCACTTTACATTCTCATGAAAAGATTGTCATTTTGTTTTCTTCACAATATGTCAAAAATATATACACTTATGCATAATATTCACATTCTGGAAGGCAATAGAAATCTTCAAATTTAATTCCCTAAATTTAAACATTACATATATTTCAATTAAAATGACCTACACATTTAAAATAGCAGCAACACTGGTCTTTAAATTACAGTAGATTATTCCCATAATGTAGACATATTTGGGGGGCTCTTTCACTATTATCTAATTTACAAACTCCAAGGTAATGGTCTCATCATCAAATAACATAGAATCTAGTGTCAATAAATACTATGCAAAGAATTATTATAAAACACAGATTGCCAAACATTCTCCAGACTAGAGAGAACCATACTAAAACATTTTAGGGGAGAATCAGGTTTGAAGGAGGTTTGAAGGCATGCAGGAATCTGTGGGATTCCCAAGGCAAGAGAGAATGATCTGACAAGCTCCCCAAAATGACAGGCAAACTGTCAGGAACTGAATCCTGAGAAGTGTGTCCACGGGGACAAGGCACTGTCACCTCTTCACGGCGCCATGCTTCACTTGAATATGGCATTAAAGTCACTAACATCTGGAAAATTTCCCACTAAACAAAGGCTAGGATCATTTCTCGCCAGGAGACATTGGACCAGAAGGTCGGTATTTATCTCTCACCATTTACATTATTCTGTTGACCAAAGGCATAAAAAATATTTCAGCAGGGCTTTGTGTTTTTAAGCCTGGGTGGTAGGAAAAGTATTTCTACCCCTACTCCTGATTTAAGCCACTGGGCCAATTTCCTAATCCTACTGGCTTAAAAAGGACCCCAGGTGTCGGGACAGGGGTTTCTTCATCACTGGACTCAGTTACAGAAGTTGCCTTGAAGATTGTGCCTTCTTTGTATATTTGGAAGGTTCTTCAGAAAAGGTGAATGGTTAAGTATCACAATGGGGTTGGGATCTCCGTTTCCCTCACAGTAAGACTGCTTGCTGGTATTTCAATAATTTGTCCCCATCTTCAAGCCACTTCATACACGACTGCATTTGACACCCTCATACAGAAATCTGTGAGGCAGCCAGGGCACACCCACATGTTCCCTTTGCAGACGAAGAAAACTGAGGCTCCTGGAGATGAAAGCAACAAGCTTGTCACAGTCACACACACGGACAAACTGGTAATTTGAAGGAGGCAGAAAAAAAGAGAGGATAAATGAGTTCATAAGAAAAGGAAAGGGAGACGGATGCGGTGCCACTTGGCAGACTGTATCATAAACTTTAAAACAAGCAAAAGGCATCTCCCACGTAGAACACAGACATTTACGAACACATTTAAATACTTCAATCTTCCCAACTGTCTCAGACTAGCCTGGATTACCGTATCTTTATGCAGTTACTGAGGCTGACATTGAAACATAAGATCACCAAGAAATTCTGACATGAGTTTCATGATTTCCCAGTAGACATAAAAATATTATAACCTGTTCTGAGGACCCTCACTCCTGTCTCATTTCACCTCCAGCACAGTAATTACAGGAAAATACATGTATATTTTGACTCATTTCGGTAGTTTTCTAAGGTGTAGTTTTCACAAAATATTATTAGTGAATTTCCTTGCTATGTCCTTAGGAAAATTAGCTTTTTCTCTCTTGGATCAAAGCTGAGAACACTGCAATAAACATAGAGCTTTGATAATTTTACGTTTGAACTCTACTTGATAGTTGTTGAAGAAGAACACGTTTTAAATGACTAATAGTTAATTTAGAAAGCTGTCTTATTTCATACAATCTTTTGAAGAAAATTCAGTGATTCTTAGCTTGACAGTTTCACGAAACAAAATTATACCTATTGCGCTGTAAAAACAACAACAACAACAACTTACATATACTGATAATCTATGAACTGAAAGACTTAGGTTCGATGCTCTGGAGAGTGACACTGAGCTGTTAAGCAGTTTTTAATTTTAACCAGAAAATATGTTTTAAAGAAACAGCTGAATTAAAATAGGAGGCCATTCAGGACACCGTTGCGAAATGTGATGGAAAAGTCATAGAGACCCCTTCATTCCCCCTCAGCAGCACCCGCCCTCCTCCAGGCACCCCTCCACCTTCCTGACACTCACACAGTAGAAACGCAGGCCGTCAAAGTCCCGGGCCCTGCACTCCACAAACAAGGTTCCACAAGGTAAGTTACGCTTTGGCAAGTAGGAAATTGACCAATTCTTTGAGTTCTTCTGAGGTAATACAGTCTCTCTAATATTCTAATGGTCGAGGAGAGTCTAAGGAGCTGAATTAACAGGCAAGTGGAGTGTGGTCACTGTGCTTAAACCCTGCTCTGAAACTGGTGGTTAACACGGTTATGTAATCCTTCCACCACTTCTTCCACGGCACCCTGATTGTTATGCGGAGAACCTAAGATATAAAGATTGCTGTGTGACTGGGGTAACTGTACTCACGACAACTTGGATTTAATTCCTGTATGTTTTTTTAAAAAGTGCCTGGTATACAGCAGAAACTCAATACAGATCAGATTACTGTTTAAAATCTCCCACTTAGCTCAGTGAGATTACAAGCGAAAACACACATAAAAACACCCAGCCAATTGCAGACTAGTTGTCACCAAAGGCCAGGTCACTTTCCCTTGTTCATGGAATTGTAGACCCCTTTCAAATGGTACTGGCCATGGTATAGCATGCAATTCCATCTTCACCTTTTTTTCCATTACAGTTTTATCATGAGGTGGTTATGGAAGGTTTAACCGTAAATAACTTTGCTGAAGACAGTGTGATCCACTTTCTCTGCTGCTCTTCAAGCTTTTCTGCCAAGCATTTAATCAAGACGGGGTCCACCTTAGAATCAAATTTATTAGCAAACCAATGTCCGTATTTCATAAGCCACCTTAGTTCCGCTGCTCCATAGATACACACACTTCGGAGGTGAGAGCCAGTACAACTGGGATAGAAAAGGCCTTCTAGATAATTCCATTTGACCAGGCGGGTCTTACTCTGCAGGTCAGACACATCCTGGGCTGTCTTAGAAATCTCCCCAGGGATTCCGGGTACCCGAATTAAGGTAGCCCAAAAGTGCTCATCAGGTGAGTATGTATCTTTAGACCAGGCGAAAAAGTCTTTAACAAAGGAGTTGTTGAAAATATATTTAATGAATGCTCGACTTAACACAAAATAAGCACTGCCAACAAATATCTCGATGTTATGAGGGGGGGCCTCCTTGGAAATGTTCGTCCTCGTCGGTAGTTTCACATATTCATAAGGTACCTGTTTGAGTTCATGGTGAAAAGTGAATCTTTCCGTCTTAGTGCTAGGGGGTTTCACTGTCTCTAACATATTTGATCCATTGAGTTTCTTCAACTCTGACACTAATTCGAAGTTTGACTTCAAAGGAAAATCCTGCCCACACAGGTTGATAACATATTTCCACTGAACTGAAGACTTGAGGAGGTCTGACAAGCAATTTAAATCAGCCTGGAGTCTGGAAATGTGTGCGTATTGCACAGTCTCTAATTTGGAAGCAATGAAAATATTGGAGAAGCACTTAGCTAAATTGTTCATGGCAACTTTGAAGGTATCTGATGATTTTTGGTCATAATGGATGCAATAAATATTGTGCTGGTTGTATATAGCAAGGATTAGCCTTTCAACCATAACTGCATCTTTGTGAACAACCAAAGAATAGGCTATGGGGAAGCTTTTCTCCTCCTCTGAAACAAGCTTTTCATCGTAGCTTCGTAGCGCCTGATAAATCTCACAATCACTGGTGATCGCCACAACATCGTCATCATCCAAGTCGATGATGGTTCGTCTTCTTATTTCCAGACTCTTGCCAATTTCCAAAGGCTCCTGTTCATAGACACCCGAACAGTTAATCTCATATCCGATTTCATTCTTGACATGGGTGTATCTGTTCCTTACGAAAGGCGAGGTACTTAAAGAGTACTCAACCAAGTAGATGCCCCGTTCAGGGAAGAGGAATCGTTGAACATTTAGGAGCTTCAACAAGGAGAATAGCCATAGGGTTAGAAACAGGATGAAAACTTTCTGTTGTAGGTGATATTTAAAACAACATTTGAATGTCTTCATTCTGTAAGAGAACAAACAAACAATTCAGTTGAAATAGGAAGAGAAAATTAGCTCAGTTCAACCAACATCCACTAGCTGCCTACCACACACTAGGCAGAATGCTGGGCCCAGAAATGATTTAAATAAGTGTTCTTGCCCTTTAAAGAATCCAGAAATAAGGAAATGGAAATATGTACAATGGTTGTATTTTGTCGTATTCTTTGTTAGATATCGAATTTTGAGAGATATGGTTACCAAATATTAGAATGAAAAATAATGTTAACTCCTTAAATATAGGTACTAAGTATCTTAATTGTCTGATTTTATGCTTAGCATATTTGCAGGATTGCTGTGGTTTGCACAGAGGTCTAGAAGACTGGATTTTTTAGTAGTCATATACAGATGTAAGTTTGACCATAAAGAAATCTGAGCACCAAAGAATTGATGCTTTTGAGCTGTGGTGCTGGAGAAGACTCTTGAGAATCCCTTGGACAGCAAGGAGATCCAACCAGTCCATCCTAAAGGAAATCAGTCCTGAATATTCGTTGGAAGGACTGATGCTGAAGCTGAAGCTCCAAAACTTTAGCCACCTGATGCAAAGAGCTGACTCATTGGAAAAGACCCTGATGCTGGGCAAGATTGAAGGCAGGAGGAGAAGGGGGTGACACAGGATGAGATGGTTGGCTGGCATCACCGACTCAGTGGAGATAAGTTTGAGCAAACTCTGGGAGATGGTGAAGACCAGGGAAGTCTGGAGTGCTGCACACATTTCACAGGGTCGCAAAGAGTTGGACACAACTGAGTGACTGAATAACAACAACAAAGAGGTCACTGAAAATGTAAACGACCCATCTGAGGCTAAAAGGAATACCCATCTTGATTTTTACCTTCAGATTCTGATTAGACCTAGATCTGAAGTCAAATGGGGAAAGCCCACTCAACTCCACTGCTATAAACTGAATGTCTGCATCCTCCCCCAAATTAAAGTTGAAACCTAATCACCAATTTAAGTTGATTGTATCAGGAGGTGGGGCTTTGGGGGAAGTTTTTAGGTCTTGAGGGTGAAGTCCAAATGCATAGGATAGGTGCTCTTATAAAAGAGACCTGCCAGCTAGCTCCCTTGCCCCTTCCATCATGTGAGGAAAACCGTGCGAAGACTGTTATCTGTGAGCTAAGAAGCAAGCGTTCATCAGGTATGGAATCTGCTGGAGTCTTGATCCCAGACATCCCAGCCACTAGAACTGTGAGCAATATATTTCTGTTGTTTATAAGCCACCCAGTCTGTGATATTTTATTATAGCGGCCTATGTAGACTAACACAGTCAGTTTCAGAAAAAAGAGCACTGGGCAGACCCTAAAGGAGGCTATAGTAAATATTAGACATTGTAAAATTTTATTCAGATTACACCAATGTGGTAAACTTGCATAGTTCCCTTATTTTGTTAGCTCCCTTTTCCTCACAGGGATTAGCAATTTAGCCCTTAAAAGGAAAAGAATCTGACTCATTGAGGGTATGTGGTAGGGGGCCAGTTTGGCTGAATCTGTCAGTTTTATGCACTTATCCAGAGAGTTCACGTGTGTGTGAAGGTTCCCTGCAGGTCAGGCTAAAAACTGAAAACCACTAAGACGTCCTACAGGACAGTGATTAATCACACCCGAGCTGAGACGAATGTGCACATGCCTCTGTGGGACAGTCCACACCACAGACTATGAAATAGAAAGATTTGATGCTATTTGGTCCTATTTCTACCCAGGACCACACAGAAAACAGTGTAGAGTGAGCTCACATGTGTGTCCAAAAAAGACTACATACACCCAGCAGCCTACACACGAAGAGCACACGCCAGTAAGCTTTTTCTTTCTCTGTCACAGCTGCTCAACTCTGCCACTATAGTAGGAAAGCAGCCACAGATAGTGGGTAAACTGACTGGACGTGACTGTGTGTAAATGACTGTGTGCCAGTAAAACTTTATTGACAAAAACAGGCAGCTGAACGCCAATATTTTCATAAGGACTAAGAATCTGGGACCTGGGGGAGAGGGGATTTATTTTTCACCAGATAGCCTTTTGGATTATTTGAATGTTAAAAATGATTATATTACTGCACCCAAATAGACGAACATGTTTAAAAAATGATTATATTACTTTATCAGATAAAAATGGGCTACCGAGTGGACCGGCATTACATGTACTTATTTGGGAAGCAGCAGGAAATTGGCAAATCCACAAAGTATTACCCCGAGGCTTGAGGACAGCAAGGCTGGCCAAGCTCCTAGCAATGCTTCCAGCAGGTTCAAATACTGAGAACTGGGGAGGTCTGAGGAGCCCACATAGAATTTCCTTATACATCTCAATAAATCTTGAACAAGGACATAATCATTGAACCCAATTTCCTTAGAAAGAAATAGCAAGACATTTGAACCTGATTTACTTTTGTAGATTTATTTTATATAGATTAATTGAAAAAGCTCCTGTAGGAATGACATACTCTGATCCACCTTCACTTGAATTACTCCCTTTAAAGAATGACACCTTATTTATCAACAGTGAAGTGCCCTGCAGAGTTTGTGTTCTCCTGCCACACCTCAGACTCTCCTCTGGTTTCCCCAGGGTCCTATTCTCAGCTTACTGCTCTTCTCATGAACACTTTCCCTTGCTTTCAGAATTTCACCTTCCATGTATACACTGCCAGAGTCTTTATCTTCAGCCCCCACCTCTTGCCCAAGCTTCTGACATGAACATCCAATTGCCTGATAGACATCCCCACTTAGCCCTTGGGGACCCCACTTCAGTAAGTCCGTAAGTGAACAGGACATCTTCACCTCTCCTGTGTTGTCCGTCTCAATTTATCCACTCAATGACTCAAGGTTGAAACGCAAGAGCCACTTGACTCTTCCATTTACTGTACACCCATATGATCATTTCACAAATACCCCTCAAATTCATCCTTTCTTCTCCTTCCCAGTTACCAGGCCCAGACAACATCTTTGCTGACCATCATCCTCACACTTATTAAAAGCAAAGGCTTCAGCGCCCGGGGGGATAACCTGCTGACTCTCCCCAGAGCTGGGAAGAGGCTGAAAGCCCCTTTCAGGATCTGATAAAAGCTCTTTCTGATCCAAAGGCTTGTACCTCCACCCCTTGTTCCTTCTAACTTGGGAAAGGGAGTGCTTTCAAAGGCATTTTTGGCCACAGTGAGCAGATGAAGATGCTTCACGAGGACTTAGGACAGGACAGAACTGGAAGGCTGCTTGCTTCCCTGATGTTAAAGGCTACCCTGGAGACAGATAAGTTCTCCTTCTTAAAAATGCCTGGCATGTGAGGAGTCAGAAAGCAAGCTTCTGGGCCGCCCGGATTCCCTCCCTGTCTTCCTTTAGAATTAACTTTTCTCTCTGGTTGGCAAAGCTCAGACCCGGGGCCCAGGATGCTCCCATAGGACTTCTCTCAGTGGGCTGCCACCTCTCCTGCCCCAGGCGCCCTGGGACCCTCCCCTGGGCAGCCACGGCCTCCTGGCCCAGCTCAGACTGTCCTGGGAACCAGCACAGCCATGCCCCCTCAACAAGCACCCCATCTGCTCTTTCCCTCCGAATGGCTCATGGGCAGAGAGCAGGTAGATGTGTCTCTTCCTTGAAGTAGTCTCATAATTACATTACAGATAATTGCCCGCTCCTGGGAGAAGGGGTATTTCCTTCCTACCCAGCCAGGCAGGAGAGGAAGCTGATGTGCTGGGGAGTTATCACCACACGGGTGCAAGGGCCTCGTGATGACGCAGAAGGAAATGGCAACGAAGGTTGACCGCTGCATCAAATGAGTTCTATCTGGATAATTCAATAAAACCCCAACAGGGACGAGGAATAAAGCATTCTTCCCAAGCCATCTTATTTCCCCCTGCCCTCCCAGGCATGGTTCACAGTCTTAAAGGAAACAGCAGGCACTCCAAAGCACACCCCAGCTAAGTGCTTATAATTGCCTTCAGGGTGAAACGGCCACAGCCATTAGCAGCTCTTCAATGACCTCTCCTTCATCGGCAATTTAAAACCCAGGGCTGTCACTGCAGTACCTGCCTCCTCATAGGGGCAGGAAGGGGAAGGGAAAATAACCAGGGAAGAAAAATGGTGAATGCAGTCTAGCTCGGGCACTGAGAATGCGGGGCCCACCGTCCACGTTGCAGGCGAGCTGGCCTCTGCCCCCCACCTCCCTCCCCTGCCTGCTCCCTCCCTGCACACCCGCACACCTTCCCAGGAGCGCACAGGGAGCAGCTGGGGGAAGAGAGAGCAGATGGGAGGGCTCAGGGCACCCAGACCCAGGCTGGAGTCCCCGGAGTGGCAGTAGCTTTAAGACTGAACAAGTGACCCTCTTGAGACCCTCTTGAGTCTCAAACTGGGGACTGGAAAGGCTCCCCGCTCCCTGCGCTGTGAGGGTTCGGGAGCCTGGGTTAAAGGAGTCCCCACAGACGCCCTCGGAACACGCCCCAGGTCTTTTTTCCCCCAGTGCCCAGCTTGTCTGGGAAGACTGAATCTTGGTTTTTTCCCCAGTATTACACAGGATGTACACGGATTGTTTTTTTTTTTTTTAAAGAAAAGAATCCACTAGGTAATTATAGGCAGACAATGTGAAGGAAAGGATCTGCAGTTTTCTGACCACATGAGGAGGTGGAAAGGCAGAAGGAAGAACAGAGCGGCTGAGAGTTACCTTCCTGCTCCAGGCTGAGCAGGAGAAGAGGCGGTCACACGTGGTCCTGGCCGTACAGCCTGGCTGCAGCTTGCGGGAGGCCCCGTGTGGGTCCCCAGGCGAGCCCCTTACCCGCCACCCCTCTGCCCCATCAGTAGAAGGATGTAAATAACAGTAACTACCTAAAGGGGTTTGAAGGCCAAATGAGGTAATGCACGGAGCTTTGGCACAGTCCAGATCCTGGCTCCCTGGTGAACGCTGGTGTGGCTCCCCTCTCAGCCTCAGCATCTCCTCCTCGGCGCCCCCACAACCTCCTTCCTCCTCCTGTTACTACCACTACTCACTGAGTTCTTTAAAGATCCTGCCCAGACCTATGGCTTATTGAGCTATTTTTCAATCTGGCTCCCATTTTACCCCAAAGTGTTGACATAAATTCAGTATTTTAGAATCAATGCCTGAGTGCTTCCATGTAGTGCTCTTTATTAATTTAACAATACCATGACTATTAATGTAGACCCACTCAGGAAAGAGCTGTTACCTGATTCTGGGTACTTCACATGCAGCAGCAGTTTCCTCCACGGATCAACCAGGTAGATGCTACCACTATCCCTCTAACACGACAGGAAACGGAGGCACATGGAGATTAAGAGATTGCCCAA
The DNA here is from genome assembly GCF_014754425.2 of Oryx dammah. Classification (NCBI taxonomy): domain Eukaryota; kingdom Metazoa; phylum Chordata; class Mammalia; order Artiodactyla; family Bovidae; genus Oryx; species Oryx dammah. The sequence continues at coordinate 2,550,992 of NW_024080603.1, read as the reverse complement.
GGTTATAAAGAGCTAGTACTGAAGAAGGGATGATTTTGAACTGTGGTGTTGGGGAAGACTTGAGAGTCCCTTGAATTGCAAGGAGATCCAACCAGTTAATCCTAAAGGAAATCAGTGCTGAATAGTCTTTGGAAGGACTGATGCTGAAGCTGAAGCTCCAATACTTTGGCCACCTGATGCGAAGAGCCAACTCATTGGAAAAGACCCTGATGCTGGGAAAGAGTGAAGGCAGGAGGAGAAGGGGGTGGCAGAGGATGAGATGGTTGGATGGCATCACCGACTCAACGGACATGAGTTTGGGTGAACTCAGGGAGTCGGTGATGGACAGGGAGCCCTAGTGTGCTGCAGTCCATGGGGTCACAAAGAGACACAACTTAGTGACTGAACAGCAACATAAAGAGCTAGAAAGTGCTTCAGCTGGAACTTGACCCCAAGACAGTTTTGCTGCAGGGACAAGCCCTGTAGGCAATGCTGGTTTTTGGAATATAAATAAAAAATATTTTCACAACAGTTTTATTCCTCAGTTAAAATTTCTCATTACTATGTCTTATCTAACTGTCTTAAAGTTGGAACATCGAACCATGTTTGAGGTCCGGAGACCTTCCACCCAGTAGTTTAAGGGCTTGTTTAAATGGAGAATTTGCCTGGAGGAATGCTGGCTGATGAACAAGTTCTGTTCCTGCAGCCAGGGGCTGGAGTCAGTCCACATGCTGATGAAGAGATTAGTCCATGGTTCAGTCAATGGAATCTGAGAAAGGAGAAGAAAGTGAGCTCACCCTAAGAAATTCTGCCATCAGCTACTCTTGTGTCCTGTAACTGACTATTCACTGATTCACTTGTTCTTGTAGTGACCAGTGGTAAAAACTGGGTTCTCTGAGAATCCCTAATTATTTTAGAAATTTTTCTGGGTGCAATTTCTGTCTACATAGTGAATATACCCTCTGTGTGTGTGTGTGTGTGTGTGTGTGTGACCCCATGGACTGTAGCCCACAAGGCTCTTCTGACCATGGAATTTTCCAGGCAAGCATACGAGAGCAAGTTGCCATTTCCTCCGCCAGGGCATCTTCCTGACCCAGGGATCAAACCTTTATCTCCTGCATCTCCCTGCACTGCGAGGTGGATTCTTTACCACTAGTGCCACTTGGGAAGGCCTCCTATAAATTTTTAAAGTTTGACTCACTATATGTCAGTGTAAAAAATAAGATTTGAAGAGTCTATGATACAAAAATGTCAGAATTTTGTTTCTTTCTTACAGAGAGGAATTACTTAAAAACAGTAATATAAAGATGAGTTCACTAAAAAAGAAATCCTGTCCTACTGCAGAGCCTTGATTTCAACAAAGCCACTCATTCTCCCCTTGATGACATACTCATCATCAAACCCAAGGAAAGTTATGGAGTAAGACCATGAGAGGAGGGACGGCACAGCCTAGATGCATTTCTTCAGTGCCCCCAGAGCACCTGAAGTCAGCAAAGGAGCAGGAAGGCCACTTTTTTGCTCTGATGACCTTACATCATTGTTCTAGAGGGACGATCGCAGTCAGTTCAGTTCAGTCGCTCAGTCATGCCTGACTCTTTGTGACCCCATGGACTGCAGAACGCCAGGCTTACTTGTCCGTAACCAACTCCCGGAGCTTGCTCAAACTCACGTCCAATCAGTCAGTGATGCCATCCAACCATCTCATCCTCTGTCATCCCCTTCTCCTCCTGCCTTCAATCTTTCCCAGCATCAGGGTGTTTTCCAATGAGTCAGTTCTTCACATCAGGGGGCCAAAGTATTGGAGTTTCAGCTTCAGTCCTTCCAATGAATATTCAGGACTGATTTCCTTTAGGACTGACTTGTTTGATCTCCTTGTAGTCAAAAGGATGATTGCAAAAGGCAAGTAATTACCAGGCTGTGAGCAGGTAAAGAGAAGCAAAAAGCAAAGGAGAAAAGGAAAAATATAAGCATCTGAATGCAAAGTTCCAAAGAATAAGCAAGGAGAGACAAGAAATAGAGGAAAAGAACAGAATCGGAAAGACTAGAGATCTCTTCAAGAAAATTAGAGATACCAAGGGAACATTCCATGCAAAGACGGGCTCAATTAAGGACAGAAATGGTATGGACCTAATAGAAGCAGAAGAGATTAAGAAGAGGTGGCAAGAATACACAGAAGAACTGTACAAAAAAGATCTTCACGACCTAGATAATCACGATGGTGTGATCACTCACCTAGAGCCAGACATCCTGGAATGTGAAGTCAAGTGGGCCTTAGGAAGCATCACTACAAACAAAGCTAGTGGAGGTGATGGAATTCCAGTTGAGCTATTTCAAATCCTGGAAGATGATGCCATGAAAGTGCTGCACTCAATATGCCAGCAAATTTGGAAAACTCAGCAGTGGCCACAGGATTGGAAAAGGTCAGTTTTCATTCCAATCCCAGAGAAAGGCAATGCCAAAGAATGCTCAAACTACCACACAATTGCACTTATCTCACACGCTAGGAAAGTAATGCTCAAACTTCTCCAAGCCAGGCTTCAGCAATACATGAACTGTAAACTTCCTGCTGTTCAAGCTGGTTTTAGAAAAGGCAGAGGAACCAGAGATCAAATTGCCAATATCCACTGGATCATGGAAAAAGCAAGAGTTCCATAAAAACATCTATTTCTGCTTTATTGACTATGCCAAAGCCTTTGACTGTGTGGATCACAATAAACTGTGGAAAATGCTGAGAGAGATGGGAATACCAGACCACCTGACCTGCCTCTTGAGAAATCTGTATGCAGGTCAGGAAGCAACAGTTAGAACTGGACATGGAACAACAGACTGGTTCCAAATAGGAAAAGGAGTATGTAAAGGCTGAATATTATCACCCTACTTATTTAACTTATATGCCGAGTACATCATGAGAAACGCTGGGCTGGAGAAAGCATAAGCTGGAATCAAGATTGCCGGGAGAAATATCAATAACCTCAGATATGCAGATGACACCACCCTTATAGCAGAAAGTGAAGAAGAACTAAAGAACCTCTTGATGAAAATGAAAGAGGAGAGTGAAAAAGTTGGCTTAAAGCTCAATATTCAGAAAACTAAGATCATGGCATCTGGTCCCATCACATCATGGGAAATAGATGGGGAAACCGTGGAAACAGTGTCAGACTTTATTTTGGGGGGCTCCAAAATCACTGCAGATGGTGATTGCAGCCATGAAATTAAAAGATGCTTACTCCTTGGAAGGAAAGTTATGACCAACCTAGACAGCATATTAAAAAGCAGAGACATCACACTGCCAACAAAGGTCTGTCTAGTCAAGGCTATGGTTTTTCCTGTGGTCATGCATGGATGTGAGAGTTGGACTGTGAAGAAGGCTGAGTGCCGAAGAATTGATGCTTTTGAACTGTGGTGTTGGAGAAGACTCTTGAGAGTCCCTTGGGCTGCAAGGAGATCCAACCAGTCCATTCTGAAGGAGATCAACCCTGGGATTTCTTTGGAGGGAATGATGCTGAAGCTGAAACTCCAGTACTTTGGCTACCTCATGCGAAGAGTTGACTCACTGGAAAAGACTCTGATGCTGGGAGGGATTGGGGGCAGGAGGAGAAGGGGACAACCGAGGATGAGATGGTTGGATGGCATCACGGACTCGATGGACGTGAGTCTGAGTGAACTCCGGGAGTTGGTGATGGACAGGGAGGCCTGCCGTGCTGCGATTCATGGGGTCGCAAAGAGTCGGACACGACTGAGCGATTGAACTGAACTGAACTGAGTCCTATTCTAAACTGAGTCTGTGAACTGTTAGAAAATAAGGATTTCTAACTGAGGTCATCATACTTTTCTACAGGAAGAAACATTGAAACATTTTGTGGGGCCTTTCCCACAAAAGCTGCTTTAATTATCCCATAATTCCTGAAGAAGCTTAGAAGCAAAAGCTAAAGTTGCCAGGGACTTCAGTGGCGATCTGAGTCCAAACTCCTCCTTCTCTAAATGAGGAAGCAGAGGCCTAGTTATCAGTAGACGTGTCTCACTCCTCACCTTCCCTCACTACATGGGCCTTTGTATTTCCAGCTGCTTCTCTTCAAGGGACTGGGCAGAGGGGGCCGTCTGCTGCCCCCCAGCCCCCCGCCAGGTCCCTCAGAAGGCACTGGGTCCACCTGGCTCCCCTGCCCCCTTAGCTGAGGCTGTTCTGCCAGCATCCACGCACACAGGCCCATCTGTCTAATGGTCCACGCTGAGCGCCAGTACCATTCACACTCTTAGGAATTTCAGCCAATAAACCTGTGGGGGAGGTACTATCGTCTCCATGTTTCAGATTAGGGAACTGAGTTTCAGAGGATGAAGAGCTAGGATGTGGAAGAGCCAGGATTTTCAACGGTGGCTGATTTCAGAGCCTACACTAGTAACTGTAAAGCGAGCCTGCCATTCAGTCTCCTGGCAGTAGAAGAACCCTGTTGGTTCTACAACGAAAAGGTCGGGGAATCCACGCATCCCTTTCCACGCTACAGGAGCCACCCTAATCCAGGCCAGCACCACCTTTTGCTTGTATATGAAGTAACCTCCTTACTCGCCCACCTTCTTTCCCTCTAACCCACTCTCTGTACTATAGACAAAGGTATCTTTTGAAACCATCAGGTCAGATCACACACCTGGCCTGGCCCCACTCCCCACACCTACACCACCTTCATTTGGGTTTCACTGCACACAAAACTAAAATCAGAAGTCCTTTCCATGGCCAGAAGGCCTAGCCAGTTCCTGCCCCTGCCTTCCTCTCCAACTAACTTCAGTCTTTTTTTTTTTTTTTAATCACTCATTAAGCTCTAAGCAATTCCAGCCTTTCTACAAGTTCCTAGAACACTACCTTGGGACCTCTGCACTTTCCTGCCTCAGGACCTCTGCATTTGCTATTCTCACGTTGGGATCATTTTTCCTGAATCCTGGCCTGACTGGCCCTTCCATATCCCTCAAGTTGTAAGAGAAATATTCTTCCCTCTGGTCCTCTCTAATCACCCTTCTCGAATCTCTTTCCTGAATGTCATACTCCTGTTTGCTTCTCAACACTCATCCAGCATTGGAGGCAGACTCTTTGCCCTCTGAGCCACCAGGGAATCCCACCCTCATCACAGCAGCAGTTAACTTATTTATGTCTGTCTCTGGGACAAGCCTTATTTATACTCTACCGCCTGCCCCAAGTACACACCTACCTGGCCCAGAGTGCTGCTCAGCAAGACAAACTCAGAAGACTCATGTTCCATCTGGGCTCTCCCAGCAAAATGCCTCAAGTGACCCTGGTTAAGTCATTTAATCTTATCTGCACAGGCATGCATGCTCAGGTGTGTCTGACTCTTTGAGACTGTAGCCCACCAGGCTCTTCTGTCCATGGAATTTTCCAGGCAAGAATACTGGAGTGGGTTGCCATTTCCTTCTCCAAGGGCTCTTCCTGACCCAGGGCTCGAACCTGCATCTCTGGCGTCTCCTGCATTGGCAGGCAGTGCCACCTGGGAAAGCCTCATCTAATCTTGGGTAAGTTTTTATTTCCCAGGTGTTGAGCAGGATAATGGATTTGCACCCCAGCAGTGCTGTTATGAATGTCTTATACCACCATGCATGTGAAATAACTATGCAAAGAGAACTGTGGTATGCAGAAGTCAGGTACTAGAACCTTTACAAGATGGATGATTTCTTGGGAAACCAACATATTGACTCTTTCCCAGTTTTACAAAATAGTACATTCATTATATTTCTAAAATAGTACATTCATTATTCTCTTCTTTCTGACATTCAATTATTATTTGTTTTTCACTTCCTGAAAACATTCTTTTTTTGTTAATGCCTGACGCATATTGTTCTTGAAGACATACACCTATCTTGGATTTTGAAAGGCAGAAAAATTTACTCTAGTTAAATTTAAAATTTTAAAACTTAGAATTTTTTCCCTACGTCTGCTCTATATCTTTTGAAAGATCAAGAGCCAAAGAATTCCTTTAAGAGACACCCAAGGAGAGCCAACAGAACTACTTCTGCGTGGTTACAACCAGCTGAACTGTTTTGTAACTGCACGCATTGCAGTAGCTATAAACTTTCCCCGAGTTCATTATCTTTAGGGCGATTCTCTAGATAGGACAAAATTGCAGTGACTCCCTCTAGGATCCCTGGCAAGCAAAGCCATCTCCAGGAACCACTGACAAAGCAGTCCTGAGAAAGCTGCAGCAATTTGAGTACACAAAACCCACCCTTGAATAGGGCCTCCCCTGGCTCAGTTGCTCGGATTGTCCGTTCAGTTAAAACCGTCTCACTGCGGCAACGAGATGCCCTTCATCCAAAGGGGATCTGGTTATGGTCCCTGGGAAACATGTCACAACTGAGAGTTTCCTCTACAGGCAGCAGGCTTCTGTTGACAAGTACAAGGGCTATGCTCACAATGTTTCTTAAACAAAGGTTTACTTAACCCACAAGATGTGAGAACAGAGGTCTGAATAAAAATGCTGGATGGGAATCTCAGTCTATCAAATACCTCTTTACATTATAATTCTTCCAAATAGCAACTTGGCTGGCTCCTCTCAAGCTTGGGAGAGATTTATAGGGTCATTTAAGGTCACATGGGAAACGAGCAACCCAAATCAAGCTGTATTTACCTCACGTCCGACCCTCAAGGTCATCAGAAATCTGGGCTTGCAGCAATGGAGCAAAAAACTGCCGAACTCAGCCAGCTTTTTATAGTCACACCAATTAGGAGACAGCCAAGGATTCTGCGCTTTGTTTCATCTGCTCCACAGGGCAAACCTCAAAAGCTGCTTGTGTATCCTGCTGGGCAAAGCTATATGACTTAAGAAGTCCTTGCTGCAGTCCATGGGGTCGCTAAGAGTCGGACATGACTGAGCGACTTCACTTTCACTTTTCACTTTCAAGCGTTGGAGAAGGAAATGGCAACACACTCCAGTGTTCTTGCCTAGAGAATCCCAGGGAAGGCAGGCTGCCGTCTATGGGGTCGCGTGGAGTTGGAGACTATTGAAGCAACTTAGCAGCAGCAGTAGGAAGTTGAAAGGACCAGAAATGATCCTACTGGGTGAAGTTTTTATTTTATAACCATTTGTGCCCCTCATTATGTTGCAAAACATTGGTTTTTTCCATAAGAAGAAAGAAAGGTAAAAAAAAAAAGATTGGGGCTGGGGACCGGGTTGAGGGTTGGTTCAAAAATACCTATGCTCTCATATTTTAGCTCTGTTGGCAACAGCTTAAATCAAATATTTCCTTCTTTGTAGATATAAAAGGTTACAAACAAGATGTTTATTGATGTACTTAATCTTTATCTCCCAAGTTTATAAACAGCAAAGTTACATTCCTTTCTCTAGTTCTTCTCATCTCTGCCTTCCATACTTAGCTGGCTCAGTACAAACCAATACACAGTTTATGCTTTATGTTCTAACTTTAAAATGTGGCTTTATTTTGGCTTCTTTTTCTATAAAGAGGAAAACCTTAACTGGAAAACATTTAACTCCTTTAAACAAACAAATGCATGTTTAGTGTGCTAGAAAGAAAAAAAAACTTTCTCTGTCCAGCGTGTACCTGGGGTCCATCCCACTCCAGGAATTTCTGGAAGCACTTATTTGGTACTATATGGCTAACTCTGTTTCACACTGGCCAAAATGAATTCCTCAAAGGTTATGCAGCAACTGAAGAGGTACAATAACTATGATTTCCACATGTGCATTTAAAGTAGAATCTCCAATGCTCATAAATAAGTACAACACAGAGACAGCACAGGGACCCACAGATGTGAATCAAGGTTATGCACAGCAGATATGGCTTAAGGCCAGGCCACACTCTTCTTGAATGGATTAGACACACACAGTTTTAAATCATCAGAAAGGCTCCTTTGTTTATCTTCTGTGTCCCGCCAATGTGGTGGGGAGCCGAGCCAGAGATTCAATATGCTTCTGCACTTTCACTAAAAAATTCTAGGCTGGCAACACTGTCAGGCTGTCATGACTGAGTCAAGATCTGTATTGTCCTGAGAACTTGTGTGCACAGAGACACAATAAAGTTAAGATCCAGGAACTTAAAGGGATGGAACAAATAAAATCGGCAGGGCTCAGGAAAATTCTGCCAAAACAGTAACTTCAAAAGCAGAGGTTTTGTGTAAAATGTCTTACCCAAAGTCAAATCTAGAAATGACTTCAGAAAATTCTCCAGCTGGCATCTCCTAAAGGAGGCATTGTAGCAATGGTTCTTATTATGATTTTTATTTTTACTGAGGTATCGTTGATTTATAATGTTAAGTTTCAGGTGTACGAAACAATGATTCACAATTTTCAAAGGTTATAGTCTATTTATACTTATTATAAAATATTGGCTATATTCCCTGTGTTGTACAATATACTCATGTAGCCTATTTATTTTATACATAGCAGCTTGTACCTCTTAATCCTCTACCCATATCTGGCCCCTCCCCCTTCCCTCTCTCTACTGGTAAGCCACAGTCTGTTCTTTATATCTGTGAATGTTTCTTTCTGGTTATATTCTTTAGTAATGGCTTTAATTAAGATAACAGGTCTCAACATGGAGGTTTTATTTGGGGCTAATATAATAAAAATTTTAAAGATTATTTAGTTAAAAACTAAGTATCTCAGCAAACTTATATGCCAACTCAATAGAATGCAAAAGTAGAAATCAGACTCTTGAGGTCTCCAAGTGGATTATAATGTTACAACCACCGAAACAGTGTGGCCAGAACAGACAGGGTTCAGTGGGATGAAATTCAGAAACAGATCTGGTAGGGAAGGATTGTATTAACAGGTATTGCTCTGGTAAAGATGGCCGTTGCCTCCCAACATCCACCCTCCCTTTATAAGAGAATCTCTATATTGTTGACAGTAGAACCATACCCCTCTAAAAGACTTTTCCCCAGCCTCCACTGTAGAGAAGCAGTCAATGACATAGTGTGTGGTGTCTGCGAAAGCTCTTAGATGAGCCTGATTCAGGACAGATGGCATGCCAGTGTGGCTTTCCTTCCCCATTCATCCACTTTTCCGCTTGGAATTCTGACATGATGGTTCGTACGGTAGCAACCACCTTGGGACCATGAACAGGCCAAGAGGATACTAGCAACCGCGGCCCCCAAATCCTCAAACCATGCAACCAGCAGCAACCACCCACCCTACAGTTTTATTATGTTAGAAAAATAAGCCTTTATATGTGTAAGCAAATTTGCAAAGGTGCAACTTTCAAAGAACATATGAAAATGGTAATGCTTCACACACACACGAATCAAGCTTAAATTGAAACCAGGTTAAAGTGTCCACTTGAACAATAGTATAATCGTATACACAGGCAAGCACAAATGTGTCTCACATGAGGCTGAAATTCTCATCTGTTTGGATTTAGAGGCAAATGGTGGCTTTAGATAAACCTCTGAAGAAAAGCAAACTCTCAGAATTACCAATTTAACTCTGATATTGGCATGAACTGAGCAGTCTGCTCACCAGGCCTCAGCTAAGCTCTCTTCAGCTTACAGCATAGCCCCTCTTGGATCTCTGAAGGTCACCTTGCAGGTTGGCTGTCTTTGTGAGAGCATGTTTTGCAACAAGCTTGTTGTATGTCAAGAAACAGAGTATCAGCACCATGGAGGGTGAAGTGTGTCCAGCGGTTCTTCCCTCCTCCTCTTGCATGCTCCCCTTCCTCTCCTCCCTGCTATACCCTCAGCTGCCTCCATCTCACCCTCCTGCTTTATTTGTGTATAGCATTAAGGTTTGGAATTTAAAGGCAAGGTTTCTAAATTGAAGTCCTAAACTGCACTGACAAGAGGTCACTAATCTCGTTAGAACTTTGCCTCCTCATCTGTGAAAGAGGGTCAGGGGCGCTCACTCCCATGAATACAGTGATGACCAACTCAGCTCATGCACTGGGTATATTTTGGCAGGAAAAGCCAATGGGTGCCATTTGAGAAAACCATTAAAAAAAAATCAGTAGTGTTAAAAAGTCTTGTTCCTTAGCCTATCCTAGCAAAGCTGTCCCATAAATGTTGGCGAGGTCATGGGTGGGTGAGTGGCTGGATAGATGGATGGAAAGATGGGTAGCTGGCTGGCTGGAGAGGTAGATGGACATGGATGGATTCATGGTTAAAATTTCAACCATTTTTCTTTTTCTCTTAAAAAAATTTTTTTTAAGTTGAAGGATAATTGTTCTACAGAATTTTGCTGTTTTCTGTCAAACCTCAACCTGAATCAGCCATAGGTATACATATGTCCCCTCCCTCCTGAACCTCGTTCCCACCTCCCTCCCCACCCCACCCCTCTAGGTTGATGCAGAGCCCCTGTTTGAGCTTCCTGAGCCATACAGCACATTCCTGTGGGCTGTCTATTTTACATATGGTAATGTCAGTTTCCATGTTACTTTCTCCATACATCTCACCCTCTCCTCTCCTCTCCCCATGTCCGTAAGTCTGTTCTCTATCCACGTTTCTTTCTTTTTTTTCTTTTTCTTTTAATTAATTAATTTTAATTGGAGGCTAATTACTTTACAATATTGTGGTGGTTTCTGCCATACATTGACAAGAATCCGCCATGGGTGGACATGTGCTCCCCATCCTGAAGCCCCCTCCCACCTCCCTCCCCATCCCATCCCTCAGAGCTGTCCCAGTGCACGAGCCCTGAGCACCCTGTCCCGTGCATTGAACCTGGACTGGTGATCTATTTCACATATGATAATATACATGTTTCAGTGCTATTCTCTTAAATCATCCCACCCTCACCTTCTCCCACAGGATCCAAAAAAATCTGTTCTATACATCTGTGTCTATTTTGCTGTCTTGCATATAAGATTGTCATTACCATCTTTCTAAATTTCACATACATGAGTTAATATACTGTATAAGTGTTTTTCTTTCTGGATTACTTCACTCTGTATAATAGGCTCCAGTTTCATCCACCTCATTAGAACTGATTCAAATGTATTCTTTTTAATGGCTGAGGAATACTCCATTGTGTATATGTACCACAGCTTTCTTATCCATTCATCTGCTGATGGACATCTAGGTTGCTTCCATGTCCTGGCTATTATAAACAGTGCTGTGATGAACACTGGGGTACACGTGTCTCTTTCAGTTCTGGTTTCCTCGGTGTGTATGCCCAGCAGTGGGATTGCTGGTCATATGGTAGTTCTATTTCCAGATTTTAAAGGAATCTCCACCCTGTTCTCTACAGTGGCTGTACTAGCCTGCATTCCCACCAACAGTATAAGAGGGTTCCCTTTTCTCCACACCCTCTCCAGCATTAATTGCTTGTAGACTTTTTGACAGCAGCCATTCTGACCGGTGTGAGATGGTACCTCATTGTGGTTTTGATTTGCATTTCTCTGATAATGAGTGATGTTGAGCATTTTTTCATGTGTTTGTTAGCTATCTGTATGTCTTCTGGGAGAAATGCTTGTTTAGTTCTTTGGCCCATTTTTTGATTGGGTCGTTTATTTTTCTGGTATTGAACTGCATGAGCTGCTTGTATATTTTTGAGATTAATTGTCAGTTGCTTCGTTTGCTATGGTTCAGTGGCATTAAGCACATTTACACTGCTGTACAACCATCACCAGTACTCATCTGCAAAACATCATCTTCCCCAAGTGAAACTCTGTGTCCATCAAACACTAAACACGCCCCTCTCCATGGCCCCTGGCAACCGCCATTCTAGCTCATCTTCCTGTGAATTCGACTACTCTAAGGACCTTGTTTTAGAGGAATCATGCAATATGTCACTTCATGGCTGGTTTATCTCACTTAACACCAAGCCTTCAAGGTTCACTCACGATACAGAGCTGGTGAAAATTTCCTTCCTTTTAAGGCTGCATAGTATTTCCTTGGATGCACAAAACCACATTTTGTTCCTCCATTTGTGGAAAGTGTCTGTTTATGGACACTTGCATTTCTCCTACCTTTTGGCAACCGTGAATGCTGCTGCTGCGGACATGAGTGAACAGATATTAGTTCATGGCTTTGCTTTCACTTGTCCTCATAATTTACACGTCTTTATTTTTATATATCCTATTTCTATTCCCTTTCACTGGCTGCCCATCCATCCAGCAAACATTTACTGTGTGTCTACTACGTCCCAGGCAGGCATGGTGTTAGAGCCTGGAGAGATGCAACTAGAGACTACGCTGTCTGGCAGAATAAATACACAGAGAAAGAACTAGTGAGGTTCTGAGAGACTTGGCAACACAATTTGAGGAATCCCAGTGGTTTTGTTACATTGAAATTTTGTTGTTTAGAGATAAACTCCCAGAAAAGGTAAGTCACTAGCGAGCATTCAGAAAGTCTCTTTTCTTTAGGGATTCTTTTGCTGTGGGGTTCATCTTACGTCAGGGCTTCCCTGGTGCCTCAGACAGTGAAGAATCTGCCTGCGGTGCGGCAGACCGAGGTTTGAGCCCTGGGTTGGGAAGATCCCCAGGAGAAATGAATGGCTACCCACTCTAGTATTGTTGCCTGGAGAATTCCATGGACAGAGGAACCTGGTGGCCTACATAGAGTCCATGGGGTCGCAGAGTCAGACACGACGGAGTGACACTCACATTTTCGCTTTTCCTTCGCATCCCTCCTCTGGTTCCACATCCCTTCCTCCAGTTCCACAATCTCCACATCACCCTGGCAGTATTTTTCCACGATCCAGCCTTTGCGACTTACTTTGTACCTACCTTGTGTATCACTCCGCCTCTCTCTCCCAACCCATCAGCTTTGACATCTCTCTGCTTCTGCCTGAGAGTAGGGCAGGCTGTGGCTGGACGGGTTGAAGGAAGGGAGAACCTGGGGAAGAGGATGGCTGGCAGAGAAAGCCCTCCTTGCTGCCCCCAGAAGGAACGTGGGGGCGTGGGGCAAGGATGCCACAGTGCAAATATTCCAGCCACACCGCAGCGATGCAGAGAAGGAGGAGGAAGAGAAAGGGAACACAGGGGCTGTGCCACGCCTTGTTCTTGCTGATCCTGGGCTTGCCCTCTGCTGCCATCTGAACGAGTTCTGCCATAGGCTGTTCTGGTAGGAGAAATACCAAGGTCTACAGAAACAGGATTGGAAAACAAGGTTTCCAAGGTTCTGCAGAACCTTTATCCAGGAGCAGACCGCTGACAGACCTGAGTCTGAGCACAGCCAGGAAGCCTTCCTTCAAAGTGACAACCTTATCTGTTTTCCCCTGAACTACACTGGAAAAACAACAAGGAGGGTAGGAAGAAGGAAAAGCAATCAAAGAGGCAGAAGTACAGGATATCATGGAGATTTCCTAGAGATTACAAATAGTTCCCTTATCACCCAGCACTTTTTTTTTTTTTTCTTTGCCATGCTAACCTTGAATGTCACATCAAAAAAGGTTTGGTAGCATCCTGGAGGAGGAAAGTAGGCTTGGATTTTACTGGGATTTTTTGCAGTTTGGTTTACAGCTGGTCTTTCAAAGCAGCATGATGGAGGTGGGAGAGGGCTGCAGTAGGACTGCATAAAGTGCTAGTCGCTTAGTGGTGTCCGAGTCTTTGCAACCCCATGGATTCAAGCCCGCCAGGCTCCTCTATCCATGGGATTTCCCAGGCAAGAATACTGGAGTGGGTTGCCATTTCCTTCTCCAGGGAATCTTCTCCAACCAGGGATGGAACCCGAGTCTCCTGCACTGCAGGTGGATTCTTTACCATCCGAGCCACTTGGACTGGATAAAGATCATGAATGATCATGAAGGACCATGAATGTGGGAGGGCAGGAGTCCAGGCATTTTTTCACGCTCTAGCAACCATGGCTCAAAAGCATTCTCGCTATAAAACTGTTCTGCTTTGCTTTCTGACTTTTAAAACTTTTTGTGTGTGTGATTATATTATTTAAGTGTACTCCTTTAAGAATCATATATGAGTAAAATTTCACATTAAAAAAATTAAATAACCCTAATCTCCCAACAAAATACAGACTTGACCACAAAATATTTGAATTCTAGAGCCTGGATGGCTAGGGTCCTGAAGCAGAGAGAAGTGACAAGGCACATTTTTTTGCTTCCCATTAGTTGAAAATTTCTGAATTCACCTTAATCTGACCATTAACAAGCTGAAACTTACCTTGGGTCACCTACGGAAAAAACCAAGATGCTGATGGTATAAACATAATAGGGAGGGAAAAGCAATTGTCAGAGACCAACTGCTCCAGCCCAATGTACTAGGGAGACTGAACCGTGTCGGGGGGTAGGGCACTCAGGAAGGATCTGGGAAACATGCCTCAAGTGGAGAAACCATGCCAGGGGCACTTCCAAACAGCAGTAATTTAAATGCAAACACCAATGGGGCTGATGACAAGCATTCTTCCGATTTTAGGCCCCCCCCAGGGTCCACGAAGACGCCAATTTTTAAGCCTCATTAACTGTGACAAAGGCCGCTAACCAAGATGTTCCTGTTGTTATTACTTCCTCGGGCCAGGACACCAGCAGAGAGATCAGCAGAGGGCTCAAAAGTTCACGTGAAAAAGGACAGAAGGACCCAAACAGATCTGGGCAGACTTGGGTCTAGTAAGATGAAACTGAACAGAGGTAAGTACAAAGGCTAACAGTCAGGTCCACGAAATTAACTGCATCGTACCAGATGGAGAAACGTGATTTCACAGAAGCATCTGAAGAGAATGGTTCAGGGTTCTGGCTGACTGTATATTCAGGAGGAGTCACAGTTTGTTTGGTACAAGACTGCCAAAAGATTTTTAAAAGGCAGAAAAACCAAACCAGAAACCAAACCAGTATAATCCTGGGCAACATGAAAACCACAAGCTGTAGAACATTAGAGCCTAAAGGGATCTTACCATTTTCCATCAGCGTAGACTGTGGGACAGAGGAATGAATGGGTCTGTGTCTGAGTACCACCCTCTACCAGGACACTGTCTGATGGAAAAGTAAGCAGCACAGTGAGCTAGTGATCACAGGAGGAAACGGAAGGCTAAGACCAAAGAAGGGAAAAAACAAAGAGGCATGAAAGCTGGCTCCAAATATTAAATCATAGGTTTACTGGGCCCCATTGGCAGAGGTTCTGATTCAGCCGGTCTGATGGCTGAAGAATCTTCATTTCTAACAAGTTCCCAGGTGGCGCTGGTGCAGCTTGTCCACGGATTACACTTTGAGAACCAGTGCTCTAAGGAACAACATCATTGTTTTCACAATATATATATTTCTAAGATTTTACTAAGACATAATGGCCTGTTTTCTGCTAAGTCCAAATTAGGGAGAATTTACTGGTTTTGAAACGCCACACATTTATATTTAAGAATATGCTCCTTTTAAACCCTCATTGTTTAGCAGAAGTTCCACCTTTGCTTTCTGACCCTTAGTGTTTCTTAGTTCAGCTTCACAAAGCAGACTTCTGCTTCCATTTCTGGCATTTTTTATATAATAGGCAGTTTCCCTCTGGCCTTCTATTTTTCCTTAATTTTCTATTGTGTTCAGCAAATCAAGCTTCACTACATATTAAGATGTGACCTGCTTTTACCAAATGGTATCTGGTTTCTGGTTTCCCATATCTTCTAAAATAGTAAATATTGACCCAATCCTTTCCCTTAAAATCCACACTGAGCACACTATGCCTGGGGGCCCACTAGGTTTTGAAGCAGCTGCATTCAACTCTTGATTAATATAATTTAATCTTATATATGTGAAGCTTCAGCCTGTAGATCCCACTTGGTAAATAACCAGCATGTGAAAATGCATATAAAATGACGTGCAAAGCAATGCAAATTAATACAAAACATATATCTCTAAATTGCTTGGGAAAAGTCTGTAAGCCTTGACATTGTTATTATCCGCTCTGCTTCTTGCATTCTGACAAGCAGTGACCAGATCCTTTTATGAATTTCATGCAGCATCCAGCTCGTGACACTTGTTGACATGCTAAGGGGAAGTGATCCTGCCTGTGAGTCAGGCAAATGGGATCCTGGCCTTAACTTCCACCGCTGTTGGGCTCTTTGGACTTGGGACAGGATCTCAAAATTCTGAGTCTCCGATTCTTCATCAGGAAATGATGGGAATGAGATCATCATCATAAAACCACCCGCTCTAAGGCTTACCGAGCATTCATTATGCACCAGGTACGATGCACACAGGCACACACTGTATAAAGATGAGGTACACACAAGTGTTGTGCACACACAATGCACACATGCCTACTTTGTGCACACCTCATGGCCACAGGCAATCCTCCCCACAGCCCCTGAGCAGGAACAGAACACACACACCCCTCCGACGTGGGGCCATTTCAGAGACCAGAAAACCAGGGCAGAAAGGTAAGGAAACGTGTGCAAGGTCACAAGCTGGGCAGTGGAAGGGTCAGAGCCAGGGACTCTCAGCAGTCACATTCCAGGGGCCACTCTGAGCTACAGTGCAGCTCTCTTTCATGGTTTCCATCTATGTTCCCCCTCATCATTAAATTTCCACGATCTACAAAGTAAAACTTCAAATTTCACGGTCATGTGGGCTTCCAAACGTCATTTCAGTAGATGGTGAAGGTTTATGTTTTATGAGTTTGATAGTAGAATGGCAGCATAATCAGACTGTTTTTAACTTATTACAGCTTAGTTATGTGCCTTCTACCATCCATCAGACCACAGTGATTGTGTGCTTAGTCATTCAATTGTATCCAACTCTTTGCGACCCCAGGGACTGTGGCCTGCCAGGCTCTGCCCATGGAATTTTCCAGGCAAGAATACTGGAGTGGGTTACCATTTCCTCCTTCAGGGGATCTTCCCAACCCAGGGATTGAACCCAGGTCTCCTGTGTTGCCTGCCTTGGCAGGTGGGTTCTTTACCACTTAGCCACCTGAGAATCCCACTCATCCATCAGGTCCACCTCAAATCTCCCCCAGAAGGCTTCCTGCCTCCCCCAGATCAGTGAGCTGCATCTGTCCCACTGCACCCCAATATGGGCCTGGCACACAGTAAGGGCTCACTGAATTTGGACGGATTGGCTTTTCAACCTCACATCACACAACTCTTACGATCTTATTGCCTTCTTCCTGCATCTAAGCCAAAAAAGGAAATCACAGTTTTACCTCATAATCAAAGTTTTAGCCATCACAGTTTTACTTTCAGTATGTGGGGCTATGATGAGGCCCAGGGCACCAAATCATACTGAGCAGTCACATTCCAGGGGCCACTCTGAGCTACAGTGCAGCTCTCTTTCAGGGTTTCCATCTACGTTCCTCCTTACCATTCCATGATCTACAATGTAAAACCTCAAATTTCACTGTCACGTGGGCTTCAAAACACTGTTTCAGTAGATGGTGAACAGTGCGGCTTCTGTGGTTTCTGTCGTCATTCTCAGGGGACCAGGAACTGGACATCACTACAGCCCCACCTGCCCCCGCCCGCCCAAGTGAGCTCATGCAAAGTCAGTATGATAACTACTGACTACCCACCTATCCTGAGGGAACTTAGTGTGATGCCAAGCGCCCACCTTGACTTACTGCCATTCACTCTTACCTCCCTCTGCGCAGACCTTGTGGCATTCAGTAAATGTGCCTCTCAAAGGAGACAAATTTACAGTTGTCCCCACTTCCCGCCCCCAAAGGAAATCCTCCTTTCGCTCAGTGCCACACAACCTGATTCTTTGGATACTGTTTCTCTGCAAGTACAAGCATGATACGATTCAACAGCAGCTTAATCGATCATTTCTCACCGAGAATTGATTCTTAGAAAGTGCAACAGAGGAACTGCTCTCTGCAGTAACCTCCTGACTTCTAAAGATTTTACTTCCTCAAGACGCCATCAACAAAACCTGTTAAAACTGACGGCTAGGTTCTAGATTGTCTTAAACTGATAGGTGGTTCAATAAAGGCATGCTTCTGTAAAACCAGAAGAGGTGACTTCTATCTACCAAACCACGTGAACATTTAATTTAATATCACTGAATGTCATTCCCAACTCCCTAAATCTGGTTTGCCTCTTTTCAGTTTAAAGGACGAGAAGAGGGAACGCCAAGTGCCTAAGGGCGAAGGTCACCTCTCCCTTTTCCACCGAGAGGAAAACACGGTCCCCACTACAACCACAAGGAACACCTCACCAAGGCAGGACAGCTCAGTTCTGAAATGCACATACAGTATCCATCCGCTCGCACTGTTAGCCTACGTGAAGATGCTAAACTGACTCGAGAGCCCAGATCTCTTGGCTCAGATCCTCGGAGGCTCCCAGCTCGATGGAGGAGGTGCTGCCACCTCACAAGGGGACGATCCGGGCCAAGCTCTGCGGTACGAAAACTTGACCGTAAAAAGCGCAGAAGCTCGTCCCAGCGGCAGGCGCGGCGGGGAGGACCGCTCCGCAGCTTCTAATCCGCGACCTACTGAAAGACGCGCACTCCCATCTGGTCCTAAAGGAGAAGCCGCGCCAGGAGCCCATTCCCGCGCGCCGCGTCCCGCGCCCGCCCCCTCGCCTCCGCCGCCCCCGGGCAGCGCGGCTCGGCGCCGCGGGTCCGGGGCTGCGGAGAGGCTGGCGATGGCGCGGCGCAGCGCGCGTCCGGCCCCCGGCTCCGCAGGTCCCTCGCGGACCCGCCCCTCGCCCCTCACCTGGGCGGCTCTCGGTGGCCGGGAGGAGCGAGACCGCAGGACCCCAGTCCGGGAAGGGGAGCGTCGGGGAGCCGCGTCCTCACCGCTCGGGGAGAGCCCGGGACGAAACCCAGGTACGGGTGCGCCCGGCGGCTCCCGGCCTCCCAGACCGGCCCTGCCCGGCCCCGGGAGCCCGGGATGCGGGCACCACGGCCGCGTCTCTGCAGGGCAGCCTCAGGCAGACGCGCGCGGACCGCCCCGCAGCCGGCCGGCCTCGGAGAACTTTCCGGCGTCCGGCCGCCGGCAGGGGCCCGAGTCAACGAGGGCGCGCAGCCCGGCCAGGGCTCAGCTAGGCTCGCGCGGCGGCTGCCCCGGGCCGACCCCTTCCTTCCTACCTCTCCCTCCCCCACCGAGCGAGGGACGCGGCGCCCAAGTTCTCCCCGGCGGGGAAGTGAAAGTCGTGAGGAAGGGGTCCCGGGCAGCCGCGGCTGGGCCAGGAGCCCCCGCACGCTGGCCCCGAGCGTTCCTCGCCGGCCTGCGTGGCCGAGTGGACTTACGAAAAGGGAGCGGGGGAGCCCCGGGCGCGGAGTCCCCGCGGGTGGACGAGTCGCTCCGGCCCGGCCGCGAGCTGCGCTTCGGGATCCCGGCCCCTCGGCGGCGGCGGCGGCGGCAGCCGCTGGCTCCGGGCTCTCGCCTCCTCCTCGTCCTCCGCCGCCACCTCCTCGGCGCGCCCGGCTGGGGAGTCGCTCTCCCTCGGCCGGGGGCTGGGAGCGCGCTGAGCGGCCCCCGTGACGTGGAGGGAAAGGAGGAGCGTCGCCGCCGCGCTCCCGCAGAGGGAGCTCCGGCCCCGCGCTCCGGGGCCCCCGCGCCGCGCCCGGGACTAAGTTCCCAGGTGCGCGGTGCGCTGCGCTCTCCGCCGCCGCTCGGAGCGTCAGCCAGCTTCGGTTCCCTCCCCGCGTTCAACAGCAAGAAAGCGGAGGTCTGGAGAGCTAAGTGACTTGCCCAGAGATGATCAGAGGGCGGTGACGGAGCAAACACATCTGCGACTCCTTGCTTTTTCCTTTGCGAGGTCCTGCAGGAATCGCCTCGCTCTCACTGGTTAAGACCCACAGGTCAGTGTCCCAGGCAGCCTGGAGAAATATCTAGGAGCGGCGTGGGAAAGTGGAGTTTTATGCCCCATAAATAGACTACAAAGTTGTTTTCCCGTCTGTACCTGCAGGTCAAATAGACACTCTAAGGCTTCCTCTTTACCCTCAAGCGGGGGTGAGGGTGGCGGGCCGTGCCGGCATGGTATCCGGTCCCATTTCTGTTCACCCTATTGCCGGAAACACGCCTACTTAATCAACTGGGCAATATCTACGCCTCAGCCTTGGTGGCGGGTTCGTGTGAACAGACCAACTCTGAGGCCCTACCTTCCATACCTTCTAATTCCCCACCTTCCAGACTTCTCTCGCTGTGCTCCAGTCCTTGGTGGCCAGCGAGGCTCCTGGGAGGGGCTGCCTTACAGACCAGGGATGCACCAGGGAAGTCAGTCCCAGCTGGTTTCTTCCTTCCGTCCTCAGTTAACCCACGTAGACTGAGCGCCTGCTGTATGCCAGGTGTGTTGGTGAGGAGCCAGATCGGACCAGGTAAAACCGGTTAGGCCTTGCGACCCAGGAATCCTAAAAGAGGGAGCTGCATAGGACCCCATATCCTTTAATCCTACACTCTGAAATCTGCCCACAGTAGTAGAGACTCTGAGACCACCCTGCCTTTAAAAAAAAAAAATCCCCAGTGTTTGGAAAAAGAAGTATTTTCATAAATACTTTAATACTTTGCAGACTTATTTTCAAGCAGATGGCCAACTTTGCATTCATCTCTCCAGTGGGGCCCCCTGTTTCTGGAAGAGTCATTAAAGGTCACATTATTCACCCTTCTGGTCTCCCTCATGATAATGATAAGAACAACTAAGCCTTCTGTTACCTGCTGTGAGGACTGTTCTAAGCAATTTGTGCAGATTAATCTTTCAACCCTCACAACTTTATGAGGGAGATGCTATTTTTTCTATTCTGATTTTCCAGAGGAGAGGGAGGCAAGTGAGGGGAAATAACTTGCCAGTAAATGGCAGAACCAGAACTCAGACCAGCGTGGTCTGTCCCAGTGTCCATGAGATAACAGCTGAGGAAACTGTGACTTCATCAGCCACCATCAGCCCGGCCCCCACCATAGGCCCCAGTTATCTAAGCAAGGGCTGCTATGAAATCCAAACACATATAGTTTCTCCCAAATTGGTCAGTTTAAAAATTTGGATATATCGTATCATAAAGTAGTTGTCCATTCACTTACTTGCACCCATTTCCAACTCCAGGATCAACCTTTTGTCATAAAGTAAACTGTTTCTATGATAAGACCTTAAAAAATACCTGTATGAACTTCCCTGGTGGTCCAGTAGTTAAGAATCTGCCTTCCAGTGCAGAGGACACCCATTAGATCCCTGGCTCAGGAACTAAAGATCCCACATGCTGTGGAACAACTGAGCCCGAGAGCTGAAGATCCCGAGTGCTGCCACTAAGACCCAACACAGCCAAAACAGAATTAAATAAATAAATATTAAAAAGTACCTTTACCGCAATGCTTGTAAACTCTTTCTTTTCTACTCAGACTATAGTCAGTTCATTCCCTGTCCTCTTCAGTCACCCTCTTCCCTTAAAGCCTTGCTCTGATCAGCATCCCAGGTCTTCAAAGGATGCCTCTCAGCTGCACATGTGTTTATCCTTAGTTACTCAGTCATGTCGAATTCTTGTGACCCCATGGACTGTAGCCCACCACGCTCCTCTTTCCATGGGATTTCCCTGGCAAGAATACTAGAGTGGGTTGCCATTTCTTTCTCCAGGGGATCTTCCCAAAACAGGAATCAAACCTGTATCTTCTGTGTTGGCAGGTGGATTCCTTACTGCTGAGCCACCAGGGAAGACCCTAGGCTTGATGGTGGCCCCCTAAGGCCTCCACTACACCCTACGGTGTGCTTAGCACTCCTAGGGTATTAGTTTCCCAGGACTGCCATAACAAGTCACTACAAACTGGATGACTTCAGACAGTATAAATTTATTCTTTCACAATTTAGAGTCTAGAAGTGTGACATCAAGGCATTGGCCAGGCTGTGCTCTCTTTGAAGGATCTCAAGTCCAGTATGGGGCTTCCTTGGTGGCTCAGTGGTAAAGAATCTGCCTGCCAATGCAGAAGACTCGGGTTCGATCTTGGGTCAAGAAAGATCCCCTGGAGGAGGAAATGGTAACCCACTCCAGTATGCTTGCCCAGGAAATCCCATGGACGGAGAGGAGCTACAGTGCTGGGCTACAGTCCATGGGGTTGCAAAGGAGTTAGACATGACTTAGAGATAAAACAACAACAACGAAGTCCAGTCTGACCTATTCATAACTTGATTACATATGCAAAGACATGAACTTTGAGGGGACACTTGTCAACCCAGTACAACACCCAAAAGTCACTGTTAATGAAAACATATTGTTTGAGCTAAGAATACAAAGAGGCATGCATAAATCACAGACCTTGCCCTCAAAGAAAAGACACTGTAGTTACAGAGGTAGTAACTACACAGTAACTACACACGTCCTGTACTCAGAACAGGCATCACCAACAAGACAGGAGATGCTTAGAATCAGCTGCCTGGGACCAAAGGGCAGCCATGCCGGGGGAATTCACTGAGGATACCACTAAGGGACTTCACTCAGAGTACAGGGAGTTCCGAGCCGGTCCCTGAAGGAAAAGTAGGAAAGGCGGAGCTAAGTAAGGAGGGCTTGTCGAAAGCACAGCTCCAAAGGTGAAGGTGTGCCGGAAAGAATCTTACTTTTGAAGTTTTGCTGTAGAAACGGGAGGCTGAAAAGGATGTAGATAAGCGCCATACAGAGTGGAAGAACTCAGTGAATTACTCTATGATAATACTGTGCTGTAATACTGCAGCAGTGAGCATGCTGTGAAGTGGTCTCTAATTCACTCATGTTATTTGGTCTTTATGGCAATCCTGAGTGCTGTTATACAACCAAGGATCCTGGGGCTCAAAGAAATACTAGCGTGTCCAGGTAAATCAGCCAATCAGTCATAGAACTAGTAGGGAACAAATACTAGCGTGTCCAGGTAAATCAGCCAATCAGTCGTAGAACTAGTAGGGAACACATTGGTCTTGCTATTCTTCGTTTAGGAATTCCACCACAAAATAATGTGCCTCCTGGGTTACCCTTCCAGTCCTGACTGTGTTGTTCTTGGCCCAAGGAAACCATTCGAAGAAGACAGTAATCCTGCAAGAAATGGAAATGTCTTCTAAAAGTCATGTAAATCCCAAATTGGAATTGTGGTAAGCCCTTCCCAGCCATCTGAATTACTTTCACGAAACCTTATGAGGAATTTCTAATGTATTTAAAAAGTCTTCTTAGGCCTTCAGAGACATCATAGGATCCAATGTCTTTCTGCAGAACTAACTTAGCTGGTTATCTTAAGGAAATAGGGGCTGAATGGAACTTGAAGGCATGCAAAGACACTGATAAGAAGTTGAGGGGAAATTGAATACAAAAGACAAGAAATTACACCACAGGTCAGCAGAAACTGATAATTCAAGCTCTAGGTCTGGGCTCACCAGCATGGAGTCAAGCACAGATGACCAGATCTTGGCATGTTTTGGAGGCTTTCTAGTAAGAATTTGTCATAGGCTACCAACGGAAAGCAAGCAGAAAGTCTAGCCTTGGGTTGGCTATCTGATACTTAATGTGTTTCCCTGGATTTTCCTTTACTTAGCAAGCACATAGCTTGCCAGATTCTCTGCTGGCTGAGTGTTTAAAGGTATATTTAAGGATGAAATGCTTTTGAGACTAATGTGATTCACTGAACTCTTGCTTGTGCAAAATGCTGCACTGTTGCTATGGAAGAATACAAAAATACAACATCCCTTGACCTTGGAGAAAATCCCATTTAATTTAGGAGACATGAGACATATGACGTATACATGATATAAGTGAGACTAAATGAAATTTGTAAGCAGTTTCTCATGTTTAGATACAACTTCTTAGAACGAGGCCCTCCCGGCTCCCCTTTTTAAAGCCATGTCCTGCTTTGGAGAAAGGACCAGGAGGGGTGAGGCGAGTGGGACAGAGGGATGAGGGGGTGGTGGGGGTGGTGGCTGAGAGCACTGTCCAGGCCCCGAGCCAGCTGGCCGGCTGATGGAGTTTCACAGAAAAGCGCTACAAGGGAAGAGCTTACTCTCGGGAAAATAGAGAAATAGGGGCCCCTAAGGCTGGGGAGGCAGTAGACTTTTCCCTGTATGTCAACTGAGGGACTCATGTCATTTGGCTTGGCTTCTAAAGGAAAAGGAGACCCACACTACAGAGACAGGGCTCTAGGGCTCACATTACTATACATAAAGTCATTTGTGGCACAGAGCTAAGTTCTTCCAAATTTAACTGTTCACTCCTTTTTTTATCCTGATTTTTTATTTGGGTCAAAATCACCATTTTCTTTTTTTCCCCCTTTTTAAAAAAATTGAAGTATAGTTGATTTATAATTATTGGTTTCATGTGTACAGCAAAGTGATTCAGTTATACACACATATATGTTTTTTCAGATTCTTTTCCATTATAGGTTATAACAGGATATTGCAAACCAACATTTTTTTAAACCTCTTCATTTCCATCACCAGCATTTCTTTTGGGGACATTTTTACACAAAGAGACATAGTTTCTGTTCTGTTTAATCATTTCACGACAGTTAATGAGTAGGCAATAACAATAATGAACAGAACCAAAAAAGCTGTGCTGAACTGAAGATGCTAGGGGATTGGCAAGGCTCACCCACTAGCTGGGTAACTTGCATCACCATTTCGTTGCCTCCAGCTTTGAAGGACATGAACCAACTTCATATCTCAGCCACAAGGCCAGACATCATTGAACTTTAAGGTGTGTCGTGAACAGCTGAAAACAGAAATGTTAACTGCTTTTACCTTCAGAAGTATCACTACTTACATTACAGCCTCAAATGTTTGCACCTACTGTTCCTACTTTAAAGGAGCCTAAATGAAAGAATATAAACTTACAAATATGGCCGACGAATTTAGAAGTTAACTATGCAGCCTATCGGAGAAGGCACTGGCACCCCGCTCCAGTACTCTTGCCTGGAGAATCCCATGGACAGAGGAGCCTGGTGGGCTGCAGTCCATGGGGTTGCAAAGAGTCGGAAACGACTGAGCAACTTCATGTTCACTTTTCACTTCCATGCATTGGAGAAGGAAATGGCAACCCACTCCAGTGTTCTTGCCTGCAAAGTCCCAGGGACGGGGGAGCCTGGTGGGCTGCCGTCCATTGGGTGGCACAGAGTCGGACACACTGAAGCGACTTAGCAGCAGCAGCAGCATGCGGCCTATATGAGGGACTTTAAGATACAAGCAGCTTGATCTATTGTTCAGTCACCAAGTCGTGCGCAACTCTGTGCGACCCCATGGACTGCAGCACACCAGGTTTCCCGTCCTTCACTGTCTCCTGGAGTTTGCACGAATTCATATCCATTGAGTCAGTGATGCTTATCTAACCATCTCGTCCTTGATCTGGCATGGCTTCAAATTCCATTCTTCTTATTTAACTGGTAAGAGAATTCAGGACATGAAAACATTACAATTAACATTTAAGCAGAAACTTTCCACATTTCTTGGCTTTTATGTGTCTGAGAGAGATGTATCCCTGGTTTCCTTTTGCAAAGCAGGCTTCAACAAAAATGAAATGAGAATAAATAGAAAATGAGAGAGTCCAAAGAAAACACATGTGGAGGTTATGTGCTATTATCCCTCAGAGTCTTGAGAACCCAATGAGACTTAAAATCCAAGTCTTATGGGCACATGCAGTCAATTAACAGGGTAGTTTTCCATGAAAACTGAGTTTGGGCAGTATCTCAGATGAATCAACTTTATTTTCTTTATGCCTGGGGCTCCTAGATTGAAAAAGAGAAAGCCCAAGAGCAGGGATCAATGGATTTGTACTGAGGCTCTTCCAGCAGGACTTTTGCATTCCATTTTCCACCAGCGAGCATCTCTGTCTGCCCTGCCTGTCATTCACCAAAGTGAGTCAATCCTCAGAATGCGTAGGTGGCAGGAGTCAGTAGGGCCGCTGTCACTCAGAAAGATGTCAACACTTTTAATCATAATGTCTATTTTTTAGGCAGATACCTTTGATTTAGAGAGAGGAAACATATGATACCTAACAGCGTGAGTTCTGAAACCAGATTACCAGGTTTGAATCCCAGCTCTACCACTTGGTGGTACACGTGTGACTCTGGGCCAGTTTACTTCATCCTATACCTTGATTTCCTCATCTGTAAAATGGGGACAATAGTTCTACCTCATAGGGTGTGGTTAAGATTAAATGAGATAATATACTGGAAGTGCTTATAACAATGAATTGGTATATGTTAGGTGCAATAAATACTAGCTCTTACCCCACCCCAGCCTTACTCACATGCTTTTTTTTTTTTTAGCAGAGTCCGGAGTGTGTACACCTGACTACTCTTCTGCACGTGGGCATGCAGTTAAACTTCTCAGCCAATCAAGGGTAGCCTGCTTCCCTGGCTAGTGACTGATGTACGGACAAGCAGAAGGTAAAATTTTGCATAATGAAATAAACTTTCCTGGGGTGGTGGTGGTGGCGTTCAAGGAAGGTTTCTTCCCAAATGATGTGCGTTGGAGGGAATGTTTCTTTCTTCTTCTAATGATGCTGTTTCTACATCTACATCTGCCTGAAACAGCAGAGTCATCTTGGCACCCTGAAGGGAGCTGGAAAAAAGATGGAAACAATCCTAACACTGTTGAGTTAAAGAGCTAACCAACCCCCAGGTTCCTACCTCTGGACTTGTTTATGAATGAAAAAATTTCCATTTTGAATATGGTTTTGTTCTGACTTGAATATACTCTGTATTTCTTGAGTATCTAGTGTATCTGAGATATTTTACTGGAAACATGAAGTATAAAACTATAAAGCTGACCTCGACAAGTTTTCCAGCTACTTGAAGACGAGTTTTTCCAGCTACTTGAGGGAAATAAGCCATGAAAAGAACACTAATACCAAGCAGCAAATATTCAGTGCTTGGCCTGAGAAAGCAACCCAGGAGGATATGTATAAGCAGAGGGCTCAAAGAATAAGGAAAACATAAATGGACAGATGAGATTGGGAACATTCTTGATAGTAAACAAAATATTGGGTAGAGTTAGGGGTTGTGTTAGTTTGCCAGGGTTGCCAAACCAGATGGCTTAAACAACAGAAGATTATTTCTCTGGAGGGGAGAAGTCTAAGATCGAAGGGTCAGCGGGGTTGATTTCATTCAGAGGCCTCTCTCCTTTGTTTGCAGATGGCTGCCTTTTTGCTCTGTCCTTATAGGGTCTTTTACCTGTTCACATGCACCCCGGTATCCCTTAGTACAGCCAAAAATTTTTCATAAAGGACACCAGTCGGACTGTATGAGGACCTACTTCAACTGCCTTATTTTAAACATCTCTTTTAACGATCCTATCTCCAAATACAGTCACATTCTGAGCGACTGAAAGCCAGGAATTCAACATATGAATTTTGAAAGGACACAATTTCAGCCCATAAAAGGGATAAAAAAGGAGTTTAAGAGTGAGTCAAAGGTTACAGATGATTGGGAGATTAAGCTGGAAAGTTATGTCAGGACCAGAGAGTAGGAGCCTCGAAACTTGGGCTGAGATTTTACTCCTGCAGCAGCAGCAAGGAAGTAAAAATAGACCTTTAGGAAGAATAATTTGGCACAGTGTGCTGCAGGTTTTTATAAGGGAAAGAACTGGGGTGAGAGAAATGGGATGAGGTTGCACGTACTCTAGTCCTGATAAAGGACTGAACTCAGGAAGGGAACTTGAAGGGCCTGAATGAAAGAGAAGTGGAAGAGAAAAGGACAAGATGTATTCTTGGACACTGCCAGCTATCAGGCCAGTGGAAGCTAATCTGTAATTCAAGTCTTAAAAGAAAGTGTTATTTTGTCATAACAGGATTCTGAGTCCAATTCGGGTGATTGGGGTTCCAGCTCTCTAATATTTAGGAGTACCTGTCTGAAAGGGAACAGGCTTCCTTGTTGGGAAGTATGGAGTATCCTGGAGGTGTTCAGGAAGTTAATTTTATCGAAAGGATACAAATATCAGGGATTGTATACTTGGATATTCTTGAAGGTCTCATATAGTTCAAGGTCTAGAAGTTAAACTAATGCTTTAGGGTCTAAAAGCCTTTCATTTAGAACCCAGAATAGACAAAATGTCTTGCCATCACTCCAAATTGCCCAGTCATCTCAGAGGGAAAATCTGGGGTAAGGTAACTCTCTGGACCCCAGTCTGGCTTGAAGTAGACCCTTGTGTTTAGTTTGGGCAATACTCATATGCCTCCACCAGGTGTTATGTCAGTTACCAGTTGGTATATTTAATGTTAAATGGGCTTGGAAAATTAAGTTTAAGAATTTGATTACTAAAATGAAAACTCAGAATTGCAAGATTGGAAGAAGTGATGCTTTTAAACTGTGGTGTTGAAGAAGACTCTTGAGAGTCCCTTGGACTGCAAGGAGATCCAACCAGGCCATCCTAAAGGAGATCAGTCCTGGGTGTTCATTGGAAGGACTGATGCTGAAGCTGAAACTACAATACTTTGGCCACCTGATGCGAAGAGCTGACTCATTGGAAAACACCCTAATGCTGGGAAAGATTGAAGGCAGGAGGAGAAGGGGATGACAGAGGATGAAATGGTTGGATGGCATTACCAACTTGATGGACATGAGTTTGAGTAAGCTCCGAGAGTTAGTTGGTGATGGACAGGGAAGCCTGCTGTGCTGCAGTCCGTGGGGTCGCAGAGAGTTGGACACGACTGAGCAACTGAACTGAACTGAGAACATATGACTTTTATAAACTGTTCAGTTCAGTTCAGTTCAGTTCAGTCGCTCAGTCGTGTCTGACGCTTTGCGACCCCATGAATTGCAGCACGCCAGGCCTCCCTGTCTATCACCAATTCCCGGAGTTCACTCAGATTCATGTCCATTGAGTCAGTGATGCCATCCAGCCATCTCATCCTCTGTCGTCCCCTTCTCCTGCCCCCAATCCCTCCCAGCATCAGTCTTTTCCAATGAGTCAACTCTTCTCATGAGGTAGCCAAAGTACTGGAGTTTCAGCTTTAGCATCATTCCTTCCAAAGAAATCCCAGGGCTGATCTCCTCCAGAATGGACTGGTTGGATCTCACTAATAAACAAATGACCTGCTTTTAAGTTTTTTTTTTTTTTAACTATTTTTAAATTACAAAAGAAATGTTTGGCTTTTTAAATTTTATGGTTTTGCTTTTTATTTTTAAAATGTTGAATGTAAACTGCAAAACATCTTTCTACCTTCCCCAGTCCAGCTCCCTCAGGGATAGGCACTGCAGTTTTATTTGTAACATTCCAGACCTTTTACTGGACATTCCCAACACCACACACATACTTATGCATAGAAATGCACATTTCATAGCTTATAAAGTACATATACCATATATAAAATATATATAAATATGTGGCTTTACATATTATACATGCACTCAAGGCATATAATTTTTATTTAACATAATCAGGAGTTATACTAAATACTGTCTAACAATCTGCACTTTTTTTAGTTACTTATATATACAATTTCCCATGTTAGTACATATATTCCCAAATGGCCCATGTTTTAAATATCTCCTTAAGGAATGAAAGCCAAACAGATCACCAAATAAGGTAGGCTATTCAAAAATTAGAAAAATAAGGTAGTCTAAGAAAAGGATAATGGAATAAAATTCACGTCAGGTCTCACACATTACAACATGTCGGGTCACTTTATCCTGAACATTTTCAATTGACTCTCAAAGGAAGGAAAATAAAATGATCTGTCTTTACACTTTTATTAATAGGCAGAACTTTTCAGTTGCTTTCTTTTCAGATATTTCAAATTTTTATCTGAATAGAAAGAATAAACACAGTACCAATTTCAAAGTTGCCAAAGGGTGCACGTAGTTAGAAGTCCTTCTCTCCCTGTAGCTCTCCAATCCCATAATTCTCTCCACGGGCAACTGCTGACCAGGTTCTTGTGCATTCTAAAGATATTTAAGATTCTGTACATTTAAAATAAGAAAATATCAATAAGCAACACATTATGGCTCCTCTGCATCCCCACCAAATTCTAGCACCTGCTGCTGCTGCTGCTGCTGAGTCGCTTCAGTCATGTCCAACTCTGTGCGACCCCATAGACGGCAGCCCACCAGGCTCCCCTGTCCCTAGAGTAATCTTTATTGCAGTTTGACATCGCTACCCAAAAAATGAGAGAGAAAGGATAGAATTAGGCCACAGAGTTAAAAAGCATATTTGGGAATCTGGGGTAATTACAGATAAGAATAAGATGGCTATCAAAGACAGCTATTAAGACACTTATTTTTTAAAAAGCTTATGAAAACTTATAAAACTCTTGAATATAATTCTTTAAAAATAACTTCATGACAATGTAGCAAACTTTACAGGTAAAATATACACCCTACTTAAAATAATCAGCCCCCAAATCAACCCTTGATTCATTGTTACAATTCTATCGACACTAAATTTTATGAAACTTATGATAAACCTCTTTCATAATTTTACATTTTGATTTCAATATAAATTCCAAAGTAAATGGGGGGTAGGTAGTAAGGTTTTAAGTTCTTTTTTGAAGTAGATTCACTTTACCAGGGATTTTTTTAAGACCAATTATCACTCCTAGTTGTATCCTTACTTCCCATAAAGAACAACTGTTATTTATGCAAAAGTGAGGTGTTGATTTAAAGATTAAAATCTATGATAGTAAAAACAAAGCCAGAGAGTCAATATTGTTTATGTCAAAAATGTCTTTAATTGCAAAAAGTATTAATCTTACTATAATAGTTGAGTTACATGTTTTCTTATAATAGACATTATACTTACACATCTTAAGCAGCAACTCATAAATTGTGTGTTAAATAGGTTCGCCAGTCCAAACAAGATGAAATATGAACATTGACTAATAACATGAATAAATATCAAATAAGTTATTTAAAAGCAAGGCTTTAGAATGTTAGCTCCTCACATTCCACATAGAACTTCCAATGCTCATCCATTATATGGCATGGGAGGAATTCTTGATCACTGCTTAACAGTATTTCTTTTATTTGAAGATAATGTGGGATGCTTTGCATTGATTCTTTGGAAGTTCCTGTTTAAAGAAGTGTCAACAAATTAGAAACTGCCTTTTGAAAAAATAAGATTTAAATTTACTTATTACAAACCTTAGACCCTAGTCAAGTGTATTAGTACACATAACGGGTTTTCTTGCCAGGTCATTCTTCACTCACTCCATTTTCTATACCCAAGAGAAAGCTATAAATCAGCACTGACCCATCTGGGAAGAAAGAAGCCTGTTTGCAGTCTAAAGTACCAAGGCAAAAAAAGGATAACTGAAGGTTCTGAAGGTAGTTAAACAAAATCCCTCTATGCCTCCATTTCCAATAAACTGAGGGTAAAATAGTTGTGAAGATTAAATGAGACATTGCATGTGAAATGTGCAGCTACTGCCTAATACACAGCAAACAATAATACTAGCTGCTGTTATTATCATATTTATTACTGAAGACATTGTTAGGCTGGAAGATGTGTGATCAGTTTTCTAGGTCACACAAACTTGGCTGTGACCTCAAACAAGTTATATGGCTTCTCTAGACTTCCATCTCCTCTGAGAGGTGAGAGGAGATGATCCACGGGGTCCCTTTCGGCTCTGCCCATCTGAATCAATGATTCTAAAACTGGCTTCTTTAAGCTCCCTGCCAGTCTCAGAGATTCCTTTCTTGGAGACTGGCTATATGACCTGTAAGTCATTCAGCTAATTGAATCTTATTCCAGGGACAGCACCAATATGCGTCTGTGTGACTTCGGCCAGGCAGTTTCAGATAGACACGCTATAAGTCCGAGAGCTCTGCTCATAATTCTAAGCAGTACAAATGTTTGCACAGTTACCCATCTGTACAGATATCTGGGGTTTCTAATAACTAGTACTCATTCATCCTTCTAGTGGTGATCCCACGTTAATTTGCCTCTGGAGGACGATCCTTTCCTGTCACACTTGGCCCAGGTGCTTCTGGTGAAACTGCTCTCAGCTGTGTGGCTGAAGACACTGCCTGCCTCTTGTCAGCTCCATCTTAGGTCTGCAGTCCATCCCCTCCCCTTTCTGCATGACCACACTTAGTCTGCTCCTGAGGAATGTGCCCATCAACCCACTCCAGTATTCTTGCCTGGAGAATTCCATGGACAGAAGAGTCTGGCAGGCTTCAGGAGGTTGCAGAGAGTCAGGACTGAGCAACTACCACTCACTCACTCAAGGAATGTGCCCAAGCCAGATGAACTCTCTAACAACTTGCCTTACCCTTGCTTTCAACTGATGTGAAAACTGGAAGAATGCCTTTTGCTGAGGTATGGTAAATGGTCGTGAGACCTCTAGGGAAGGGCAGGGAGTTCCATCAGCGCAGACCAACCAGGCTTCTCCCTAGTAGTCAGGTTCTGTTCTTAGCTTTGGTCGCTTCAAGTCCTCCTTACCCTCTGCAGAGGCACGCAGTACCACTGTGAATGCTTCTGGATCATCTCCTGATCCCTCCTACCTGTATGTAAGTTACCCACAATAAACATTTCACAACTGTACTTTAGGAGTTGCCTGCTTAGTTTTTTGGTCTTCAAGTTTCTTCTCAGTTCAGGGGACATTATTCAATATCTCTGCTTTCTAACATCAATCTGATTGGTTTAGATATAACCCAATTAGTAAACAGGTATTGATTCATGGTAAGAACATGACCCATTCAGAGTAGAGTTACATGCAATGAGATCTTTGCTTCACCTTCTAGGAAAGAGTCACATCCAGGTTCTTCCCCTCTGGACTTGGATCTGAAAGCATGGAGCTCTGGAATGAGGAGAGGAGAGGCTGTTACAAAGGAGCTAAGAAATGGAGAGTGAGAGAAACTAGTGTTGAGAAAGTGAGAAACAGGCGGTGCCACTTCCTTGGTAAACCCACAGAAAGTCGTGCTGTCTGAACCCGGGCTTAGGTCTGAAAACCTATTCCTGGTACACGAACCAACAAAATCTCTTTTTAGGGGGTTTTAAGGCAGTCTGACTTGGGTTTTAATCTGTTACATATGACTCAAAGAATTTAAACTTTTTTACACATGGTCCATACGTAAACAAAATAATTTCTTTATTAGCAGCTTTGTTGTAGACAAAGCTGTCTATGTGCAGCAAGGTATCCCACCAAAGCTGGAAGTGGAGAGCATTCTTTCAAGAAAAACTCATGGAAATAAGTTTAAATATGTACTTAAGTTCATTTTGCTAATATTATCTTAGTTTCATAAGAGCAAGAATGGGCTTGTATACACAAAAAACCTATTTCCTCTGTCCAATGAGTGGGCCTTGCCTTGAAAGTCACAGACCCAAACAGGGGCAGTTGTGAAAGATGGCTGGGAGCACCTGCTGAGCTTTATCTTATCTGTAATGGGCGTAACCAGAAAGGATCAGCACAGTGCTCACACAGCAAAGGTCACCAACAGACCTGCAGGGTAATGAGCAGCAGTACCTTCAAGGGGAGTGACCTGCCCATTTTCCCAGCTGACATGCTCGAAACAGAAGGGCCCAAATCTGGGGTGCTGAGATGACACACCTGAAGTGTTTGAAAGACAGTGTTTTCAGATGGACGTCTGTTCACCTATTAACCCCTAGAAGTGGGGTTTTCAATCAAGTAATGCTAGTGCCAAACACTCTGATGCTGAGAGGGACTGGGGTCAGGAGGAGAAGGGGACGACAGAGGATAAGATAACTGGATGGCATCACCGACTCGATGGTCGTGAGTCTGAGTGAACTCCGGGAGTTGGTGATGAACAGGGAGGCCTGGCGTGCTGCAATTTATGGGGTCGCAAAGAGTCGGACACGACTGAGTGACTGAAATGAACTGAGTGTTAAACATTCTTTTCCTTTTGCTTTACCATTCCCATCATTCATCACCTTTGTCAAATGAGGAAGTAAGAAATGTGAAAGCTTTCTGTAAAACTGTAAAGTGTTATTCAACATTGTTTTGCACTCTAAACAAGCTTTGCTTGGAGATGATTTGTTTCTCTCTCCCTCATGGGCTGTAATAAATTGAGAGAAAGGGACCATTTTAGGCCCATCTCCTCTTTTTGTTGTTGTTTTTTGTTTGTTTGTATTAAGCAGTGCTGACTTTATCACTAAAGTCAGTAGGGTGTGATGGTTTTGATGTATAACTTTCTCAACAGGTTAGCTGTGACAGTATCCACAAGGGTTATTTGGTTGATAGTCTAGCTAGTAGCTGCTTTCACATGGCTTCTCTTTCAAAGGGACAGAGGTCATGGCAGCCAAAATCCCACTCCTAGATCCACTTCTTACTGTTAGCATACTGTTAGTAATTAGAATTACTTCTGAATTACCTGTAATCACAGGACTGTAGGAAAACTGCAAGGGGCTCCGTGGTAACGGGCGGTGCCACTTCCTTGGTAAACCCATGGACAGAAGTCCTGGGAACACACATATCACACCAGAAAATACAGTACTAAGAACATCTCCTCGTTTCTCACAGTACAGCCTCTTTTCCATAATAACCAGACTGGAAAAATCAGAGGTCACTCTACAAAACCGCTGCTCTCATCTCCTTTGCCTCTCTCACCCTCTGCTGCCTCTCCCTTCTCCCCTGCCTCCTCTTCTGCACCAGGGATCTCTGAGCTCCGTCCACCACTCACTCCCACCCATTTCATTCCTGCCAGTGCTGCCAGGAGCCGGAACTTTGGCTGACCACAACTTCTAACACTTCCAAGTTTCTTTGTTGTTATCTACTTCTCAATACATTGAGACCAGGCGAGCCACAAAACAAACAAACAAACAAAAAACACACATATACACAGAAAACTGAGCTAAACAGAGTAATCCCCATGTAAGGAAATGTAAGAATGCAGCGGATTAATCTCAAATGTATGATCCTGGTTTGAATTGTGGTAAGTAACTATACAACTGCTATATTATCCTAGTACATAACAGTACAAGCTTCAAAATCATTTGAATCATTCCAGACAAGTAACATTCAGCAAAGTTAAAGACAAAGAGCTTCACTAACTTTCCTTCCTTTTTTGAAGCTGAACAAACCTTTTCTCCATACCACGTATGAAAGCATATCTGAATGCCTCAATGCCAGTATATAATGTTTTAAAAACTCTTCACTTTTTCTTTTCATAAAAAATTAAATATATATGTAGTATACTATATGTACATAAAATGAGTACAAATACATCATGAGATGTATTATCAGTCTTCTGAGAAATAATAATAATCTGTTATTAACAGCAGCTGAGGACACAGGTACAGACAGAATTACGAGTCTCCTCCATGGGTCCGCGTCTGGGCTCACTCTGCAAGCCTCCTGGCTTCAGGGCTTTTAGGGCTGAGCTCTTAATGCTTTACTGTTATTCATACTTTGAATTCGGCCTGTAGGCATGGTTTTCCTGAAACCCTCCCCTTGTTCCACCTCCCCTCCTAACCAGGTAACTAACCACAACCACCCAAGGTAGATTACAGCCTTCTGTAGCTTGCTTCTGTGTTGACAGTATAGCACACGTTTGTCCATCAATTTTCAATACTCTACTCTTTGCACAACCATGTGAGACGAGACAGGGAAAGAATCCAAGTAGGTGGGAAACTGGGATTGAGATTTTTTAAATTTAATAACTCATTTATAGTATTCAATACATTCATTGTTACTTAGTAGGTACTTAGCAGGTTGCACAAAATACAGGCACTTAAATAGAAAAGAAAACAAGTCTGGCCTCACCAGTGCAGTCTATACTCTTACTACAAGCCTCACTATTCCCATCAAGCTCTGGGCCAGTTTGGAAGGATGGGAACAAATAAAGCACGAAGGACATACTTAAAAGACCTGCTTCCAAACTGGAAGCTCCCAGACACTGGAGTTTTGCTTCCACTCTAACCCAGACAGTCATGTTGGAGGTGGTAGCTGAGAGGGAATGAAGCAGCAAGATTCAGATATTGCATGTAAAATGCTTAAATATAATATACTTTATAGGAAATGATTTTACTTTGGGTCCATTAGCAATTGTTCATGTGCCGTGGCTGCTGTGATCTGCAATGACGTGAACTCACAGGCAGGATGCTATAACACCAGGAGCAGACACACACATGGAGTCTAAGCCGTCTGACGTGATCTACTATTCATTTTTCCCAGTTTTCACTGTGGGGAGGATTAATGTGTGGACTGGTGCTCAGAAGTTCTGTTCTGCTTAAGGGGCCAGACACCTCCTGGTCCTGAAGCCTCCAAGAAACAAAGAGGAATACGAGGATTTTAAAAGTTCTATCACTGAAAGAATTCTTGAGTGAGGAAAGGAGAAATCAGAACCTTGAGAAACACTAACTTAATTTGTTATTTGGTCAAGAAATTGTCTTCTTTGCAATGATAACCAAGGACATCTATTTGTAGCTTTGTGACAAAAAATTTATTCCATCAGCACTGTGAAAACTACCGAATCACCCCACTGGTAGGTAGGAGCCCTTCTCCCTTTAATTTTCACTTTTACTTGAGGTAGATTCCCTAGACAAAGTTAGTGCCCTCTGAGACCAGTAAATAAAATTTCTGAACAGTAGCACATTTAGCCACCCAGTACAGTCAGGAAGAAAGCCATTTAATTGGGTCTTTGGCTCATCTTGACCCTAATCTCCAACAGGAAAGGCACAGCTAAGGAGACATTCTGCCCATGGACAGGGTAGGGAGAAATAAATCTCCTTCAAGTAGTATCACTCCATGTTAGCTACTCTGCACAAGTCTGCTCAAACTGAATCGCTAGATTCACTAGTAGGCAAAGGAATGGGCTCATGCAACCATTCATGTTATCTAGTTGCCGAAACTGGCACTTCAAAAATGAAAAACTAGTTAGTTTAAAAATAATTTTAACTTTTACTGTTCTTTTTCCTGTGTTTTTTTTTTAATCTCTTGATATGTCAAAACCAAAAAATAATCAGATTCATTATTTTAACTGATAGTTCACTTTAGACACACCCCTAACCCATTTTACTTTTCTTGCTCTCAAGCTTCATTATCTGTAAAACAGGTACAAGACCAGTTGATGTATTAAAAGTTCACTTCTAACTTTAAAATTATTGAACTGAGACTTCGAGAACTTGTGCTTACAAATGAAGCATTCTACACTTTATTAAGATTATGGGATGAAACATCACTTACTCTAGTTAAAAATGAAAATGAATATACTCATGTTTACATTCTCATTCTGAATCAGAAATATAATTCCAATCAAAGGGAAATGATTAAGAATAACTTTAATAGATTGTAAAAATACATCTGCTCTAGTTATAATGGGGAAAAATTCTATTATGGCTATTTAAATGCAAAGTTCAATGCCTTCTGCTAAATGAAGGATCCTAATTCAAAAGCAGAGACATTACTTTGCCAACAATGGTCCGTCTAGTCAAGGCTATGGTTTTTCCAGTAGTCATGCATGGATGTGAGAGTTGGACTGTGAAGAAGGCTGAGTGCCAAAGAATTGATGCTTTTGAGCTGTGGTGTTGGAAAAGACTCTTGAGAGTCCCTTGGACTGCAAGGAGATCCAACTAGTCCATTCTAAAGGAGATCAGTCCTGGGTGTTCTTTGGAAGGAATGATGCTAAAGCTGAAACTCCAGTACTTTGGCCATCTCATGCAAAGAGTTGACTCATTGGAAAAGACTCTGATGCTGGGAAGGATTGCGGGCAGGAGGAGAAGGGGACGACAGAGGATGAGATGGCTGGATGGCATCACCGACTCAATGGATGGGAGTTTGAGTGAACTCCGGGAATTGGTGATGGACAGGGAGGCCTGATGTGCTGCAATTCATGGGGTCGCAAAGAGTCGGACATGGAGAGCAACTGAAGTGAAGTGAAAGGATACATATGGTGATAGAGTATTATATGATTGGATATCTAAAACTAAATTAATAATTTGGCATATATTTACACTGAAGGTCTTCCCTGGTGGCTCAGCTGGTAAAGAATCCACCTGCAATGCAGGAAACCTAGGTTAGGACAACCTCCTGGAAAAGGGCCCAGCTACCCACTCCAGTATTCTGGCCTGGAGAATTCCATGGGCTGTATAGTCCATGGGGTCGCAAAGAGTTGGACACGACTGAGCGACTTTCACTACGCTGATAAAATCAAAAGCCATCTGTGAAAACTGGACTGGAATCAAGAAACAGACTTGATCATAATATTTAGAAGTTTAAAACTATTTAGGCCTTCATTGTTCAGGGGAAAACTGAAATTAACAGGCAGTTCTTTAAGCTGAACTGGGTTTGAGGGACTTGATTGTACATGTAAGGTGTTCAGGTTTTCTGTGTATCTGTCGTACAGATGTGAACTTTGGAGTTAACATCCTGAAAAGAAGCTCCTATCTACCCTAATGTATGTAACATAATCCAGCAGGGGGATGGCGCATGGCAAGTGCTCAACAGATCATTTGTTTTCTTCTCTTTCTTTCTCTATCAGTAGATGTAAACTACCAGGGTGAAAAAAAAAATGACCTGTTAAAATAGTGAAGAAGAAGCAAAAGAGTTTAAATAGGAGCTGAAAGAAACACCCACTGCTCTGTTATCAGGCAACCGTCTTCCTTGGGTGTTTAACTTTAACCACATCAAACAGAAGCACCTGTGAATGTTTGTCTTCTATTACATATTCTTTTACAGAGAAATGAAGCACAATAACAGCACTAAAATGAATAAAACTCTTCCTTTAAAGTCATGTATTTACAACAGATTACACACACGTCAAAGACTTTTCAAAACAAAAATGTCTACTTTTTAGAACAGAAAAATTGTGTTCTATTTCCAAATGAACTAGTGATGTTAGATCTTCATGAAAGAAAATTATAAATTATATATAATCAGTGTGCATTACATGATAGCTTGGGAAAAGAAAAGGCCTCAGGAGACACCTTTTTGTTTTGCTTAGATAAATACACTCAGCTTCAGGTGTTTTGAGTGTCTTGGTACTATGGTGAGAGGGGACATAAACATATAAAATTGACTTTCCAGGTAAATGATGAAATGTGATCTATATTAACATAATGCTTTTTCAGAGAACTTTATGAAAAATATATCAATATGTTTATACACAGTGTTCACAAATGATGTAGAAGTTTTGGGAATGTTCCTTTTTTCCTATTCCAATATATACTGAAATATCAATGAAGAGTCCCTCAATAACACAAAAGGGAACTATAGCCAGGTATGCAGTGGAGAGAGAGGCTTGGGAGGAAGCTGTGAAATTTTAAGGGAAAATGCACCACAGACTCACTCCATTTTAAAGCTTAAAAGGACTTTAGAGATAAATACTTCAGGGATTCAATCAATATTTCATCAACAGAATTTCATTTTTAAAGGTTAGCTTTGGTATGTTTAAAATCTTTTATTAGACTTAACATATACCCTAAAATGTGTTAATATACCACATTTTAACACCCTGTAGTCTATCAATATGTTGCCTCGTGTTGCCAAGTTAACTAGTTTTTGTGTAGAACTCAAAAAAATAAAAAGTTCTTCCATTATCTCTGACCTATTGAAGAAAGTCATATTATCTCTTATCTTCATGACTCAGGATTTTCTTGATACCATGAATCCAAAATGATATGTATTAACAGAAGTAAACTGGATGAGGAGTAAAGAGAAATAGTTCTCTTAAATTTCTGGAGGAGAAAATGTGAAGGGCCATCACTTCTTTTTTTTAAAGTATAGTTGATTTATAATGTATTAGTTTCTAATGTACAGCAAAGTGATTCAGTTACACATGATATGTTTTTCATTGTGGTTTATTAAAAGATACTGAATATAGTTCTCTGTGCTATACAGTAGGACCTTGCTGTTGATCTATTTTACATTTAGTAGTTTGTATCTGCTAATCCCAAACTCCACGTTTGTCCCTCCACCCCCACCCCTTCCCCCTTTGGTAATCATAAGTTTGTTTCCTATGTCTGTTAATCTGTTTCTGTTTCATAAATAAGTTCATTTGCATCATATTTTAGATCCTACATAAGTGGTATCAAGTGGTATATGTCTTTCTCTGTTTAACTTACTTCAGTTAGCATGATAATCTCTAGGTCCATTCACGTTGCTGCAAATGGCATTGTTTCATTCTTTTTTATGGCTGAGTAGTATTTCATTGTGCATATATACCATTCCTTCTTTATTTTAAAAAAATGTATTTAACTGCATCAGGTCTTAGTTGCGGCATGAGGGCTTAGGTGCCCTGCGCCATGTGGGACCTTAGTTCCCCAACCAAGGATCAAATCCACATCCCACGCATTGCAGGATGGATTCTTAACCACTGGACCACCAGGGAAGCCTCTACTACATCTTCTTTATCCATTCAGCTGTCAGGAGACATTTAGGTTGCTTCCATGTCTGGGCTATTGTAAACAGTGCTGCTATGAACACAGGGGTGCCTGTATCTTTCTGAATTATAGTTTTGTCCAGATGTATGCCTAGGAGCGCCCACTCCAGTGTTCTTGCCTGGAGAATCCCAGGGACGGGGGAGCCTGGTGGGCTGCCGTCTAT
Organism: Oryx dammah; assembly: GCF_014754425.2. Classification (NCBI taxonomy): domain Eukaryota; kingdom Metazoa; phylum Chordata; class Mammalia; order Artiodactyla; family Bovidae; genus Oryx; species Oryx dammah. The sequence goes on along the minus strand of NW_024080603.1, from coordinate 2,510,823 downwards.
GGGGCTGCGCAGAGTCGGAGAGGACTCAGGCGACTTGGCGGCGGCGGCGGGGCGGCGGCAGCATGCCTAGGAGTAGGGCTGCGGGGTCATGGGGCAGCTCTGCTTTTGATCTTTAAAGGAACCTCCATGCTGTTTTCCACAGTGGCTGCACCAATTTGCATTTCCACCAACAGTGTAGGAGGGTTCCCTTTTCTCCACACTCTCCCCAGCATTTATTTGTAAACCTGTTAATGATGGCCACCTCTAGCAATGACGTGGTGCCTCATTGTAGTTTTGATTTGCATTTCTCTAACAATAAGCAATGATGAGTATCTTTTCATGTTCCTATTGGTCATCTGTATATCTCTGGAGAAATAAGACAGCAACCTTGCTTGTAATAAGGTAGAGGCTTTACATTTTTCTGACTTGCCAGGTCTTTTGATTTCTTTTAGGTACCACAAAACCAGGTACAAAAGAATCCTAAATCAAGGAATGTTTAAATAAAACTTCAACAGCAGCCTACAGACCTGTTTTATAGATTCCTAGGTCCAGATCAAGGTAGCAAGATGCTACTTGGCATACTGGTGCCTCCACAGTTCTCAAATTAGTGCTAACAGCTGAAATTTCTAAAGGAAAGAAAATTCAGGATTTCTGGAGAGAAATTAGTAACAGCAAATTGTTTATACTGCCAGCAACAGAAGCAGAATCCATTTTTCAAATTTCATGCTCACTTAGCAGGTGATCTATGAGCCCTCTGAGAAAGGAGACGTATGGCTGGGGGATACGTGCCTGGAACTAGAAACTCTGAGGAGCAGACAACCTTTCTAATATGAGGAAGAATCTGTATTTCTGCTTTGACTCTCAAGGATAAAACTAGGAGAAAGGTTTCCTTATCTTCCTTCAAGAAGTATGTGTCGCGCGCGTGTGTGTGTGTGTGTGTGTGTGTGTGTGTGTGACAGAGAGAGACAGAAAAAGGGAGAGGGGAAGGGACAGAGAATGTGAGTATGCAAGCCCTGGGGCGGGTATGCTTTGAAATCAAAGTGAAGGCCTGAATATAAAGAATTTTCAAATTATTACCTGCATAAGAAATCAGATACTAGTCATTCAGAGTCAGCAGTCAGGCTGGCTGCCTAAGAATCACTTCTAAAAACTCTGGGTCCTGGGCTCATCTCCAAGATTAGGTAGAACTGCAGTCAGGGTTAGGAACCAAAGGCCATGAATCACAACTCCTTCCAGTTCCTTAAACCCTTTAACTTCTTCACAACTGTTTTATTTTACAAGCTTCCCCAAAATGATGAGAAACATTTTTGAGGCTATCCTTAGAAAACTTGGGGAAATGCATCTTATTCTGAAGCCAGTTTTTGAGACAAAGGGCTCTGTGTAAAGTTAGGAACGTGCTGAAGTATTGGATTTGTTGTTAAGGGAGCGAGTGACCCTGGGAAGCCCTGGTTAGGGGCCTGGTGACAGTAATCCTGTTTGATTTTTGACTGGTTATTACAGAATTATCATTTCTGTTTTGTACCTCTTTTCCTCATATATTGTCCCCAGCTGGTCTAAGAAAGGGACATTGGGGGGAAAAGAGGAACGCTTCAGTAGAGGAGGGTAACAGCATTAGTTACGTCCACTTTTCCTAAATGTGCGCTGGCCTTTCCAACAATTCTGCAATCGACTGCTGACTGAAGATTGCATTCTCCTCAGTTTTCTGAAGGTTTATTCCATCAAATGAAGTGTATCAGTCTACATCGATAAGCAAAGCTTTATTCTAGTATCTAGTATTTATTTTTTAGAAAATATGGGAAACTAATCAAATCATGCCTGAAAAGAAGGAAAAATATCATTCTCCCTTTTGTGCTAAGTTGCTTCAGCCATGTCCAACTCTTTGTGACCCTATGGACCATAGCCTGCTAGGCTTCCCTGTCCATGGGATTTCCCAGGCAAGAATATTTGAGTAGGTTACCATTTCCTCCTCCAGGGGGTCTTCCCAACCCAGGGATGGAACCAGTGATTCTTACATCTCCTGCGGTGGCAGGCAACTCTTTTACCACTAGCACTACTTGGGAAGCCATTTCCCTTTTATGACACTTAAAAAAAACCTACCTTACCAATTTTTATTTGCAGCTTGAGTTTTTACATGAAGTTGCATTATTGAAGACTTGGCTGTCTTGTGATGAATTTTTCATATGTATTCTCTGCCATACTATTGTTAAAATGAACTGCTGCTACTGTGAGATGGGTTTTAACTGATCTATTATAGGTTTCTTTCAGATGGCACTACTTTAGTCGCTGCTATTGTTTGGGCCTCATGGATAACGTACAGATTTAAAAACAAATCTTATTGCTGATATGCCCATTTCTTTCCCTGCACTTTGTTATATCTGGGATGTAGTCAAACTTATCTGATTTAATATGCATTTTTTTAAAAAATACCATGACTATTAAATACCTTGTTTACATACAGGTGAAATAAATTTATTCCAACAAAAAGAAATCTACCTAAAATAAGTACATCATAGATTCACAGAGAAAGGAGCTGTGAGGAAAGGGTTATTCTTCTAGAAATTAAGCTAAATGGAGTTTAAATGGAGTGCTGTGAACAAGCAGAAAATAATTTTTGGTGGGAATGTGGAAAAACTGGAACCCTTGTACACAGCTGGTAGGAATGTAAAATGATTCAGTTGTTGTGGAAAACATATGGCTGTTCCTCAAAAAAGTAAATATATAATATATATTAGTAATATAGCAATTCACTCCTTGGTATATATCCAAAAGAACTGAAAACAGGTACATACAAATATATGTATATACCTGTTAATAGTAGTACTGTCCAACAGCCAGAAAGTGGAACCCCAAATGTCAATCAAAGAATGAATAAACAGATAAATAAACAAATTCCATTATATATATAATGGAAGCCATAAAAAGGGATGAGGTGCTCATAGCCGTTACAGTGCAGACAATCCTTGAGAGCACTATGCTAAGTGAAAGATGTCAGACACAAAAGGCCTTATATACTAGGATTCCGTTTATGTAATATATTCAGAATAGGCAAATCCACACAGACAGGAAGCAGACCGGGAGTTCCCACAGATAGGAGGGAGTGGAGAATGGGAAGTCACTGCTGAATGGGTATGGGTTTCTCTCTGAGGTGATGGAACTCTTTTCGAACAGAGGTGGTGATTGTACAACAATATCAACGTACTAAATGCCACTGAACTGTTCACTTTAAAATGGTTATCTGAACAGTAGGTGAATTTAATCTGAATAAAAAAAAAAAGGACAAGTGAAATGCCTTCTCAGTGGATTAGGGTGTCGTTTTCCACAACTAAGAAATAGGTTTTGGTCTGCACATACCTGGAAGACGAGGTTGATGTTGTTGAGGTACCAAGTTTGGGTCTGGAGGCATGGGTAATTCCTCAGAAACATACTTTAAAAGTTCCTTTCCCTGGTATGTTATCTGCACATAAGTAAACACAGAATTTCAAAATCATACAAAATCACAAGAAGCAAATGCACCTATCTCTTGCAAATTGTAACTCCAGTAGAGTACTGACTGTTGTATACTATGTATTAGCAAACTCACAGCCAAATGTGGGCTGCCATCTTTTCTGTGACTGAAGTTTTATTAGAACACAGTGATACCATTCATTTACTTAACATCTATGGCTGTTTTTATGCTACAAAAGGATCAAGTAGTTTTGACAGAGATCTATGCTCACAAAGCCTGAAATGTTTCTTATCTGTCTCTTTATGGAGAAAACTGTTGATCTCTGATGTATATCATTAATTCTCTCATACATTCATTTATTCAACAAATATTAATTCAGTACCTGCTACTTTACAACATAAAAAAAGTAGTGTTGCATTAATAAAATTAAGCCATAAAAGTAAAATGGTACTTTTCAAGAAAGCAGACATGCAACTGATTAGATTAACAGCATTTCAGGTCTAAACATCAAAGTTTCCTCTCCCCCCAACCTCTGCCCTTGGTTTGCTTGTAAACCTAGCTATTGTTTATCAGCCCCAAAGTTCAGAGCTTAGAAATACATACATAAAAATGGGCTGGACTGAGGCAGACTGGCAAATACCTGCCAGAAATGTTTGAGCCCAAGAGTCTTTGCTTTCTCCAGACTGAGTTCTAAAGTGGGTAAAGTAAGGTAAAGTCGCTCAGTCGTGTCCGACTCTTTGTGACCCCATGGGCTGTAGCCTACCAGGCTCCTCTGTCCATGGGATTTTCCAGGCAATAGCACTGGAGTGGATTGCCATTTCCTTCTCCAGGGGATCTTCCCGACCCAGGGATCAAAAGCAGTCTGATAACATAATCCCACAAGCTAGGTTCACTATGGTTAACCCAGCAAGCCTTGACTTGAACACCCCTTCCTCCAGGATGCTCACCCAGAGATGCTTAAGTAATGACCTTCCTACAGGACCCCATAACCTCTGTGCTTATATTTCTGTCAAGCACTAAACCCTCTTAAATGAAATTATGTATTAATGTGTCTGTTTTCACTAAAGATCTATATCATACTAAGTTTTATTTTCTAGCACTTCACATAGTGCCTGACAGTATAGGAAAAAAGCTCTGAAGTCCCAGATCTTAATCAGGATTCTTAAATTTTTTGAGTACCTCCAGATTTTTAAGTTGTGGGGAGTAAAAGAGATAATGCTTATGAGAAACATCCCTTTGGCATACTGTTGAGCACACCCTCAGTGCCCAACATGTGCTTGTTACTGAAGGGAGCAAGGGTGGCCTAAGGAGCATGGAATGGTTAGGCAGACCTATAGCTCAAACAGAGCCTCACGTGTTAATGGAACAGACCTGGCCTACTCAGCATGTTAAACCCTCTTTACCTGCAGTGGAAGAAGAAGCACTGAGGCCACTAAATGCCTTCTGTCATTTCTCCAAATAATAAACAGGGGAAAACAATGGATTTTGACCATTTATCCAAAAAAAGAAGAATGTACCTTCAAAGTGCACATGAAATCATATCAAGCCTCTTTTCTAACCACAGTATTAAGTGACTAGAAATCAGCTACTAAAAAAAAGAAAAAGAACAAGTGCAAAACACACAAGCAACTGGAAGCTAAACAACGTGTGACTGACCAACCAATAGTTCACTGGAGAAATGAGAAAAGAAACAAAAAATACCGAGAGACAAAAGAAAATAAAATCACAATGACCCAAAATCTACGGGAGACAGCAAAAGCATTTCTAACAGGCAAGTTTATAGTGATACAAGCGTACCTCAGGAAAAAGAAAAAACTCAAACAACCTACCTTACACCTAAAGGAACCAGAGAACAAAGAACAACAACAACAAAAAAACCTATCAAAAAGATTAGAGCCGAAATAAATAGAGACCAAAAAAACAGAAAAGATCAACAAAACTAAAACCTGGTTCTTTGAAAAGATACACAAAATTGATAAACCTTTGTGAGTCAGACTCACAAAGAAAAACAGAGAGAGGGCCCAAGTCAATCAAATTAGAAACGAAAGAGAAGTTATCACCAATACCACGGAAATACCAAGGATCTTAAGAGACTACTACAAACAACTACATGCCAATAAAATGTACAATCTAGAAGAAATGGACAAGTTCTTACACATGTACAGTCTCCCCAAACTGAACTGGAAATAAACAGAAAATCTGAATAGGCCAATTACCAGTGATGAGACAGAATCAGTAATTTAAAAGTTCCCAACAGGGGGACTTGACCGGTTGCCCAGTGGCTAGGACTGCATGCTCCCAGTGCAGGGGGCCTGGGTGTGATCCTGGGCCAGGGAACTGGATTCCACATGCCACGAGTAAGGCGCTGTGTGCCACAATTAAGACCCGACGTGGGCAAGCAAGTAAACAAACATTTAAAAAAACCCACGAAACTCCCAACAAGGATTTCCCTGGCGGTGCAGGGGGTAAGGGTCCATGCCCCCAATGCAGGGGGCCCATGTTAACATCACTAGCCTGGACACTAGATCCCACAGTGCCACAGCTAAGAATTCACAGGCCACAACTAAAGACCCCACAGGCAGCAGCTAAAGGGCAAAGATCCTGCGAGTCATAACTAAGCCCTGGTGCAGCCAAATATGTAAATGTTAGAACAGCAAACAAACAAACAGAAGTACAGAACCAGAGAGCTTCACAGGTAAATTTTACCAAACATTTAGAAAAGGGTGAACCCCTATCCTTCTCCAACTATTCCAAAAAACTGCAGAGGAAGGAACATTTTCAAACTCATTCTAGAAGGCCAGCATCACCCTGATACCAAAACCAGACAGGATATCACAAAAAAGTCCCATAAATTACAGGCCAGTATCACTGATGAACACCGACACACAGATCCTAAACAAAACACTAGCAAACAGAATCCAGCAACATATTAAGAGGATCATAAATCATGATCAAGTGGGATTTATCCTAGAGTTGCAAGGATATTTCAGTGTCTGCAAACTGATCAGTGTGATACACCACATTAACAAACTGAAGAATAAAAATCATACAGTCATCTCAATGAAGACAAAGATTTTCACAAAATTCAATATCCATTTATGATTAAAAAAAATGTACTCCAGAAAGAGGGCAAAGAGAGAATATGCCTCAATATAACAAAGGCCATTTATGACAAACCCATAGTTAACATCATAGTCATGGTGAAAAGCTGAAAGCATTTCCTCTAAGATCACAAACAAGACGAGGATGACCACTCTTGCCACTTTTATTCACGTAGTATTGGAATTTCTAGCCACAATAATCAGGCAAGAAAAACAAATAAAGGGCATCCCAATTGTAAAGATATAAGTAAAACTGTCACTGTTCACAGAAGACATGATACTATATATAGAAAACACTAAAACCACCACCAGAAAACTACCAGAGCTCATCAGTGAATTCAGAAAAGTTGCTGGATACAAAATTAATATACAGAAACCTGTTGTATTTTTGTATGTTAACAATGAACTATCAGAGAGAGCTAAGGAAATAATCCTGTTTACCACTGCATCAGAAAGAATAAAATACCTAGGAATAAATCTACCTAAGGAGGCAAAAGTCCTATACGTGGAAAACTGTAAGACATTGATTGAAAAGAAACTGAAAATGACACAAATAAATGGAGAGATATACTGTGTTCTCGGGCTGGGAGAATTAATATTGTTAAAATACCACACTAGCCAAGGCAATCAACAGATTCAATGCAATCCCTATCAAAATACCAATGGCACTGAACTAGAATAAATAGTTTTAAAATGTGTATGGAAACACAAAAAAACCCTGAATAGTTACAATAATCTTGAGAAAAGACTCTGATGCTGGGAGGGATTGGAGGCAGGAGGAGAAGGGGACAAGAGAGGATGAGATGGCTGGATGGCATCAATGACTCGATTGACGTGAGTCTGAATGAACTCCAGGAGTTGGTGATGGACAGGGAGGCCTGGCGTGCTGCAATTCATAGGGTCGCAAAGAGTCGGACACGACTGAGCTACTGAACTGAACTGAGAAGGAAGAATAGAGCTCAAGGAATCATACTCTCTGACTTCAGATTGTACTACAAAGCTGCTGTAATCAAAACAGTCTTAAACAGGCACAGAAACACACACACACATCAACAGAACAGAATATAAAGCCCAGAAGTAAACCCATGCACTTACAGTCAATTAATCTCTGACAAAGGAGGCAAGAATATACAATGAAGAAAATATAGTCTCTTTACTAAGTGGTGCTGGGAAAACTGGACAGCAACATGTAAAAAAAATGAAATTAGAGCATTTCTCACACCATATACAAAAAGTATACTCTAAATGAATTAAAGACCTAATGTAAGACTGGAAATCATAAAATTCCCAGAAGAAAACACAGGCAGAACAATCTCTGACATAAATTAGAGCAATATTGTTTTGGATCTGTTTCTTAAGGCAAAGGAAACAAAATAAAAAATAAGCAATTAAACTTAAAAGCTTTTATACAGCAAAGAAAACCACTGACAAAATGAAGACACTGAAGGGGAGAAAATACTTGCAAATGATATGACCCATAAGGGGTTAATATACAAAACGTATAAATAGTTCATACAACTCAGTATCAAAAAACAGCTTGGTCAAAAAATGGGCAGAAGACCTGAATAGAAAATTTCCCAAAAAAGAGACATACAGATGGCCAATAGTCAAATGAAAAGATGTTCAACACTGCTAATCATAGGAAAAATGCAAATCAAAGCCACACTGAGGTATTACCTCACACCTGATGATGTCAGAATGGCCATCATCAAAAAGAACACAAATAACAAATGTTGCCGAGGCTGTGGAGAAAGGGGAACTTTTCTACACTGTTGGTGGGAACGAAAACTGGTATAACCACAATGGAAAACAGTATGGAGGTTTCTCAAAAACTTAAAACTACCATATGATCCAGCAATTCTGCTCCTGGGTATACATCCAAAAACAAAACCACTAATTCAAAAAAGGTGAACATGCACTGCAATGATCAAAGAAGCACTGTTTACAGTTGCCAAGATACAGAAACAACCTAAGTGTTTATCGGGGCTTCCCTGATTGCTCAGCTGGTAAAGAATCCGCCTGCAGTGCGGGAGACCCCGCTTCGATAAGATCCGCTGGAGAAGGGATGGGCTACCCACTCCAGTATTCTTGGGCTTCCTTTGTGGCTCAGCTGGTAAAGAATCCATCTGCAATGTGGGAGACCTGGGTTCAATCCCTGGGTTGGGAAGATCCCCTGGAGAAAGGAAAGGTTACCCCCTCCAGTATTCTGGCCTGGAGAATTCCATGGACTGTATAGTCCATGGGGTCATAAAGAGTCAGACACAACTGAGCAATGTTCACTTTCACTTTAAGTGTCCGTCAACAAATGAATAGATAAAGAAGATGTGGTGTAAATGTACCATGGAATACTACTCAGCCATAAAAAAGTATGAAATCTTGCCATTCGCAACAACACGGACGGACCTGGAGGGTTTATGCTATGTGAAATAAAAAACACAGAAGAAGACAAGTATTCTGTTATTACATGGGGAATCAAAAAATAAAATAAATGAATGTAACAAAATAGAAACAGACATAGATAAAGAGAACAGACTAGTGGCAACCAGCGTGGAGAGGGAAGACCGGAGGGGCAAGATAGGGGCAGGAGACTAAGAGGTATAGGTGACCACATATGAGGTAAATAAGCTCTGGGGATTTCACAATAAATTTACATTAAGTATAACATAAAAATGGTGAACCACTATGTTGTACCACTGCAACTGACTATACCTCAAAAATCATAACGTTTATCTGCAAGTATATAAAAAGAAGAAAGACTGGGTTTCGTTCACATTATTGCCTTGATAATATCCAACACGCACTATGCCCTTATTAACGTGTAGGCTCAGTATGTTTTCACCTGTATCTCAAAATTTAAAGTATATTTTTAATCAGTTAGGGGTGGGTAAAATTTTACCTTAGTAGACTTAGGGGTCCTGAGTCCCCTGTAAGCCCCAGACATATCACTAGGGATAATTCACGCTTTCAAAGAACACAGCTTTAAGAAAATACATCGAGTTAAAAATCTACTTTCCATAAGCAGGAGTGATTCAATGGACAGAGATAACAATGAACAGGCCTCAGACTGAACCGGCACTAGGTCACTCCAGGAGACTGCAGCAGCGAGAGGAGCGTGTGCTGCCTGGCGGGGTGAGCATGAGGACTCCCCTGGCAAGGCCATACATCAGCTCGGCTGCCTGGGTAGACTTGAGTCAGTTCTGGGGCTTGTGGCTCTGTCATTCTGTCAACGTGGATGTTGACGTAGGTCGAGACCTAGTTTTCTGGCAATTCTCGCCTGACAACCTGGCTCTACATCCCCACACCACCTAGTCAGTGAAAATGTCCCCATTTACCAAGGCAGTAGAAACCTGCCCTCATCAAGAAGGGACTGTGAAGTCAGGAGTTACCCCAAGATAAGAAGAGGTAAAGGTTACTGTGGAAATTTTAAAGGAGGCTTTAAAAAAAATTGTAAACAAACTCAGTTTCTCAGCCTGTGTTATTTATGAATAGTACATGAGTGCCCTCTCATAATTTTTGAAACTATTTCTATTTCTAGGATAATTTTAAAGATCTAAGCTTGCTTAGATAATCTGTATGAATATCTCATATCCAAGAATTGCCCTAATTTTAGTGCCCATGTTTGTATTTGGCTTCACCATCACGTAGATGTGAAACAGTATGACTCTAATTTACATGGCTAATAAGGGAAGACCAGAGGCAATGTGATATGTAAACGAGGCATATACGTACAGAGTGAGGGCCAAATGGTATCACAGCCAGATGTGCAAAACCAGAAAATGCAGTAACTCCAACAGAGATAGAGAGTGGGAAGACTGAGTCATCACTAGGCACAGGCATGTCAGACTCCAAAGAACCTCGCTACAGCAACTAGTACCACGTTCGCTCCGTGAGCAGAGATTCAGTTTCAGCAAAACAGTATCATCCATCATAACTCTAAGAAGCTTTGCAATAAAAAGGGATTTCCATGGGTAGAATGTTAATTACTAACACGCAAATGTAATTTATAAAACCATGGAAAGCATTAAGCAGGTTGAATTGAAAGCGGGCGACTCGAGTGGTCAAAAGAAAAAAAATTACAGGAAAAGAGGAAGACAGAGAGACAATAAAGTAGAGAAAATTTTAAATGTGCTCATGTAAGTGAAGGAACTGAAAACTGTTGTGGAAACACCTGCAACAGAGGTCCGGGAGACCAGAGTTCATAGTTTAGGGACAAAAACTGAGACAGAAGCCAGCAAAGAGGTGTGCAGCGCCAAGCTGGACAAAAACGGGGAGAGGAAAGCACCTTTTACTCCTGGTGCACTAAGGCTTACTATAATGGCTAGTGGAGGCTGAAGGTGTTTGCAACTCTTTAGAACAGTGATGGTATCTGTCTGATGATTCACACTTTCCTGGGTAAAACATTGCAACACTGTTCCCTGAAATGGTGCCATGGACATCTGGAGGTGGCTGATCATCAGACCTCAAGGGTGTTAGTCATCAATACTCTTCATATAGGTCATTAAACTGGGCTTATAAATCAGAAGACAGAGCTGAAGGGGGAGACTAGTAAGTCTGGGAAGTCTGAATAAAAATTCAGAAATTTTTCCTTCTGGGAGGCTAGCAATTCATGGGTAAGACTATGTTCAAACATGTGAGTCTCAGGCTCCTTGATCATGACTTTCACCTTTGGGGGAAGATTCTGCTTTATCCTATCAGAATACTAGTAACATATTATTAACTAAATTCCATACATCAGTGGTCCCGCATCTTCTACGAGGAATCACAAGGACCTGATATCACTGTGGGGGTGGGGTGGCAGGAATGAGAGAGGAAGATCGGGGCATTCAGTTTTCTGAGACAGGTAAGGCACGAGGGAGAGGCTCGGTCAGCTGTGCGACCCTGCTGCGTGGCGTTCTGGCAAATGTGCACTGTGGGAGAGCTCGTGGCGTGCTGCAGCAGGGACACACGGGCACAGAACTAGCTTGGAGAACTTTCAGCGTCCTTTTTAATAAAGGAAACAGTTTTATCAGCAAAAAAATATGATGTTATCTCCAACCAAATATGAAGTTAAAGATTAATTTAGGAATGACCCACCTTACTCCAAGCATAATTCCACGTCACATAACTGTCGCCTCCTAGAAGATCCTTGAGCCAGGTGACTGGGTTTTGATAAATCTGACCATTTTCTACCTTAATTTTGCCACTCAATAAAACACTGGCTTTGTGGGTAGCCTCCTGAAGTGAAAAATAAAACAAAAATTAGGACTGAGAAAATACCTGAACTTCTGCTTCTGTCCATGATAAAGTAAACGGGGACCAGAATTATGTTAACGCCTGACACAAGCAAAAAAAAGACAAACTAAATATATGAAACAATGGTTTCCAAGATACCAGACATCACGGGGAAACGCATAGTTTTACTGGGAACTGAGGAACTGCTAAGGTGAGCCCTACAACTGTCCCAGCTCACTGCCTTGAGAGAGCTTCCAGGTCTTCGTACAGAGATAGGAAATCCAGACAAAACCTGTGGATTCTCTCAATTGAGTAGACAGAGCAGGCTCCAGGGAGGCATGATGGCTAGAGTTTGCAGGACAGAGTACTGAAGAAGAGAGAAATACACAGAGACAGAGAACTCTATAGGGCTTCAGAGGGTCCTCTTTAAGTATCCTGCTGAGTTGTGATTGGCCATGTGTAAGAGGAAATTAGCCAAGCCTGGGAAAAGAACCATCTGAAAGAATTAGATGTAATGGCATTCTCTGGCATTCTCAAAGGGCAGAAACAGCACCTGTTCCCAATAGTAAGATTAGAAAAACAAACTGATGGGGCATTGGTAGATACACAGAAGTCTTGCCTTTGCAGTGGGATATAATTAGCCTTAGACTGAACACTGCTCCAATCCTGCCTAACAAACTGTAAAAGGAAGACCCAAAAGGACTGGAAAAAGTCAGTTTTCATTCCAATCCCAAAGAAGGGCAGGGCCTAAGAATGTTCAAACTATCATACAATCGCACTCATTTCACAAGCTAGTAAGGTTATGCACAAAATCCTTCAAGTTAAGCTTCAGCAGAACGTAAACCAAGAACTTCCAGATGTACAAGCTGGGTTTAGAAAAGGCAGAGGAACACAGATCAATGGCCAACATTTTCTAGGGGCTTTCCTGGTAGCTCAGCTGGTAAAGAATCCGCCTGCAATTCAGGAGATCCCGGTTCGATTCCTGGGTTGGGAAGATCCACTGGAGAAGGGATAGGCTACCCACTCCAGTATTCTGGCCTGGAGAATTCCACGGACTGTATAGCCCATGGGTCACAAAGAGTTTGACGCAACTGAGCAGCGACTTCCACTTTCAATTTCTGGATCACAGAGAAAGCAAGGGAATTCCAGAAAAACATCTATTTCTGTGTCATTGATTATGCTAACGACTTTGACTGTGTGGATCACAACAAACTGTGGAAAATTCTTAAAGAGATGGAATACCAGACCATCTTACTTGTCTCCTGAGAAACCTGTATGCAGGTCAAGAAGCAACAGTTAGAACCTTACACTGAACAACTGACTGGTTCAAAACTGGGAAAGGAGTAGAAGGCCGTATACTGTCATCCTGCTTATTTAACTTATATGCAGAGTACATTATGTGAAATGCTAGGGTGGATGAAGCCCAAGCTGAAATCAAGACTGCTGAGAGAAATGTCAACTATCTCAGATATGCAGATGACACCACCCTTATGGCAGAAAGCGAAGAGGAACTAAAGACCCTCTTGATGAGGGTAAAAGAGGAGAGTGAAAAAGCTGGCTTAAAACGCAACACTCAAAAAACTAAGATCATGGCATCCAGCCCCATCACTTCATGGCAAACAGAAGGGGAAAAAGTGGACGCAGTGACAGATTTTATTTTCTTGGACTCCAAAATCACTGTGGACAATGACTGCAGCCATGAAAGTAAAAGACGCTTGCTCCTTACAAGGAAAGCTATGACAAACCTAGACAACGTATTAAAAAGCAAAGACATCACTTTGCTGACAAAGATCTGTATACTCAAAGCTATGGTTTTTCTAGTCGTGTATGGATGTGAGAGTTGGACCATAAGGAAGGCGGAGCACCAAAGAACTAACGGTTTTGAATCATGGTGCTGGAGAAGACTTGAGAATTCTTTGGACTACGAGGAGATCAAACCAGTCAATCCTAAAGGAAATCAACTCTAAATATTCATTGGAAGGACTGATGCTGAAGCTGAAGGTCCAATATTTTGGCCACCTGATGCGAAGAGTCAACTTACTGGAAAAGACCCTGATGCTGGGAAAGACTGAAGGCAAAAGGAAAAGGAAATGGCAGAGGATGAGATGGCTAGAAGCATCACCAACTCAATGGACATGAATCTAAGCAAACTCCAGGAGATAGTGGAGGACAGAGAAGCCTGACATGCTGCAGTTCATGGGGTTACAAAGAGCTGGACACAACTGAGCAACTTAGCACACACAAAACCCTTCCTGCTGAGTATAACTAATTCTGGTCTGAGAGCCCAAAGGTGCTCATGACTAAAAGGAATAGGGCAATTTTAGGCTTCCCTGGTAGCTCAGCTGGTAAAGAATCTTCCTGCAATGCAGGAGACCCCAGTTTGATTCCTGGGTTGGCAAGATCCGCTGGAGAAGGAATAGGCTACCCACTGCAGTATTCTAGGGCTTTCCTCTAAGCTCAGCTGGTAGAGAATCCACCTGCGATATAGGAGACCTGGGTTTGATCCCTGGGTTGGGAAGATACCCTGGAGAAGGGAAAGGCAGCCCACTCCAGTATTCTGGCCTGGAGAACTCTGTGGACTGTATAGTCCATGGGGTCGCAAAGAGTTGGACATGACTGAATGACTTTCACTTTCACTTGCTAAGAATATAATGGTCAGGTTTCTCCATTTAAACAGCCCAACCAAACCCTTTCCCTCTAATAAGAGCTATACACTGACACTATGTGACAGCAACATTTTAGTCACTTATTTATAAATTTTACATAATTTTAGAGGGAAAAAAAAAAAACAATAGGATACCTGTGTTTTGAATTCCAGAATGTTATTTCCTGGATTAAGTCTTCCTAGCAATATCAGATCCTTTATCTGCATACATTTCTTTTTGGGAGTTGTGTTGTAGTTCGAAGGTTTTTTCACAATATGTTGGTAGCCAGACCCAGAGAAGGAGGAGCTCTGAGTATCATTTGCATGAGGAACAGTGAGAGCTGATTTTTTAAAGTAAGGTTTCAGCTGTTGCCCCATGTGACTGCCAAAGACATCAACCCTTTGCTGTGCCAGGGATTCTGATGTTCCCCCAGGTGCTTGGTGGGGAGCTGTCTTCCTGTTTCCTTCTTTTGGATCACAATCAGAAGGAGCCTGATCACAAATGACACTTGATGGACGGACATCATGGTGGGCAGACACACTAGTGGTTGCTGGAATCTTTAATGTGCCAGTTACTGCTGAAGGACTAAAGGACACGTGCCCCTTGGCTGTACTACCTGTAAGATCATTCTCTTTTTGTGAATACTCTGCTTCAGCAATAAAAGTAACAGATTGGGATTGTAATTTAATCTGATTAGTGCCTTCTGAATGTCTGGATTTTGATAATCTATCTAAGGTACAGTCATTGATATTTTGCTTAGAATTCAATTCACTTCCAGAAAATTCTTCCCTTCTCACTGTCTTTGAATTTAGACAAGTGTGGGTACTTTGGTTGTCGTGCCAGACTTCCTGAGACAACTGTGTTTCCTGCATGCCTCTGCACACAAGGCTGACAGGAGAAAGTGAACCTGACTGGGGCTGCATGGAATTTTCCATACTGATACACTCGTGCCTGTCCTTTTCATTAGCGGTTTCTGAGCTTGATGGCAGCTTCCTAAAACTAAGACCAGACAAAGATGTAGCATTCTTATAGGTGTGAAATTTCTGGCTTATTTTTTTCTGTGTTTTTGCTACGAGTAGGAGGCTCTTCTGTCTTGCCGCCAAATTAGCCAGTTGCTCCCTCAGGACTCCATGCTTAAATGACTCTATGGACACCCTGTAGAAAGAAACAGAAAAGGGAAAAATACAAAAACAGTGGAAAACTTTTTTTTTTAAGCAGTCATTTAGATTTTATAGATACTCTGTGTCCATTTAAATTCAATCAGCTCAAAGTACACAAGAGTCTATCTTTGCCCTGTGTATTCTTTGAGAGCAAACTGTTGCATTACATGAGGCAAATAAGTATGCCTTTTTTAGGAGGTGACAGTGTGCTTATCCCGGAGAAGGCGAGGGCACCCCCTCCAGTCCTCTTGCCTGGAGAATCCCAGGGACGGGGAGCCTGGTGGGCTGCAGTCCACGGGGTCGTGAAGAGTGGGATAGGACTGAGCGACTCCACTTTCACTCTTCACTTTCATGCACTGGAGAAGGCGAGGGCACCCCCTCCAGTCCTCTTGCCTGGAGAATCCCAGGGACGGGGAGCCTGGTGGGCTGCAGTCCACGGGGTTGCGAAGAGTGGGATAGGACTGAGCGACTCCATTTTCACTCTTCACTTTCATGCACTGGAGAAGGCGAGGGCACCCACTC